>NW_017803909.1:1049825-1161498 GCF_001625305.1 Branchiostoma belcheri | reverse complement strand
CAACAAGTCCAGGCTCTAGAAGTCAACGCCTCCAAGAACTAACATTAGGTAGTGCCCTCCCGGTCATTGACCTCTAGCTTGACTGCGTACCATAGTACAATCTGTCCTTTTTTTGCACCATCATGGGTATCAAAACATCGTCTCACACATATACACATGATCTTGTTACACTGGCATGGCTGAACAACTGGCTCATTTTGTCAACAAGAACTTGAAACAACGTTAACTTATAATCCATTTTAACGTTTATAGATTTATAGACAAATCAATAAAAGAATTTTACTATTAAACTCAACTGTTTGTTGTTCGCTCCACTCTATGTGCAGCCTTTTCACTGCAGCGAGGACGTCAATTTTTTTCTAGTTTCTAATAGTTTACAGTCGATTTTTCTACGCTAGCCAGTAGACATGCATGCAAAAACACCCTTCACTTTAGTGCTATTGAACTTCGTCCCCAACCAGGAGAAAGTTCGTCCCATGGGAACAATGTTGCCTGGTGGAATCCACCACTCCTTTCTTTACGGGTAAAATAACATGCATAAAACAGAAAAACTCACAGCAACAAAGAAACTGACTTCAAAAGATAGTTCAAAACTTTTCACTCAAAATATCACTGACCGTATCCCTCAACATTTGTTAATGTCTTTATTACTTTAAAATGTTCGTGTTATTCCCCGTAAGTCATGTGGAATAGTCCATGTATCCCATTATTCTTTGCCCGAAGCGTGTGATTTTTTGAGTCGCCGCGGCGGAGCCGTAAGATTTTCTAAGATTTGTGAAATCGGCATGTCCTTTTGAGGACCATCTACTGGGTGGATTCACTCAAGGATCGATTCAGTGTTGCCTACACAGCTTAGAGAAGGAAGATGACCAGGGCTAGGGTAGGAAATAGCTTTAGTTCTGCATAATTTGCTATGGAAAGCTCGATGGGATGGGGAGGGGGGGCATCGGGAGAAAATTCCGCGCCAACATGAATAAATTGCACGTTGCGGCAGAATAATTATGTCAGACACGAAAGAAAGTGGACGGTATATCTTGGTGTAAAGATTTCACAAGTCAACTATGAAATTATGCATATTATGCAGCTTGCGCATGTCGAAATCAAAACTCTTCAAGCTTGACACACGTGCACACAAAGAAGATCGTGTGTGCAAGGTGGTTTCTAGACCTTCTAGACGATAATTGGCCCCATGTCACTTTCACCCGGATAATTTACCACCAGATCACCCCATGTTTAAGTGAGCAGCGGTATGTTTTATACAGGTGATGTACGAGCGTACGCGTAAATCCTACGTTAATTTTTCTAAATATTCTTTAGATGTTACCAGTGTGCAAAGTCAGTATAGCCTGTGTTGTGTGTATGATATGTGGAACTGTTTTTTGCAGGGTGGTCGGCGAGGAAGGGGGAGGGGGAGAGGTGCCAGCAGAGGGAGGACAAGAGCAGCAGTTGCAGAAGACACAGAAGAGGACTCTTTGGCAAGTACTAGTAGTTGGTTATAGCGTAAAGCTAGAAAGAATTTGATGCCATAATTTTGTATATGAACCACTAGTATTTAGAAAGCTTCCCTAGGAAAATAGGTAAGATATACTGTACATGTATGTGTATGTCTACTTTGTATTGTTTGCTGCAACATTGGTATTGGGTATGACCATGGAGTTAAAAGATCAGATGGTATGACTATATTAGTATAAGACAATGAAGATGACAGACGGTCATCGAAACGTCGGCTTGTGAAAAATAAATGGTTGTGACCGAAGAACTTTGCTATTCATTTGTTTACCAACCTGATGAAATTATTTACGGATACATTAGTATAATTTATTGGATTTTGCCCTAGTCTTGAGGCATACAGCTTCCTGATCTGTGTTTCTCCTTATACAGGAGCAGCAGTCCACCGACACAGACAATCCTGAGGAGGAGGACAAGCAACACGAGTCTGAAGCTCTCAGCCAATTGGAAGACATTCCATCAGAATCAACAGTAGAGCCATGGAGTTCAGAGTCTCAAGAGGAAGCTGGTCCCTCACGATCAAGTAGGAGAAAACGGGGACAGTTATCTGAGAGTGAGACAACTGAAGATTCTGAGAGCCCGGCAAAGAGGGGAAGAAGGAGCCTAAGGGGGAAGGTGTCTCAGAAGTCGGATGTTATGACGTCTGAGGAACTTGAGTCATCTGTACCAGAGCAGGAAGAAACCATCAGTCCTACCAGGAGGGGGAGGAGAGGGAAGGCTGTCAATCCACCTGAAGAAAATCTACAAGAACAGCCCAATGAAGAGGAGCCAAAATCAGCCGATCCAATGGCAGTTGAAGATGACAGCAAGGGAGAAGTGGAAGAGAGTACAAGTAAAGATGTGCCTGAAACAGACAAACCAAAAACAGAGGAAGAACAGTTACTGTCCCAGAATCTGGGACAAAGTACAGAGGTCACACAGACTGCCGACCCAGAGGCTACCAATCTGGAACCAACTGCAGAAAAGGAAGAATCAACTGAGACAGAAGAGCCTGCACTTGAATCCAAACCTGAGGTGTCTGAAGATTCCGAGGCTCCGACAAGAAGAGGAAGAAGAAGGGGAAAGATGTACAAAGTAGAAGAAGCAGAACCATCTACTCAAGAACAGGAAGAAACCATTAGTCCCTCAAGAAGAGGAGGCAGAGGCAAGGCTGGCAAGGAGAAACAATCCAATGTAGAGGAGCCAAAACCACCTGAAGCAACAATAACGGCATCTGAAGATGGCGAGGAGAAAGATGCAAACACAGATTTCCCAGAAGCCAGTATGGATCATCAGGAGGAACAGCAGCCCCAAAACTTGGGTGCAGCAAATGCACAAGAAGCAGGCATAGATGCAAAGCTGAAATCTTCTGATACAGCTGAAAAGGAAGAACCATTGGAGTCAGAAAAATCTCAACCTGAATCAGAGCCTGAGCCATCAAAGGGTACAGTAGGAAAGGATGAACCAATGGAAGTTGAAGATGCAGAGAAAACAGTAGTGGAAAAAGATACCCCTCTTCTGCCAGACAAAGAAGCAGAAGCACCTTGTCCACAGGAAGACGTGCCAGAAAAATCATCTGCACCAGAGAAAACAGCAGTGGAAAAAGATACCCCTCTTCAACCAGACAAAGAAACAGAAGCACTTTGTCTGCAGGAACATGTACCAGAAAAATCAGCTGCACAGCCTGCAACATCAGAGACCCAAGAAGAACAGGACACAACACCCAGCGGGGATCACATTGAAGAAATGGAGTCTGAAAGCACCACAACTGAATCTGAGGCAACTGTGATCTCCCCAAGGAGAGGGAGACCAAGCCAGCGGGGCAGGGGGCGTGGCAGAGGAGGCAGGGGTAGAGGACGAGGCAAAGGAAGAGGGAGAGCTGCCATCTCACCTGAGCCTGGTGAACAGGTCAGCTGGAGATTGACATCTGATTGTAAAAATTAGGAGGTAACAGTGCAGTGATGTTCTTCCTTTTTTTTTGGTAGTTAACACTTGTTAATGTTGGTTCTTTCCTTCACTTTCTTTCAGGATACTCCCAAGAAAACCAATGATGAAGATGACGAAAGTGAAGACACTTCAGGATTGGAGGCCGCCATTGCAACATTTATAGAACAGTCAAGTGATGATGATGTGGATGTACCAAAAAGTGCTTTAGGTGTGGAGGAAGCAGAGGCAACAAGTAAAATGGATCCTGCTGTTAGTGAGGCATCCAAAGAGGATCAGAAAGTGCCAGAAAAGAAGGAAGATAAAAAGGTCTGAAAGTGCCAGAAAAGAAGGAAGATAAAACGTCTGAAGAGCCAGAAAAGAAGATGGATAAAAAGTCTGAAGAGCCAGAGAAGAAGGAAGATAAAAAGTCTGAAGAGCCAGAAAAAAAGGAAGATAAAAAGTTTGAAAAGCAAGAAAAGAAGGAAGATAAAAAGTCTGAAGAGCAAAAAGTCCAAAATGCTGAAAGTAGACCACAGGAAACTGTGACAGCAGCTGCTCCTACCAGGCGCAGAGGGAGAAGTGCTGGCATCAAAGAGGAGACGAAGCCAGAATCATCAGAAGTCAAAACTGCAGACAAAATAGAGACTGAGCCAAGTCAACATACCTTCTTGCCTTCTTGGGCAACAGCTAAAAAGAGAAATGAAGATTTGAAGAAGAAAGAGAGAGAAGAAAGTGAGATGCCTAAATCTAAGAGAATAAAGCTTGAGGCAGCACCAAGTGCTACTACTACGGGTGAAGGACAAGATGACAAGAAAAAGCCAACAAATGTGCAAGAGGTAAAAGACAGTAAAGAAGAGCCTCAGCAGTCTGAAGTGCCTGCAGAAGACAGTAAGATCAAACTCCACTTGAAAACTAAGGTGGAGAAGGTGGCAAAGGAAGAGGAGAAACCTGAGCCAGTAGAGGTGCAGCCAAAAGAACCTGTGGAAGAACAGGCTTCTCCGAAAGCTTTACTTGAAGGGCTGGAGGAGCTTGACCAGGCTCTTGACACAGACGAGTCTCCCACAACTGAAGGGAAGGTAGAGTCTCCTGAGGCAGAATTATGGGAGCAAGTGGATGGAAAGAAACCCACAGAGAAAGATGAACAAGCCCAAGAGAAGAAAACCGATGTTCCTGAGCAACAGAAGCCTGAGCAGAAGACTGACATTCCTGAGCAACAGAAGGAAATTGAAGAGTCTGCACAGGAGCAACCAGCCACCAAGGCAAAGAAGAAGAGGAAAAAGAAAGAGCCAAAACCTGACCCAATGGAACCAGAGGTTTGGGTGGCTACAAGGACACATGACCGCAGTGCCAAAACTGCAGCTGCTGAGGCCCAAGCTGCTGCCCAAGATAGTTCTACAACCTCTACTGATGCTGAAGTAAAGGAAAAACCTGCCTCTGAAGAACGGTATGACAGATTGAAACAGACGGTTGAATGGAAGGCTGATCAGTGGATATGGTGTGAAGTTTGCCAGATGAAAACCAGAGCATGGCTCACCAAGACTCACTACAACAATGTCAAACACATTGAACTTTCAATATTTGGAGGTAAGTATTAGATATATAGATTGAAAAATTATATACTATCACATTTCCATTTTATACAGTTGCTATTTCACTCTTACTATGTGCTAACATGTAGTTTTTCTAAGCACAAAAATGTACTAACATATACCTTATACATGTGTAAGACTAAGAGATTTGTTTTTTATTCATCAACATTAAAAAGGCCACCTTTCTTCCCATCTCACTGTAAACCATACTCTCTATCCATGCAGAATTATTAGTGGAATGTCCACTGTGTAAAGTCAAAGTCCGACGTCCCAATGCAGTCGAGCACTACCAAGGCACAAAGCATTCCGACAACGCTGCTGAGAAGGGCATTTCATGGCTCCCGCTTTTCTGTGAGCCGTGTGGAGCCTTACATCTCAGGTAAAAAAGACACTTTGCAAGTACATAATTAGTCATAATAAGTCATTTCATTTGTGACATATTTTTGACAAGTCACAAACCTGTCTTGTTTGTTTCCTACCAACTCCCAGTGAGAAAGAACAAGAAGAACACAAGACCTCACCTACTCATGTGAAACTGCTGCAAAGGATGGGTGTAGCCAACCAACAAACAGAAGGTACTTTTGTGAAAGATCTACTACTGATGAGTATTATTCACATCATCCTCAATCGAGGTGAAGCATGATAAATTTCCAAGTACAAGTACATGTAGTTAGTAGAGCAATGCAGCTGCACTATGGCTCACATTGCTAGCCAAGCACACTAGATCACCTACTACTATTCTCAATAGTGTGTTGGATTCTTTTATCTACAGAGGCTTTACACCCTTACCAATGATATGCTTTCTCAATAGTTTGTGAAAGTAATGCTGGTTTCATATAATGCTGTCCCTCAAAAATGAATGAGTATTTATTGTCCCATCAGGTCTGCTGTGCTGTAGCCTGTGTGAGAAGGGTGATATTGGGTCCATGGAAGACTTGAGAGCTCACTACCAGAGTGGGGTGCACCTGGTCAAACTCAAGAGGAGTGTTATGGGTGATCTGGGTAAGTTACACACTGTCATGAGGTCTTTGGTATCACAGTCAAAATATACAGCCATGTCCTTCCATTTATAGACTTAAACATTGTTCAAAGCCATCTAGTGAGGATGCCCCTACTGTACTTGGTGTCAGTGAGTTCCACTCTATGATAGTTCTAGGGGAAAATGTTAAGAACTTGCACTTGTCTCCCTTACAGCTGCAGAAGCCAATGTACTGGACGGTGTAACATTGTCGTGGCAGTGGGAGATGGAGTTGGACAAATGGTACAGCTTCACCAAGGAGGAAACTGTCATTATCAATGCAGCCGTTAAGGTATGTGTGCGTTGTTTATGAAAGCCCTAGTTTTTTTTCTTAATATAGCCTGTAGCAGTGCCAATTTGGAACTGAGCCATCCTGTTGTTTGCACAGATATATTTTAAAGACTGACTGACAGTAGTAGTAGTAGTAGTAGTAGTAGTAGCCTGTAGCTACATGTATGACCTTGTATAGGTATATAGTCAGACTTCCCCATGCTCAGAACTTGATGGGAATATGTTAGCCTTTAGACTCTCATGAAACTAGTACCTACCTGTGCACCCCTGGAATGTCCCTTTCTGACATCCCATCTTTGTAACTTGATTCCTTCGCATTTTTGAAGAAATTTTTACAGTGGGATACACAAAGCAGAGCACGTTCATTGAATGTGAATCATATTTTATAAGTTAACTAAAACGTTAACACTTGTACATGTACATATGTATTGTCCATGCAGAAGGAGAAGGATGTTGTGTACCTGACATCTAAGTCAGCAGGAGAGCTGTGTTTATGTCTGGACCTGGCTAACATGATCATCACCGACCTTCACACCAAGTCCAAGTTGTTCCTACGGCTGCGCTGTGCCGTCAAAAGCGACCTTAATAACAAAGGTAAGATTAAGGTATCAAAGCACACCTGTTTTTCAGCAGGTAAGTGATATAAATGGACAGCACTGAAAACAAAGAAACCTCCATATTTTTCAAACAATGAGAGCATGCTACCATTTGCACTACCATTGAATTTTTGCACACATATGCGTGAAAAATAGAAAGAAGTGCCAACAAAACAGTTTGGACTGGAATCCGTTAAAGAAAACATATCGGTGATTAGATTGCATTTGGATCAGAGCAAGATTCTTTAACATTTTCTTGTCATTGTTCCTTCCATTAAACATGGTATGTAAAAATGGTAAGTTTTTAGGTGCTGTATTGGAGAAAGGTAGAACAGGTAAGAATAGAAGATCCCTCTATGTTTGGGGGACAGTACCATGTTATATAGATACCATTCCTCGTGAAAGTACCATACTAGTACATGGTTTGGATGATAGAGTAGTCTTACTCATAGTACATATACTATCATCCAACAGCAAATGTAAAGAGATCATTTGTACTCCAGGCCATTTCACTCCTGCTTATCTCAAAAATATGACTTGACAATATTTCATTCATAAGTTATTTTTAAGTGCCCCCATGCAATATGGGAAGGCATTGCGAATCTATTTAACCAGGATATTTAACCAGAATTCCTGAGGGGATAACTCCGACATATAAAATGACATAACGTTATAACAATTGGTCAGCTAAACAAAGGTCTATTACCCTATCTCAGTTTGTCTGAGATACACATACAAATGTACCATTAAAAAGATTAAGAAGCAACACGTTTAGTGATGGGCAGATTGACCAAAGTCCAGAAGAAGATCTTTACTAGACATGGTTGATTTTTTCTTCCAGACTACACATGGCAGTGGCAGCATGGATTGATGGGTGTCTTCACATGCTGGATGCCGTACATGGCTCTCCACACCATTTTGTTGGAAAAGGCTTCGCGAAATCACGAGCCGACCGTCCAAATCACGACCGGGCCTCACTCGTACGACTTAGACATGTCCAGCTTGGAGCACAGGGGGGGCCAAAAAGGAACCAAGAAGGCCCAGCGTGTTCGTGCAAGTGAGTTATTTTTCCTGCTGTGAAGAGATTTTTCAAGCTGATGCTTTCTTCTTTTACTTTTCAGGGGACAACATCCTTTTTTGAATTGGATCAACACCATGCGACAGGAAAGGGATTTTGTGTGCTGCATTTTGTATTACTATGGCACTGAGTACCTGCTCTATGTTTTCTCCTGATGACTCTTTATAAAGAGAGATTTTCTGACATGGGTCGCAGTTTTTTTTTAAATGGAGAATTACACAATTTGAAGCTATATCATCGAGCTCACTTTATCTGTTTCAGGCATTTTTTATGGCAGTCAACTTAATTTGTTTCTTTTCATGAGAAAAATTCGGTAAAAAGTCGGTAATTGCAATCAATTTTCAAGGTGTGTGAGAATGCTCACTACCATAAAATCATAGCAGAAATTAAGATGAATGTTCTAACTTCTATAAAAATATTTCTCTTTTACAGCAACACAGATGAAGAGACTTTTGACACCATTTTGTCTGAGAATTAAAGCATATTGCCACTGTGTACCCTGTGTTATAAAGTTTATATTGTAATCTCGTAATTCTATAGCGAATAAAATGTCATGTATCAAAAGATGGTTTATTGCAGGCCTGTACTGACCATCCAAGAAATGACATTACAAAGTCGATAGATGTTTTATGGTTGACAGTACAGCAATGTACAAGGATCAAGTACTCAATTCGGATGTCCTTAACATTTTGGGGGTTTTGTGTTTTTGTTTCAGAGACAGAAGGAGAGAATTCCCTGCTTTCCCACTTCGGCCCACCTCCTGAGAAGCAAGAAGAAAAGAGTCAAAGAAAACAGCAGGTCTCTGCTGGTGGCAGTTCTGCCAGTACGGGTACTGCTAGTGGGGGGTCTGCTAAAAAAGATGGAGGCAAAGTAAAGCCTATCTCGTTTAAAGTAAAGAGTACGTCTGAGGGAAAAACTGCTGTCCTAACCAAAAAGGAGAGTAGAAGTAGAAGCAGAAGTAGAAGCAGAGATAAGGGTAGAGGCAGACGACATAGTAGAAGTAGAAGCAGAAGCCGAAGTCAGGGTCGAAGAAGACATAGAGACAGAGATCGGGGCAGAAGTCGAAGTAGAAGCAGGAGTAGGGGGAGAAGCAGAAGCAGAAGTAGAGGCCGCGATGGCAGGCGGCATCGGCGCAGCAGGCGTAGTTATAGCAGTAGCAGCAGCAGAAGCAGTAGTGGTGACCGACGTAGGCGGAGTCGCTCAAGGAGCGGACGATACAGAGTTGACAGAAGCCCTCTCAGAAAAGCTAAGTCCAACCATGAGATGATGATGGATAGAGCGTATCAGGACACTATGATGAATGCTCGGTACTTAGCACAGGAGAAGCAGAAGCTGCAAGAAGAAAAGGCTATCCTGGAGCAGAATCGGAAACTTGAAGAGGAGCGCCTGAAGCTTGAATGGGCTGCCCTCCAGGACTCAAAACTACGACAGCAGCCTGGATTAGCGTATCCAGCAGCTGCTGGCAACAAATTTGGTTACAACCCTATTCCTGCAGCGAACACTGGTCAGCATTACCCTATTACAGTTCCACCGCCGCCGCCAGGTAGCACTTTCCCACCGCCCCCTGGTAGCCTTGTTCCACTGCCGCCTGGTAGCACTTTTCCACCGCCGCCAGGTAGCACTGGCTTTCCACAGGCGGGAGCCGCAGCCTCCTTTTCTGCTCAGGGCCAGTACCGATGGTCCGCGGGCAAGCCAAGCACTCAGACTGCCCAGGGCCAGTACCCCTGGTCCACGGGCAAGCAAAGCACGCAGACCGCCCAGGCCCAGTACCCCTGGTCCACGGGCAAGCAAAGCACGCAGACTGCCCAGGCCCAGTACCCCTGGTCAACTGGCAAGTCTAGCACACAAACAGGAAATGCCCCAAGTCATTCCCAGCATCCATGGTCTACTGGTAAATCTAGTACAGCCACTAGTTATTCTCAGCCCCCTTGGTCTACTGGCACTTCTAGTTCAGGCACAGGGAATGCCCAATACCCATGGTCCTCAGGCCAAGCTAGCTCTGGCACATCAAGTATCACACCAGCCACCCACCCATGGTCTACTGGAAATTCTGCCTCAGTCAAGCCTACTGGCCCGTACCCATGGTCGAAACCTGATAGTTCCCAAACCCAGAGCAAGTGGGACAAACCCCCAGATAGTTCGTCCCTTCAGCCAGCAGATAGTAAAGCTCCTCTTTTACCCACACCTAAAATTACTCTTTTACCCACACCACCAGCCCCCTCTAAACCTGTAGTCCAACAGGTGGTTGGTGTAAAACAGGATGTACCCCTGATGCAAGCTGTGCAGCAAACTGTGCAGGCCGTGCCAGAACCCAAAAAGCCTAAACCCTCCACATTGACTACATGGGACCTTATCTCTAGGTATCTACAAGAGCAGATGGGGATTGACGAAGTAACCCGAGAGGCAGTGGAACAGATTTTGAAGCAGCCTGCGCTGGTTGAACGGATCCAAAAGTTCTATAGAGAGCACGGTTTAGAACCGCGTGAAACCCAGGACTCACCACCAACCGTTCAGCCAGCACAGCACACTGCGGCGCTGCAACCAGCTTCCACATTGGGAGCGCAGCAGGCTAGTGTTACACAACAAGCGCAAACTGCTGGCTTGCAGCAGGATGGGTCGGGCAGCAGTCAGCAATCCCAGGCAGACCAGGCAAAAGTACAGCTGCTTGCACAGCTGATATCCATGGGGGTTGTCCAACCCACAGACCTAGCTGCAAGTCAGCCAGAGTTGGCAGCTGCTAGTATAGTGCAGGCAGCAAAGACAGCCATTGAGGCTAAAAGCAGTGCATCTGCCAGTACTGAACAGAGTTTAGGGGGTTGGGTACAAGGTACATCTCAGACACAGGCTAAGGAACCATCAGAAGCTGAGGTCAGGACTGAATGGGGTAGGAATGTGTCAGAAGAGTCTGATAGATATGGACGGTTGTCAGAGGATACTCCTGATAGTTATGATGTCCGTAGTCGTGGGTTAGCGGGGGAAATGCCTAGAGGCCATGGTGTTGGGTTGGATGATGTCCCTGGTAGTAGAGGACTTCTAAGGGATCCCCCTAGACGGGCACACCCCGATGCATTGAGAGATGCCCCTCCCAGGGATCCTTACAGGCGGGGGGAGGACTACCCTGATAGAAGGCATCATGGGGAAAGAAGAGATTTGGACAGGTATGAAAGAGAGAGATTGGCATATGAGAGGGAACGGAGGGAGAGGGAACTGTATGACTATGAACGTAGACGACGTGAGTTGGATGAATGGGATCGGAGAAGGCCAGGCCCTAGGGATTATGACGAGAGTTACAGAGATCGGGAACCAATGTACCCTGGTAGAGAGGAAAGGGAGCGGGAGCTAGATGAGTGGGCCAGAAGTAGGCATCAGTTTGGTCCTCAGGGGTCTGGTGATCCTGGAAGGGGATACTCAGAGAGGGGTTCAGCTTACGATGATCCTAGACCATCTCATGATAGGCCAGGGTACTACCCCCAACAGGATAGTCAGGAGCTTTATGACCCTGAGGCAACAACTAGTGATGGTGAGGAAGATGTTTATGACACAGAAGAAGAAGCTTCTGTAGAGTTAGCTAAGTCCCTCCTCTCAACAGTCAATGTTCCGCCATTGGCACCAGACTTAGTTGAGGATGTGCTGCGCTCTCCTGAGGTGCTTGACCAACTCGGACAGTTTCGACAGAAAGGCGCTCCGCCTCCCGTTGTGGCTAGCTACCTGCAGGTGGTGCTCACGCAGGTCGCGGCGTCCCCGAGCGTGCAGCAGAACCAGCCACGGGTGCGCACGAGAGGCAAGCGCGGCGGGAAGCTATCCAAACTGCGCTACTTTCAAAAATGCATTGACAAGATAATGAGAGAATTAGAAGAGATACAACAAATGAAGCAGCGTCTGGGCGACAGGTGTCCCCAAGAGCTGCATGATATCATCGCCAATAAGTCTCTAGTATTGAATGATTTCAAAAGGAAAGCTCTGGAGTTGGAGCAAATTTGCAAAGAGCAAGGCAAAATGGTGTGAAGCAGTAATGCAGCCATTGCTGTAGGTCACTTGTACCATTTGTTTGATGTTCGTCTTTTTCCTGGATCGTTGGGAAAATGTGCTGAAAAGATGTTATGCATTTGGTACATTTTTGCTTTGAAATGAACGTTTCCCTTATCAATGGAATTATTTTCCATTTCAAAGCGTTGACCTTGACTTTGTCAAAAGATCTTGTTTTTCTACTTCAGAGCATAGAGAAAAGATGATAGTAGACATTTGGTTTTTGTCATTGAAACTTATCTGTACTTGGGGGGAATTTCTTTTGTTGATGTCTTTGAACCTTTGATGTATCCTATTGTTGGGTAAAACATGAAACGTTACTGTGTTGTTTCCATTTTTACATGCTGTCATCACGCTTTACACCGACTTACATAGTGTGCCTATTATGACACTTAACAGTATTCCAAGGACATCAATCATCTTTGCCAGAAACCATGGATAGGAACAGAGCAATGTAATATGCAAGCGTTGAGTTTGCTATATTAGTCCAACATGTCTTGTTCCCACCCATGTTCTGACCAACTTCAGTTTGTTCATATTGTGATGTTATCAACCAAAAAAAGTAGTTTTGTACTTACTTGTTGAGTATTGTAACTTTTGAAGACCTTATCATACAATAAGCAGTACTGTTTGTAGTCTGAACTTGCGTCATACTGGTTATTTGTATCCTACCATAACTTTCAGCTTTGACAGCCATTTTGGTCAGTTCAAATATTCACCATGCTATTGGTATGTAAATGTTGTATGGTAGAACTCCATGTGACAAACCTTACCCAGAGCATGCTAAGGGTTAATGTGTTAAAGCAGAAAACTTAGGAGTAAAGTTTACTGCAGCTGTAAAAATCTAATGTTAGTTTTTCAAGTTATCTCATGTTCATTAGATGGAGTGCTTCTAGGCACTGGCACTATTAACCAAGGTGTTCATACATTTCTTCCTTATTAAACAGCATTTACTATGATCATTGCTTCTTGTTGTCTTATTTCGGATGAGTCTGGTTATTAAGTTAGCACTTCAATTTATTTGACATAAGGTTATTAAAACAAGACTGACTCATAACATGCTTTCGTAACAAAGTCAAAGTCCCTATCCTCCAATGTCAATACAAAGTGACAAGTGTAGTGTGCAATGGTGAGTTTACAATTACTATCCAGCTTCTTGAAAAAGCCACCATTTTTAATAAAGTTCTAGGCATTACAAGACTGGATTAGATGGATGTGATTGGTTACAACATGGGGACGCAAGTGTTGATTTTTACATTTCATAGTTTCAAATAGGTATTCCAAATAGGTATTCAAGGGTATTAAACTGGGAAATAACTGAAGTCCAGTCTAATATATCATTATATTACTAGCACAGAAAACACAAGACAAGCCAGCAATCAGTGGGAATGGCATTTATTGGTAAAAAAAACACTAATTCACAACAATACACTGATTAGTCAACTCCTGCACTGTCAGCTATATTATGTATTGTCAGTTTGTATACATATTCAACTTTCTAGAGTAGCAATGTTCATGTCCTCACAATTGTAAGAAATATAAGTTCGAACAGCAAGCCCCATTGAAGATTCTTAAATTCCCATACATCCCAACAAAAAATGTGCCCTTCTATTTGGAAAGGACCAATGACAACCATGATACACTGAATCATGTTGACAGGCAAGTCAAAGTGATAACATGTACAACTTTCATCGGGGTTTGCTCGATTATCAGTAAGACTTCCTTACATGCCCCAGCCTCCCCCCTGCCCCATCATGTTCCCAGACCCCATGCCCTGCTGACTGCCCATGTTCCCCATGCCCATGTTGCCCATGCCCCCACCCATGCCTCCACCCATCCCTCCCATGCCGCCACCCATGCCCTGCTGGTTGTAGTTGCCTCCCATGTTGCCCCCAGTCCCAGAGCCGTAGAAGCCTCCTCCCATGTTACCTGGAGAAAAAACAGATGTATGCAAAGTACAGTTAATTTCAAAGTCTGCCCAGCTAACCCAAAGCTTGCTGTTTCCCCCTTTCATTACCTTGGCATGCCTTGTGCCGAGGTGACAATTTAAAAGAAAGTGTGGTAAATAGCCTTCACTGGCAGAAAGGCAATTCATTTAGGATTAGTTTTACAAGTAACCAAAGTACAAAGGGGGAACATGAAGCTGGGTTGTCTGTCTGGTATGAGGCAGTTACAAATACATGTAGAACCAAAAATCCTGTGGAAACTCTAAACAAAACAACACTATGACTTGCAAACATCCTCCTTACTTGTCTTAAAAAATTAGGATCTGTTTAACACCCAAAAAAGTAATGTTACATTAGTTGCTTACTACAGCCTTACCTGAAATTGGGAGAGAACACATGGAACTGTGGAACCAAATGGTTGTGTCCCACTATACAAAAACCCGATGGCAATAATTAACATGACACAAGGCAGCCTTTTTGGGCCATGTCACCATACTAAGTCAGGAGAACCACTTTCAAGGCCAATTAGAACTGCTGCTGCACAACAACATTCTGCACATTATCTGATTCAAACTACACAAAATAGGAACATGGAACTTGGGTGACAGGCTGAAGAATTGTTGTACCTTGTCCTGTTACTGCTTGGTTCATGGTCAAGTCCTGTGCACCATAGGCCCCAAAGCTGCCATTGGCATTGGTTCCTTGGGTGAAGTTCTTAGAGGCATCTTCAAGAAGGCCAAACAAAAACATGGTGGTTATTTCTTGGCGCTACAGATGTTGAGGTGGGATCAGTGCAACAGAACAGAACACTTTCTAATACCAATTCATTCGGAGGGAAGGGAGTGATCAGCCTTGCACTGGTCAGTGTCATTGTTCTTTCCTTCAAACCTGAAATCTCGTCAAGTTTAGTCTACAAGTTAACATTATTAATATAGTGTTAAAAAACAAGCAACAGTAAGGTGACCAAAGAAAATCTGTTCCTTTAAGGCTTAATTGTTAAATTTGTTGGTTAAAATTGTAATTAGGTTTTCCAAATTGAGAAAATGTCTTCCAATCCAGTGACTACAAACTATTAAGGACATGTTCAACTGGGTACACACCAACACAATGCAAGGCTTATCGTTACTGTATCATGTTGAGGACAATCATTCCTTTCATTGCTATGCTGGAGTCGTTTTGTTTGGCCTTTTCAAGACTTCTTGCCACAGAATCTGGACCGGTCCTCGATCCAAGAGGATGCCTTAATGAAACATTTCTCCAAGAAGATGCCCTAAGAGTGAGAGACATTTCTTCAAGATGTCTTACCTGTCATGTGATGTGATGCTGGTGTTTCCAAAGGATGATGTCAATGGTTCAAGAGCCAACTACATCCATTGCCTTCTTTAAAACAACATCTACATGACTAGATGACATAGTACAGTAACTGTATTTTGCTGTCATATCTTATGTAGAGTTGATTGTGACAAAGAGGCCCTACCTTGGTTCATACCCTGTGACATGTTTCCCTGTCCACCAAACCCTCCGAAGCCCCCCATGCCTCCCTGACTGTAGCCAGCTCCACCGCCTACAGAAGAACACACAACAACATACAGACATCAGCAACTTACAATGTGAGCTTTCAATGTCCACAACAAGTAGTTACATAAGCAATCCAATAAGCCATCAACTCTCAATACCTTACAATTTACTCTTTGCTTGAATCTAAACACCTGAACTTTAAACTTCCACCAGTTTTCACTCCATCAAAACAGCCACAGAAGACAGACACAAGACAGGTACCAGACACGAGGCCACACAAACAGCTCATTTCATGGACGACGTTTTTGGTCTGTAGTTAGTACCTAATGAAATCTTGTAGTACTTTTCCACAGTTCAAAAACTATAAAACATGGTAATGCCTGAGTTCCCACAAATCCCCTTAAATTTAAGGAGCTAAAATTTAAGACCATGCTATAACCATTGATGAATGCAGATCAGAATCAGCTGAACGTTATCCATAAAACCATGTTTCTGTGGCCCGACTACACTCTACACTCCTACTCCTGCGTGGGCTGTTAGACTTGGTAAAGGTTACCAGAAAAAGGTTAGTGAGTCAGGACAGTAAAATTTTGGTATCAATGAGCCCACCATATCCACCACTATTGCCTTGGCCGAAACCTCCTGTGGATCCTGGAAGAGAAGACAACATTTTCCAGTCTTAAGTTTAGTCTAACACCATTCTGCGTATTGTATAAAATCCCAGAATCAATTCCCTAGATCATGAAATGCTTTGTATATTACAGCTTATTGTACTGGACTACAAGAAATTACTTTGAATAGCTAAGCTACTTACTGCATGCTACAAAATCCCCATCCAATTCCTATACAAAATGTCCTTTGGACAATGTCAAGACTGCCATGTTCAGATGGAAGACTCACCATCCCCACTGTGCCCCCCCATGCCTCCGCCCATGTTGCTGCGACCACCTCCAAAGTTTCCGCCCCCCATTCCACCACTGCCGCCACCACCGCCGCCTCCTCCTCCAGAGGAAGCCTCCGAGTCCAGGAACAGCTCGATGTACCGGTGTTCTGGAAAGGAAGAACAATCATTTCAGTACGCCAAACCAACAGTACACATCTACCATGGCATGAGAGAAACCAACAGAGCAAAAGGCCAGTCATTTGCTACTGAGGAAAAAGCAACACTTCTTTCTGAGGTAAATAACAATACAACAAATATGAACTCAATGTTCCCATCTGAACAACATTCTTTCTGGTCAATACTTAGAGGCATAACATGCAATGTACAAGTTAAACTATGATTCTCACAAGGCAAAATATTTTGACTTACGCATGTTAGCCTTATCCTTGGCCATGGCAGCTACAGCATCATCATGGGAGGCAAACTCCACATCAGCCTCACCAGTCGCACGCTTGTCTGGGCCATAGTGGATCTGGATCTTCATGGGTACCAGTGGCTGGAAGAACTGAGCAAAAGAAACAACAATTCAGGACTGTCATATACCTGCCCACTAATTTTAACATTACACATTTTGTATTTGATACATGTCCAGTCATCCTTGGTATCTTGACACACAAGAATTTATGTGTATCAGCCTTATGCATCAGTTCTCCACATGGCAGGAGACCTGGGAATAATAGACTGACTTTTGTCTTGCAAGTGTAAAAATTGAACCAGATCATAGCTTGGACAGCTACTGACACAGAGTGTTAACTTGCAACTTTACATCGGTATAATTGACTGAGAATGCATGAAAAAAGAAAATTCATTTAACAAAAGGGATATTGTAGACATGACGAAATAGCAATATAATGTGTGATTTCTTACCTGTTCAATATCCTCCACAGCAGCCTTGAATGGCAGTCCTCTCATGTGAACAAAGTGTCCTGATCCACCCCCGTACATACGGCCACCTCCAAATCCACCACCACGCCCTGGAAAAAAACACTTCAATTTCTTAATTTTTACCATCAACCCACTACATATTTCAATTGCTGCACACATTAAAGGACTACCAGCTATGACTCAGTATGATACAAAATTACTGTACATCAATTTGTACCACATGTTACTCTATATTTATGTGTATCAGCCTTATGCATCAGTTCTCCACATGGGAGGAGACCTGGGAATAATAGACTGACTTTTGTCTTGCAAGTGTAAAAATTGAACCAGATCATAGCTTGGACAGCTACTGACACAGAGTGTTAACTTGCAACTTCACACTAGTGTAAGATTACATATAAGGTGAATAATGCTTTAGTTTATGCTTGAGAAAGAGATTGAAAGATCAGTACAAGAATCATGAGGTCTTACCGCCTCTCCCCATTCTGCCACCACGCCCTCGGCCACCACCATAGTTGTCGTATCTGTCCTCATAGCCATCATAGTCGTCCTGGTAGAAATCTGAAGGAAAAACAAATATTTCTCTGAGACATCCAGTAACCCCTAAAATTAAGTAGACATTTTCACAACAAATCAGTTTATTCAGTCACACAATGGATGTGTAGAGAAGTCAGTAGTATCGACCGGACTTACTGCCACTGTAGCCAGTCCCTCCTCCCCGCATGCGCCGATCGTACATGCCAGGACGGCCGCCTCCACCGTACCCACGTGGGGGTGGTCTGTCGTACGGCCCGGGGCGGCTGGACATCAGAGGGCGCGGCTTGGGGCTCATGCATTCGCGAACCTCGTTCCGGCTACTCTTGAAGATCTCAATGTACCTGTGGAGAATCAACAATAATTCATAAACCTACTCAATTGCAAAAAGGACCATAGCCCTAGTTACCAGTTTTCTATAATGCTAACGTGCATAGATGTTATCTAAATCCTGCGTCCTGGTATCTCACATTCCCAACTTATATGACAAAATACATGACAACCTCTTCTACAACTACACTACTTCTGTTTGGTAAGCTGCCATCATGCACCCTTAGCCAAGTTTAGGACGTTAACTTCTGTTCATTACTTACAATCATTACTGAAGGTAAATGGAACATAACAGTGTCTTGTCTAACGCAGCACATTTCAAGGTGACTAACGCTATACAAGATGTAAGCAATGTTCCAACAGCAAACAAAATCCATATCTACATGTGTAAGTTAAGCCCTCATCTTCTTGTTGGTAGTGCACATAGCAACTTGTGCTTTGCCCTTCACCCACAAATATCTTTCAAAAGTGCTCATTATGCTATCCTCATCACGATTTGTCATTTCCATTTGTCCAATAGAAGGTCACATCATACAGTTAAGTTGGGAGTAATTGACTTGTATAACAAATATAACAATAAGGGATTGTTTTGAAGTTCAGGTATGTATGGGTACCAAGCAATAATACAAGCTTACAAAAAAAAGTTAGAAACAAAGAGCTACTTTAACATAGTGGAGAAAACCAACACTGTCAGATAGGAGAACAGCTTGAAAAGTTGTACAGCCCACAAGAAGGTGAATATCCCTGGGGCAGTGAAACCAACCATCCTCCCACCTGTGCCCTATTTTTTCCTTGTGTTTCCCCAGAGCCTTTTCAGCTATATCCTGTGATGTAAACTGCACAAAAGCCTCCCCCGTGCTGCGCCCCTGGTAGTCTGTGGGTAGTGTTATCCCATTGGGCACTATCTCCAACCCTTCAGAACCAACCCAGAAAAGGAGAGGAGACTCAATATTGGCAGTCGTCCAATGTTAGCCAGCACAAGGATGGCAAGATTCAACATTCATGGGTATGATTAGGCGTGGTGTAACAAACATAGAATCAACGTTTTTCAGCAAAGAACAGCATTGGGGAAACATACACACAAAGCTAGGACTGTACACATTAGCATTGATTTCTTCTCTCTGAATTGTTGCAGGGATACATCTGTGTGAATTTCTACTGTCAATTCCCTTTAGAAAATCCAAACATCAGTAACTGCATATCTTCTGCAGTACATTACTGTCATATCAATGTTGACTAAAGCTATTCCAGGCAGGAGTTTTGACCTTTGTAGACTAATGATAACCAGTGAAAGAAGCTGTATCATACAGGTGTCTATGTAACATTATTCGGATGTTGATGGTGGTATACATATTTGCAAATAAAAAGAAGTACATAGTATTTGCCTCTTGTTGGAAATATATCTGAAAGTTTTCTTGTCATTTAGCTACTCACAAATATATCAAAGGCATACAAAGTCCCATATCATGTCATGACGTAGCTGTAACAAACAATAAGTGGAAATAGGCCAAACTCCTGCCTAGTAGCCTTTCAATATCTAGAAATGATGAAAACATGTCCCCATGCTAATGTGTTCAATCTAGAACCCATAAATACATTTTAACTAGGGCTCCCAAGGCTGTACTTCTGTACCAAATATGAAATAGGTTAAATAAATGAAGCAGATAATAGAATTGTGTCAATGTTACAATAGGGTCAGATTTTATGCAAAGAAACAGCACTTTCAAATATCTGGTGTCAAGAGATCAATGTAAATTCATGCCATATTGAAAGAAATTCACTTCTAACTACAAACCATTATCTGCTATCTACCAGCAATGACAAGGCCATTAAAATGTTTCGTTAACTTTTTTTGATTCTTCAGCCACATATATGAAAAGGAAGTCCTTGAGAGCCCTAGACTACCAAGCTAAATATGAGATGAGGAGCTAGACCAGCCAGCCCATCCACCCTCCTCCCATGGCCCAGCCTCCTCCCAGACCCTATAGCTGTAAACAACAGTCAAAGTCTTGGTATGAGTAGTGAGACCCTCCTCCCATGGGACACCATCCCTGAAGGCCCGTGTTCCCCTGGGGAGAAAAGTGACCCGTGTTTCAATGAGTGGTGCTGGTCTTCTCTTCCCATGATGCCCCGTGCCCAGTTGACCCCATCCCAGCCAACCACCAGCCCAGCTGTACCCAGAAAGAGAGGGAATCCATGTTTGAATCTCACTGTAAGATCAGCACAACTCAACAGTCAAACATCACCAGTGGTAAGAATATAACGGATGCACAAGATCTTCCCGCAAACTTAGAGATACAAGTCTGTCGATAGCAAGTTTCACTACGATGATTCCAGAATAATCATTCGGGTTTTTTTTTAAGTCAAGTCAACAAGATCCTTGCACAACAAAAGCTGTATTACGCTACAATCTTGCTGACTAATTTTCTGTTTATACAGTACTTAATTCTATTTTAAAAATAGGGGACGACACATGCTACTGGTCTATTTCAGTCAAGCACATATTAATACTGAAAGTTCCGATTACTGTTTAAACGTACTCTTCTCTGGGTAACTATAAAATCCGCAGCACTGCCAATTCATCCCACACACCTCAATTTCAAAAGGCTGAATAAATGTACCTGAAAAGAACTGAGCGATTTCTTCCTTTGAGCAGCCAAATGGCAGACCCCGCAACCGGACAATGCCGTCGTTGACTTGGTCCTGCCCACTGTGCTTCACTACCCACTCCATCTCAGACACCTTGGAACGGAACACTGCAGAAAAACAAATACGAGTTAGAACTGCAGCGCAGATCATACAATTAACTTTAAAGAGATGTCTATTCACTAGTATTCAGGATGCACATGTAGTTGCACTTCAGCAATTGTAAATGTTGAACAACAGGAACATTCCAGTGTAATAACATCATAGGAGGAACAAGAACTATTCAGGTTCAGAAAATCCTTACCTTCAATGTATCTGTGACCCATATGCTGGTTGTGCTTGGCCAGGGCCTTCTCAAAGTCTTCTGCAGTTTCAACCTCTACAAATGCCTCACCACTTGGTCTTCCCTCTTTAGAGAATGTGAAATGGATCCCTCCATCCCCACCTTTTACTTTACAACCTGGAGGAAGCAATCATAAAAATCATTGCAAAAAACTTGTATTGTTCCATATTTCATGCGCAGGAAGAATATATAGCAAATATGAAATACAGAAAACTAAACTAGTTATGTACAGCACTATCACGTGTACAGTACTATCAATACCATATGCTATTTACCTTCAGATGTAAGGAAAGACTTCACTTCTTCACAAGTGGCAGACCATGGGAGGCCCCTCATGCGCACCACGTATCCGCCGTCTTCATCAGCCATGCTGCAGAAGTTGTGTGATGTGGTGGAATGCAAAAGTCCCGAAAGTTTGGCAGAAACTGTCCTTGGACCAAACTGAACCTGCTTGGACAAAGAATATCATTTCATTACTAAACTTGATAACATGGTTTAGGAAAATGTCACATGTTTTTTGGAAACTTCAACAAGAGTTCAGGTAGAAGTGATGTCTTACTCAGAACAGGCAAAATGTGGATCTTTTCTGCGCAGTTAACTTCTTTCGCAGACCGACACTCTACTTTGGCACCAGTTAATCATTCACTCATATCACTGGGGAGCTGGTCAAAACTGATTTTATTGCCTTGGTGAAACTTGTCAGCATCACTATTTCAATTTTCATACCTGTAATTGTAAATTACTTAGTATACATGTACTAAAAAATAACACTTCTTAATCTGATATATCCTTTTTAACATGTATAATTTGCATGTTTGTCTTGCACCCTCCTGAATGAAAAGTTCAGATAAAGGGCTGTCCTTGGTCTTTGAAATGTAAATCATTTACTAGGTGAGTATCTCACCTCTGCTCTACCCTTGTAATTTTTGTACAACAGAATAAAGATAGAATATTTTAACAACATTTATCCCAAATAGAAGGGCAACAAACTAGCCTGTAGTAGCTAATTGCATCAGTGGAAGCCTATGCATTAATTTTAGGCCAGATCTGATGGTCCGAAAACTTACATAATTTGATGAAAAAATTATTTTCACCCTGTGTGACCCCATGTGATCAAAGATTGTAACCTCAGTAGTACATGTGTCAAACATTAATCAATTAAGCATTCAACCCAGATTTTCTGCACAAAATTGAAAACCATTCAAAAATCAGACCAGGGGCATGTGCAATCAGGCAAACAAGAGCTCAGTTCATCACATATCCAGATAGTGGTCATGCTAAAAGTAAATTCAAGAGATTTTCCACCCAAGTTCTATTAAACCTAGACAAAAGGTTCGGTCATGTTTTCCAAGCTAGTACCTTTGGCAATGTCAAACCAGCTCTTACAAGACTGCTCAGAAGTCGACCGAAAGGCATCTAGGAGTCTGCACGAGGAAAAGAATGGAGAAATGACTTTAGGACCCTCGTGACGGACTAAAAGTAGAGCGATGTCCTCGTGAAGAGAGATGGGCATGGCGTGGACAAAAATGGCGGACCAAACGTCCTCAGAAAAGCATGTCCAAATTTAGGGTTTACTACCCTAATTAGCACACGGTAAGTCCACAAATATGACCTACACTATCCTTGCTATCTAAACGCCCATTTCAATGGAAAAATGCATAGTCTTTTCACAAAATCGGGCAACAAAAAGCGCAGAAATCAAGCCATCTTACACTCTCTCACCTCACCACACTTCGCCTCGCCGCAGCCTGCACGGAAATGTGCGAAATTAGCCGAACGAATCCGAAAACGCCCAAATTAGGAGAACGGCGGGAGCGCAAAGGATAGCGGGACATTCAGCTCACCTTTGACCTTATCAGAAAATCAAAACAAACACATGCGTGACACAGAGCACGTATTACAGCTGGCTAGAATTTACTAGAAAGGTGGGAAGTGCATGTATATGTTGTTATCTTTTAGTCAAAGTTGGTGGCTAGATAACTCCAGTGTTAATTGCGGATGACAGAATTTGTAAACTACTGATCCAGGTAGTCAGTTTGTGCATGTCGTCGATAAAATTTCCCTTTCCTATTACCAAAACATCCTTTGCCTAACTATGGCACCAAGGTACATATATGGTACGAAGTGCAGGTTACTGTTTTTGGTTTGTCTTAAAAAATATCGCATAGAATCAGGCTCATAGAATGCAGTTTTAGTATGTCCGCATCTATGTTGTTATGCCCTATATAGATTGATAACCTATCATATTTTCCTGCCATCACCAGGTTATGGGCCATTTGTGTACACAGACTAGGTTTGTGAGATGGATGACAGCATAGAAATGGAACTGGCCACTTTGGCTTCAGCAGAGAGGGATAGATCCTTCCTCCTGGTTAAAGGTATCGGAGGAGCGGTTTGTCTCACTTATGTTGTCAACACAGCCCTGGTCTTCCCTTGGTACAGAAGGTAAGGAATTGAGCTTCCAGTCATATCAAAGGTAGAGAGTAACATGTGATGTATGACTGTATGACTTGCTGGATAAAAGAATTATAATAATGTCATATAACATCTGTGTGTATATGGGAAGATGGCTATTTAGTATTCAACTTACATAACCTTGGGTAGTACACCATGGACCAAACAGTCTTGTGTTTCGTAGGATGACTTCAGCAAGTTGACCTAAACTGCCAACACTTCAACATTACCTTAGCACATTTGGTGGACCACCAATGTAAAATGACCCACATTCAAGTTGCCAAATTAGAGTTGATTTGAAATGGACGGATACAATAACTGACAGATTAATTAAGTCTCCTTAGGAGCAAAAATTTCCAACCAATAACCATGAGCACTTCTGTTTATTACTTTCATGCAAACATGGTCCACTACCCAGGACAACCCTGCCATGGATTGTGTCGAACAGGAGACAGGTGTGCGGGGTGCTGAGGCTTCTACAGGGCAGGAGGGGCAACGTTGTTGATCTGGGTAGTGGTGATGGCAGACTTGTGAGTCATGGGCAGAACAGCAGGCAATGACAGGCAGATGCTGTGCTGGAAAAGAGAAGGAGTAAAAAAATTTTTGGTACAAGAAGATATTAAAAAAATGAAGTCATCATTTTCTGATCAAAAAGTCCAATATGTGTACATGTAGATATAGATCTGCTAACAAACTGGGTCTCAGCTTTTATTGAGAAGGGAAGCAACAAGGATCCCAGCAATTACACTTCATTCTTGTGAATATTGGGGATGTGAAGTCAGGGGAGGAACAGAGCTCTTCATTACTGTAAAAGGATTCATTCTACAATTCTCTTTGTCCAGCTGCATCTTTCAGAGCCTATGACTCTCTCCACGGAAACATGCCAGTGGTGGTTTCTGTGGAGACAGTTCTTGACTTTACAGTACTTGTAACTTGTAACAGTAGTGGTAAATGTATGCAATATTGATGGTGTATGTTCCATCAATTTGACCTGTCAGGTCTCCGTTGCCCTATGTCGCATCCGGACGATCGCAGGTAGACCGTGTACTCAGACTGCTGGAAGGCAGACCTGGAAAGGTCGCTGACCTAGGCAGTGGTGATGGGCGCATTGTAAGTAGCAGGTTTAGACCTGAATGTATGCCCCATTTGGCATTGCTGAATAACAGCAGCTTGTATGAATTTGATGCAATATAAATGTCTAACCTTTACAGCATGTTTTGCTTTCATGATCATTTGTTGAAGATAATTTGTTGTCAATAGTTTGCTGGTAACCTGTACTTTGGTTGTTCTTTTTTTCCTTGTTCCCTTCTCTTATTGCATCTAAAGGAATTGAGACAGCTTAAGGCTATGTATTTTTCCTGTACTTAAGATTTCTAGTCATGTGCAGTTTATACTTGATAATATGTTAGATTCTTACAAAAACATTTAAACATGTGCTGTGTGCAGTATGTTGCAATATATCAATGCTTCACCACCTACCTTGCTTTCTCAGTCACTGAGGCTGCATACAACTGAGTCTAGTGAGTGGCTACAATTTTACAAAACTTCTGAATGGTTTGCCGTGTGTTTTTTTAGCATTAATTAGGTTTCCCAAATTTCCCATCAGCCCAGCTGGCCAACTTAAGTTTATGTGGATGAGTAAAGACTGTTAAGCATGAAGCAAAGATTTTTCTATGTATGGATTTTTGTCACAACAGATATTAAAATCAATTTGAAAGTAATGCATTGCAGACCTCATCTAAATGGTCTGTCAAACATATGCACTTAACCTTCTATCCATCTTTTTCTCCTCTTTTTCCTTTTTTGTACATTTAGTATCCACTTTTTGCATGACTGCAGTGTAAACTATACTTTAGTACAAATGTATTAGAACGACTGATTGTCATGTTCTCACTACTTTTTTCTCCAGGTCTGTGCTGCAGCCACCCAGGGTTTTCACACAGACGGGTATGAGTTGAACCCTTTCTTACTCGGCTACTCCAGGCTTATGGCACACAGGAAAGGTCTGGCAAGTCTGGCCAGATTTCACAGGAAGGACCTGTTTGAGGTGAGAGGGCTACATTCTTCGACTAAACTTGGTTTCATAAAGAATAAGAATTTTACAGCTGTCAGTCTATACCTATTGCTGATTTTTATGATTATTAATCATAATGTCAACTCTCACTTGTAACAGGCAGATCTAAGGCTGTACAACAACATTGTCATCTATGGAGAACCTCTAATAGTAAGTGCAGACGATTGTTATGCTTGACACATGTACATGTATTGCTGTAAACTGTTAGTACTATATGTTATGGGAGAGAAAAGCAAAAGGAAAGTTTAACATGTTTGGTACAGAAGACTTAGGCACATAACTTTGGCAGGTGATATTCATAGTCACCTCAGCAATACTTGCAGATGAAACACTTAGCTTTGTATTTTTTATCCTTTGCCACAAACCTCTGTCACAACCTGTGACAATGTTTTATAATCTCAGTCCTTCAAGAGTTTTCTCACTTTGTTTTGCCCTTATCTCGAACAAACCAGCTGAGAAGATTGGAGCAGAAACTTGCTGAGGAGGTAACATCAGGGTCAAGGGTCATCTGCTGCAGGTACCAGCTGCCCACCTGGGCACCAACCTCAACACTAGGGGAAGGGATTGAAACCATCTATGTCTATGACAAGGTCTGATCTTACTGGAGTACAGTTTGGCAGACTGAGACATTTCTTATTGGATCACTGTTGATGGCTTAGATGTCACTGTTCACTAAGTCTGATAAAAAGCGTGCTAGCACAAACCAACAGTTGGATCCAGGCTGTAAAGTGACAATTTGCAATGCAAGGAAAGCTTGGAGATACCAAAAGTAGAGCATCTGTTAGATATGATCTATGAATAAAGGCTCCTTTGAAAGTGGACTGATTAAATAGATTCAACATGATTGTTCATTATGCCTTTTTAACACATTTATTATTGATATGCTACAGGAATATCTATTAATAGCCAGTAACACTACAACATTTTCATGGTGTGTCACAATCAACTAGAAATGCATGCAAGTGCCTGTCTTGTGAGTTCTTACTGATTGACAAGATACAGTCATCATACTGGCATATAAACGTAAAGAATAACCAGTTTGGCACAAAACTGTGGTGGAGAAAGCTATTGAAGAAGTTACTAATTTTCCATACTTTTACATCAAGTACAGCCAGATAATCATCCGTAACTTATCTAAAGTGCACATACATGTATCTGCATACAACAACATTTTTATCACTTTTCATTATTCTAGGCAAGTTTACAGGCAACAAATAAGTCCGTGCTCTAGCCAGAAACATAAAAGAATTCATTTCATTCAAGATGTAAAAGTAGAAATCTTCCCTCCCAATTTGTACAGCCATGTACATCCATAATCAGCACTTGAAATGTTCAAACTGGTAAAGACTAAAAGGGTAAAAAAATAAAACTTCTCTGTTTAGTTAGTGTGGTTGAGGTACATGTGCATTTTGCATATCACAAAGTACAAACAGTGTAGCAAACCTTAACATTAACTGTCTTACATTTAGCTAGTCCCAACATATATATACATGTACATGTATGTAATTTTGATAATATTGATATGTATTAGTCATCTGAAGCATTCACATACATCTTAGTCAAAGACATGCACCTAACCTATGTAGTTTACCTTTATCTAAGTTTCACATAATAGAACTTCATCATCTTTACACAGTTTGCTGCTATTTGCTTTGTATCTTCATTCTCAGAGTTACTCATTCAAATTCCTTTTCATGTCTTATCCTAAGTCATGCCATGTTTTCTTTTCTCAAAGTCATTTTTGCTAGTTGTTTGCAAAGTAATCTACATGTACTCTATGACCATTTTTCAAATGCAAAAGCCTTCTTGAGAGTTTCTACTTACATGACAATCTATTGTCTGGAAATAAATGTATCATGTATTGATAGCCAGTTTATAGACTTTTGATCCAGTCATTACTATGTGATCACCACATGCTTCATAAAAGTCGTCAGTACACATAGCACCAGTGGATAGTAATAGTGCAACAATACAAAGTTACTATAATTCTTACAGCATATACTGCACTCAAGGTGTATCTGCATGCTGTGTCTGACACTGCATTCCATTTTGTATTTTACAATTTTGTGAGGACTGTAGGTAACATGCCTCAGTATGTAAAGTCACCGCCCTTGTCACTATCACTCCCCCCGTCCTGTACTGTATAGCAGTACCCGTCATCCAGGTCTGCCAGAGGGTGGGCCTTGAACCTGGCCATGGCAGCACTCTCCGCACCCTTCACACTGCCTGGCATCCTCCTGGGACCAAGGTAGTCATCATCATCACTGGACAGGTCGCCAAAAGTGTCTGCAACAAGAAAAGGACAGTTCTATCAGATGCTATGTACGTGTACATACATTTGTCATGCATAGTCCCAGTTGGTCCAACTTCTTTTTATGTGAAGGAAAATGTTGAAAACTGTTAACAAAGTATCATACTTTTTAACCAAACCTACCCTTCCACTCATAATCAGGATCATAGTAGTCTATGTCCCTGTTGGACTCTTCATTCTCATCAGGATAGTCATTCCTCCAGTTACTCTCATCATTGCTGTCATCCTCATCATCATAGATGTCCTCCCCCTCATCATCTGCATCCTCGTGGACCAGCTCCATCTGCTGACAGTCTGTCACCTCCACGATGTGCTGCAGGTGGGTGGGGTCCAGGGAGTCCGAGTAGTAGATGTCGTAGACAAACTCTGGGGACTGTTGTGGAGCTGCTGGGCTGTCTGACAGGGTCAGCTTCTCCCGGATCATTCGGACTGAATTACAGGTGATGGCATCAGGGTCGCTCAGCTCCTGAAACAAGGTAAAACTTTTACTTTTTGGCAAGATTCACGGTACAGAGTTAAAATGATTGTAACACGTACAAGAAATGCTGTGAAACTGTTTGAAAGGAGAAAAGATTTCTACAGAAAATATTTAACGTTATATTTGCAGCTGACCTGCATTTTTCTCTCAGCCCTCTTTTTCTTCCTTTCTTCATCCTCCTTGCTGTTTCCTTCCACAGCATCAAACACACCAAACAGCTGCCCAGCTTCCACCTCTCCTGCTGCAACCTTGGGACCATTCTTTCCTGCATCTTCTTTTTCTTCTCTCTCTAGAACTACATCAATGTCCCTGTGACTGGCCACCACTTTGTAGCGACTTGCTCGTTGGGCCACCCTAAAGGCATCACGATTCTGTTCATGTCTCTTACTGGTGAGGGGCTTGGGCTGTTTCTTGGCATGAGGCCTGATCTTAGTGATGTTGTCCTTGATATGTTTGGGAAGGTTGTCACCCTGAGTGAAGGACAAAAAGATCCTGTTGCCAAAGTTTGGCAGAAACTGTGAAATTTAAGACATACGATACAATGCCAACAGTAAATCTCTCGCCTTCTCTACAAAGGCATGAATACATCACCCATGATTAATAACCAGATCTGGCACTGTACTTCCTGCCAGCCCATGACATCAGGTCTATTGAATTCTGCTGAGCCTGGATAAATGCATTCTATTGACATGCCTTGAATAACAATCAGTACAATAGTAATACCATGCATGTTTTGTATATCACCAAGGGTCTTGATATAACTAATGGATAGATTATTAGATAAAACGACAACTGAAATAGAGAATGACAGAGTACTTTATTACAAACACCCTTAATGAGTCTGGCTAGCCATGTAACATTGTACATGATCGTATTTGCATGCAGGCGGATATTCCATCAATGTCATGTCATATAGCTGCATTGTACAGACCAGTACGCATAAATAGTGAAAGATCCATGCTGATGACATCATGACATTTGGGACCCACGTGATGTGCCTGGCAATTCTTTTTTTTTACAAAATCCGTGAGGGAAAAATTCAAACTACGAAGCTTATCAGAAAAATTACATCATGGTGAAGGACAGTATATCGTACAAGAAAAGAGGGACGGGGAATGGCTTATATTTCTGCTGATTAAACTGCTAACATCAGCTAAACATGGGACTGTGAGTGATACAACACAGATATTTACGTACCTGTTTCGCGACCGTTCCGACGAACTTGAAAACCTCCTTGATGTCTTCAGCGGTCACTGTGGCGGCTGCCTGTCCATCTGCAGCCTTTAGTCTCTTACAGGAGACTAACAGAGCTTCGACTGGATCGTCGTTCTGACAGCGTTTGACACGAACAACTGCTGCAGCCATGCTCCTCTTCTCTTCATGTCTTCGTACTGATCTTCTTCCGCTGCGGGTCATAGGTTAGTGGAACACTCGATTCAAAAAAATATTTAGGGGTGTCACGTTAACAATCGTTTATGCAACCAGAAAATAGTATCATGTATATTCAACAATCTTAAAATACCAATACAAATTAGACATATTTATGTACATATTGTTTAACGAAACCCTATATTCTTTGAGATGTAAACATATTCATGTAACAGCAAATAATGGTATAATCCAGGGTTACCCAAAGGACCCAGCATGGCGGCGTTAGTGCGAAGTTGCGGCGGTGGAGGGCATTTAATTTTCAGAAACCTGGGAACACGTGTGGTGAGTGGAGATGTCAGACTGCTTTTGTTTGAAGGGGAAAGACTGTAGCGTTAACTTGGGTGCTCTGCGTGCCTGTGGTTATAGTTCTAAGCTAACAATGTTCAGTAGAAATCCGCTACTTTTGTGATGTGGGAGGGGGGCAGCAAAAAGTAATTTGTTACAGAAATTTCATGTAACGGTTACCACAAGGACATGGCAACTACAATAATAATTTGAGACTTGTGAAACAGATAACTTAACACAAATTAGAACGACTTTGAAAAATCGTCTTAATGTTTTGCATTAAAATCAACATGGTATCAAGGGACACTACTGTGCTGTGCTAGCTGTGCTAGTGTGTAAATTTAGAAATACATATGACATGTACTAACTCAAGTACATTTTTCTTGTATGATAGTGTTATCACATACCATGAGCAAATTTCTCAACTTGGTACTTTCAGTCCCAGCGAGGCTTTGCTGCAGTCCAGTACAGTATGGGCTCAAGTCACATCAAGTCAGCACCAAGAATAAGACATTTTACTGATGTCACATGGAGCTGGCTGAGACGGAATAACATCGGGGCCATGAGTGTGGTGGGGATTCGGTACAACAGCACAGACATAGAAAGGACACAGCCCGCCATGCAGGTATTAATTCTTTTAAATTTGCTAGCATTCAGATCAAGCATTCTTGTTTTGAATTTTAATCCAGGAATTTATATTACGTTGTCATTCTGGTTCATGACACAAAAGCATTTTCTGTTCACCACCTCTTCACTCAGCAAACAGTCAGTAATCCAATGCTTTAATTAAGATTAAACCAAAAGACTGAGGGAGGAAAGGATATTCTGCAAGAAGCAACCCTGTGTCTGCAGTTTACTGCGCTAGTTCTGACACATACTGATGGCGTGTATGTTTATTGATGTGACAGGCAGCAGACACATCATCAGGCCTTCCTGATGCAGTTGTACCAAACATCACATCTGAAGTCCCACTAGGCATGTCCACTGATGTCCCACTGACAGAAGTGACCCCTGTCCCTTTTGAAGCTCCTACCACACATGACATCATGCAGGCTGCAGCAGAGACAGGGGTGGAGCCTTCCCTCACAGAGCTGGGGCTGGGGGGATGGTCTCCCATTGGTCTCCTCCAGTCAACCATAGATATGTTTCACTCCACATTACACCTACCATGGTGGGCCTCCATTGTCTGCTGTAAGTACCCCTGTAGATCTGTTCTGCTCTGCCTTTAGCACTCAGATTTTCTATGCTGCAGACTATTCTTTCTTTAAGACACAGTCATAAGTTTGGTTTTGACAGTGTAGTCTGGATGTCATCTGAGTCAATCATTCATTCGATCCAATCCAATCAATCATTCATCTTATATCATACTCAATCCTAACTCAGATGACATCCAGACTACACTGTCAAAAACAGCACTAATGGCTGGGAGCATACCTGACATAATCTTGACTACTTCTGGTAATTTTTCATCTGAAATTCTCTTTGGTAGCATATGTTAATGTCAGAAGGCTTAACAGATGCTCATGTTGCATGTATGTTATTTTACAATGATTCTTAATGTTTATATAGTTTACATTTTTCTCCCATTTCTGTAGGTACTCTGATAGCCAGGAGCCTGATGTTTCCCTTGATTGTGAAGGGACAGAAGAATGCCATCAACCTAAACAACGTCATGCCACAGATACAGAAAATGAATGAGAAGATTAATCAGGCCAGAGCAGAGGGAAACAAGTTTGAACGTATGTCCAGACTACCCTAACATACACTCCCTACTCATGACAAAATGACTTTTTACAACTCCCAGGAAGGCATGGATTGCCCTCATGGAATTGCAGCCTATTCTATTTGAAATACATGTATGTTACACTTCAAATGTTTGACTCATCAGATGTACTTGTAGTGAAAACATTACGGAAAAGTGCCATGTTCTCTATGATTAAGTTGTGCTGTAGTGAATGGTCCTTCTCATAGCAGAAGATAGTTCCATAGACATTTGCCATATGCTTTGTGAGTATATTAATTCTGGTACATGTGTGTCTCTATTTTAACCATTATCTTTTACTTCTCTTGCTAAGTTGCCCATCACACTGCTGAGCTACAGGCATTTATGAAGAAACATGGAGTCAATCCTCTCAAGAACTTCCTGGTTCCACTTGTACAGGTCAGACATGTTTTCTACTCAAGATATGACTAATGATATTGTCTTGTATTTTTCCCTCAACATACTGTATGAAAACAGTTTACATTCTTGTTTCCTTGTTTTCCTTCTAGATGCCAGTTTTCGTCTCATTCTTTGTTGGTCTCCGGCGCATGGCTACCCTTCCCATGATGAGTATGATGACAGGTGGACTTTTCTGGTTCACTGACCTCACAGCCTCTGACCCTTACTTCATTCTTCCCCTCATGACATCTGCTACAATGTTGACCATCATTGAGGTATGTGGACATGTCGGAGCATGTGTAGTACATGTATACCGTACTTACCGATAATTTCTGTGTTACATGTGTGACCATTGAACAATGCTGCCAGTGTTACAGGCAACATTTGTGACATGTTTTACCAAAGGCACCCAGACAAGGTGATATGCTAAGTTTGTTAATGGTTTATGCTAACTTCCCATGATTTACACTTCTCCTTACATGGTATAGAATGGCATTGATTGGGAAGCCAAAAATTAAAATTCAGCATACAGAATGATACATAACTTTTTTTTCTTGCTAATCGATATCATGTAATAAACAAGTTTGATTTTTTTCCCCCTCCAGCTTGGCTCTGAGTTGGGAGTGGAGAATCCCCAGATGAAAACGATGAAGAATGTGATGAGAGTGGTGGCTGTGATGATCCTGCCTCTCACAGCTTCCTTCCCCACAGTAAGTACAGACATATGAGATGTATGAAATTAACCAGTGTACCCCAACATCTGATATTTTTAAATTGATATGACACTAGTGTCAGTAGTGATGTCATCATAGTACACATTCTCTTCCTCAACTTGTGTAATGTCCCAGCATTTTGGCTTGTGTCAGAAACATGTTGATGGTTGTACTGACTGTGTTTTATAATACAATCAACAGGCTATCTTCACATACTGGATGACGTCCAACACCTTCACCATTGCTCAGATCAGCCTGCTGAAGGTCCCAGCTGTTCGACAGTGGCTGAAGATGCCACACAAGATCCAGCATGATCCGGCCAGCGTGAAGAAAAGTGAAGGTTTCGTCAAAAGCATGAAACAAGGTAGAGCTTACTCATCGGTATTTACAGTCCATGATAAGTTAGGTAGTTAGGCCTATGACTTATGTAAGCTTTACTTGATTGCCTTAGTCCTATAGTTGTAACCAGAGTTCATGCACCTAACTCTCTTGTACTGCGACTTTTTTAATGATGCATTTTTGATTCAAACAATTATATGTACATCACATTTAATCCACTTTCATCCACTTTGCCTAGATCAAACATTTTACACATTATGCTGGAAGAATGCAGCAAAACTTGCATTTGCTGGAAACGGAGCCATCAATATGTGTTTTCACAATTTCCAGGATGGAAGAATGCCAGTCTTGCTAGTGAGGTTGAGAACAGACAAAGACGAGCAGCCCTGAGATGGAAGGAAGCGGGGACAGGTCCAGTACCACAGACCTTCACATACGACCCAACCAAGCAGACGCCTGCAGGAGCACATGGCATCAAAACCAAAGGCACGGTACGCAAGAAGTAGACGGCTTCTATGAAGTATGGAACAACCTCGTGTTTATTGTAACTTGTGAGATTTTATACAGAAAGTTCAAACAGGCAACAATCAAAAGGATTAAGCAGTCTTGTACAGTGATTGTAGAATACAAGGTCTAAAATCAGTCATCCATTGTGTAATTATTATTACAGTTGAACTTAAACTCATTGTAAGAAACAGTTTATTTGCATAAAGCTTCAGTAAGAAGCAGGACATCATGTGAAAATGTTGCTGTCTCACATTGATAAACTTTAGTTGAACACAAATAAACTCCACACAACTTTTCCTGCAGTCAGTTTTCACTGTTTCTTCATTCAAGTCTTAGTTGCTGAACTGTTCAAACATGTCACACATCACACAAGATGATATGACAGATACAAAATATGTACAAAAAACTCCAAATGCTCAGCTCCAAACTATTGAAGATTGTCTATGTACCTCCTACTGAGAAGAGCAGCAGGTTTAATAACTTCTTTGATATTTTTTCCAATCACACAGAAGTAACTCAGTGCACCCTTTGAAAAATTCCCATTGAGTTTGGGACATTGGAATATGTGTTACAAAAACACATAAAACAGGAGGACACCAAGGCATCAGTCAGTCTGGTAAATTCTTTTTGAATGCCTCTTTTTCCAGCAACATACCATGTTGAATGACATGTTTACTTTTGTGCTTGGAATGATTGATTTTTCAACGACATATCTGCAGCACAAGTTTTCAGCATTCCTACATCTGGGACCAGTTGTGTGTTGTCTATTCACTCATTGTTGTGCAAGCTAGGACAGTTGGTGCCTGTTTGTCCAATCCAAGCTTCCTGCTGTTGACCACAAGGACCAGTGGAGTCTCCACTCGGATCACGCTGAACTGGAACTTCTGCAACCAGCATAAGTTTTGATAAATGCACATAGGTATTTCATTACTGTGTCTTACCACACCCTTTAGATCTGCAATACCTAGTATGTTATATCTTAGAATCAAAATTATCAGAAATTCCAATAAGATAGCAAGGACAAGCTTGGAGGATAAAACTATTCCTACCTTGTCCTTGTGCTGAAAGTCTACGTGTTGCAAGAACGGCTCTGGAATGGCTACTGAGTCTCCAACAATTGTCCCATAGTTGGGTGCAACGTTGTACACTGTTACAGCAAAGCAGGTGCCTTCCTTGTCTGTCAAAGCAAAGGTGCTAGAAGAGTAAAGATGTATGTCAGTATAGAAACAGAACTTGATGCATTTTAAGAAAGTGTTCAAGGCTGGTGTACCTTATCATAATGCTGGTATGAGCCTGGGGAAATGACAATTTGACTTAAAAACCTGAACATGCTTTTACATAAACAGGCTGCACATTAACTTCAAGACGAATGGTACAAATTCATATTACCACAAAACAAGTTCATTTCCTGTATTTTTTAGTAACAAGTTGAGAGCAAGTCAAGAGCAACATACATGTACATAAGTATTGAAATACTTACAAAGGAATGGTTTCCTCTGCTGTGACACTGCATACCACCTTGCCCAACACCAGTTTATTCTTATTCAGTCCACTAGCTAAGTTTGCCAATGTTGTTGATTCCAGTGGAACTTTCTTCCCTGTAGAGCTTTCAAATGAGCCGCCACCATATGGCCCCAGGTCCTTCTCTGACAGAGACTTCAGCATGGACTGGAGTCTTTTGGCTTTCAATTTGCCCTGGAAAACAGAGAACCCAACATAATACACAACACTGTAGGTTTACAGTCTGAACTGGCTCCTCAAACAAAACTGTGAAGTTTTCTGTTTTAGAGGAATGTTTTAAAATCAAGAGCTTACTTACCAGTAAACCATTAGTATAAACTGACAGGTAATCATGCATGTTACTGCTGGTTTTGTCCCTACCTTGTGGTGCACCATGTCAGCCACCTTGGACAGATAACTGAGAAGCTGTGTCTGCTTCATGTTCGGCTGGTCCCATGTTGGGTCCAGTGCTGAAGCTTGGTCCCAGTGCATCAACGCCAGCTGAAACTGTTCTTCATACCTTAACACCTATCAACAGATCAAAGATATCAATCGTTACCTCAATATTTACTAATAGTATAATGCAACATTTATCTTCAATATGAGAATGACATATGCCATAGCCAAGGTTCAATCTGTATGAAGGCATGCTGACTTACTGTTGCTTTGTTGAAATGCAGGTCAGGGTTGCTTTTGGCCACAACATCACCTTCCTGAAAGAGTTCAAGTAGTTAGACATGGGATGGGAAATAAATTTAGAGGCTTATCTCCTTAAAAGCTATCAGTATTACATACAATGGGGATGCCTTGCAAGAGATATCTTTGACATTACAGCCTTGACACTACTAGTACTTACATGTATGCAAAATGTACTACGTAGTATACATTCCTAGAAAAGTGTCTATTCACTACACTTGCAAATGATGTGACATCTTTGAAACACACAAATTGAATTTTATTCATCACAACATATCCACTGTATTATGTGAAACATAATCTTTGTACACAGTATTTACAATGCCTGTCCTCTGGTACCTTATAGCATCTTCAGTTACAATCCACTACATGAATACCTGAGGGTTTACTTGATAAATCTAAACCTTGGTGCCTATCATATTTCATAACAAAAGAAGATATGCAAGAAATGTTGGTGGCTTATGACAATACAAGAAAATGAATGGTTAATGATACAAAACAATATGTAGAATGTCCTCAAAAAGTCATGAATATATTTATGGCATGCATTCAACTAATTTCTTTATATGCAACCCTCTAGCAGTCCTTCAGTTCATAGGAGTAAACATTTATCATTGTTGTCCCACAGATGTGGTGACTGGTCAGACAAAATCTTTATAAAGGTTGCCATTAGATCCAGCCTCCAAACTTGATTTTGTTAGGAATGTACACATCTGTTAGGAAGGTTGGAGAAATGGAAATGAGAGACTGAATTTCCGCCTTTCTGTCTCTTGTGAGGAACTCCTCTAACTCTCTCTTCCACAACGGCTCAGCGGAAAGGAAGGGCTTCTCAAGTAGCTCCCTTGCTTTTGCTCTGTCCGAGTCATTCATGGGTAAGAGGACATCCTCTTGGATGCAGAGTCGTCTGATGTCTGAAGGCAGCACTCCGAGCCACTTCAGGGTGGGTACAGTCAGGCTGTGGAATTCATGTGAAAGCGCCATGGACCCATACTTGTATGTACACATGATTTCCATACCGTGGGGATCAGCATCCACCAGAGCAAAGACAGGTATGTGGAAGGCCTTCCACAGTTTGTGGACTAACATACGTGTGTTGAGGTCGGGTACTCCCTTGCCTGTGACCATGATGCAAGGTGCCAGCTTCCTGCAGAAGCCATCATCCAGTAACTTCTGGAAAGTGGCATCCTTTTCCACAACTAGCACAAACTTGGCATCTGCAAGGGAAAACAAGGACATCAGCAACTTAGTTGCCGTTTTAAGACAAAAAGATGCAAAACAAGAGAATTATCTTTTCTGGACACTGGTCTGTTCGGTTACACATGCAGATCCAACCTCGTGATCTTTCAATTATGTAGTGTGACTGCAATATGAACAGGAAAATAGTTGATGATAAATGTTATTATAAATGAGAGGTGTTGCCATAGCAATATTACCAGCTGAAATTTGTGATTTTGTAACTTGAGAAAGAACCAAGGACTCGACAATATAGTGAGGTACACAGAACGAAACACGGACTTACTTGAGTGTAGGTTTGTGATATGTTGCACATGTGCTGGCACCATGGTTCCTCCGCTTGCTACAGAACAGTCCAGAAAACTGCCATCACTGTCTACCAGCGTTAGATCTCCGGCTACACAACCTTTTGATGTTGCTAAGATGTGCAGACTATGCCTGGGTACATTCAACATACAGGCGATGTCGTCAACTATCGTATCAAGCACACGCTGGCTACCAAACAACTTCGTGTTGTTGTAAAAGACGTCCCGTTTTGTAGAGTATGTGTTCGTCTGTACAAGCCGGTAACTTATGGCAAGGACTTGTAAAGTTCTTGCAAATCTTGTCGTCGACTTTATTGCCGAGAAGTCCACCGTCTTGACTGCAATAGTGTCGCTGGGAACGACTCCGAAATCCTCATCGAATGACACATTTGAGGAGTTCCTTCTATCTTTGTAAGTCAGCACTGGAGACTGTTCTTTGGACAATGCAACAATCATGGTTTCGGTAAGACGCTCGATAGCTCTCAACACTTGTCCTCTGGAACCACTCTCTCCATTCTCTGAGGTAGGTGTCTTGGCCTTTTCTGTAGCAGGTTGTCTTTTCTGAACAATCTCTCTTTCGCGATCCAAAAGTTCATGGCCTAAAGTCTCAAGGGAGTCCCAGAAATTGATGTCGCCTTCCGTCATCGCTGAATGTTGAACCGCTAAATTTAGCTTTATCACACTCCTTCGCTCAACAGATTTGACTTCTTAAAGTATCCCAGATTTACCAAGCTTTGTGAAAACGCTAAATTCCGATGTCAGGATATTGTTTGGGAAGTTATACAATTGTTAGGCCACGATAACAGCTAGACATGCGTCGTCTAGTCTCCACGTCGTCTGGTCTCGGCTTTTCGAATGTAGACGTCCGCCATTTTCTCATTCGGGCAATACCATCACAAAAAAGTGGTGGACTTAACTACACAATTTTCGAAATTTGACGCAAAACTGGACGATTGCCTGATTAAGACCAAAATAATATCAACTGTACCGTAATAAAGCAACATCAATTCTGTACTAGTTTACGTAGCCTTGCATCATTTCACCTTAAACACTATGCGAAATAGTGCGCCCCTCGCATGCGGTTGAAGTTGGTACAGTCCCAAAAGCAGACGACAGTGGCCCGCCCCCGTGCATGCGTCCAGCTGATAACACAGTTGTCTCCGGTCAACTTCCGTAAAAAATCCCGTGTTTTCCTCACCACAAACTGCTGTACAACATTTACATCATCCGGTTATACGTCAACATTATTTCTCTGTCGACTCATGCGCTACAGTCAGGAGGCAAAGGGCGCAGTTGTTTGTGAGCGTTCTATCGTTACCAATTCCCAAGTTCTACTTCAAATCACGTGCAGCACCACGGTTGAAGAAAGCGTTTTAAAAACAAACATTTTACAAGACTGGCATCCAGCGGCCTCGCAGACTTCAAGTCGTGATGGCGGCAAGCATTCAAGCAGCAACAATGGACATGGGGAACATGGAAAACAGCGAGAACTTAACATCGGAAACTTTGCAATTTGAACAAGCGGACACGAGCATTCCAGAGGAGGGGCACTTGAAAGAGGAACATTCTCAGAAGCTAAAGCAGTCTGAAATAGCCGAGGAACTAAGGCTTCTGTCTTACTGCAGATTACATCTTCCTCTTACAGACTCCGAAGAGAGACGGTTGAACCGCATTTTGAGAGAAAGAAGCCTGACTCGGGAAGAGGTTCAACAAGGATGGATGTGGAAAAGGACCAAGAACACTGCCAACCAGGTTTATGCTACAGCTAGAGGTAAAAATGAGTCGAGGGCAAGAAAGTGTGTATCTTTACTGCAAGATGTTTCACTGGAAGATGTAAGTGCACCAAGCACAAATGATGCAGACACAGCTGGGAGTAATTCTCCAGGCAAGCAGTTTCACTGTGATCTCACACCAAATGTCAAAAGGATTGTCAGAAAAATTGGTGTGAAAAAAGGAGCTGAATGCGTACCATCAAGAGAAACGGTACAAAATGTACATCTTACTCCTAGTTCGGGCAATAGTTCAAATATCTCATCACCAACATGTTCCCGATCGACATCAAAACAGGAAGTTTCAGAGGAAATCTGTTTGAAGGAAGATAACGAAGATAAGGTCATCTACTACACTGAAATGGACGACAGCGAGAGCCTTGACAGTGTTCTCGGGAACATTCCGCCCTACTCCGAAACAGAAGTGGCTACAGCAAAGGTGGCACAGCAAAACATCAGTCAACTGGAGGTTGCAAGTATGATCAGCCACAGTCAGCTACCCAGGACAGGCCTTCGGGGTCACCTGGTGAGAATGTGCTGCTGCATGGTACCACAAAGTGAAGAGATGGCAAAAGACTTTCAGTCTCCCATGGAACTTGAACCAACTTCGGTGTTAAATGATAACTTCTATATCACCGCAGGGTCTCAGGCTAGTACTGAGGACATGTCAACTGTGCTTACAGCCATGGATGGAGAATGAAACTTCAGACTGAAAAATGTCACCTTACAGGCTACAAAAAGAGTCTGTTGCTGTACGTGTGACATAAAAATTGTAAGCAGAACAAGTTCTCATTTGAGTACTAGTACTTTTCACTGTAATCCTAGTGTTCGTAGTAACCAGGGTTTCTAGTTGGTTGACAGACAAAATGTCATTATCACCATTTGATGTGCCTGTAATATCACATCAATTATTTACTTAAATAAGTTACACCAACACATGTCTTAATTCATTTGACATGCTTAAAGTTGTAGATAGAAGGAAAACAACTTCAATGTCTTGACAGATTTTTCTGGATAATTTATAACACATGTATACCTTGCCACATTATAAGACCTTTTAATCATTAATGAATATAATATGTAATTTCGTCTATGTCAGTGTTATCCTACATGTGTAAGTACAGAAATATGATAACAGAATGCTGTTAGTTGACAACCCCATTGTATATAATGTAACGTTATATATATTCATAATAGTTGGATAAGTGAATATTAACATTGTCCACCAAAGTAAAAAAAAACAATGCACATCTTTATTGTGTTTGTGAGTAATAATCATTCTCTCAAGGCTCCACTAAATACTTACCGCTTGGTTGTATGCACTCATGCATTGTTTGAGAATCTGTAGATTTTGGTCACCAGAGAAGTACACTGACAGGTAGGCATTGCCAAGAACGACTGGACAAAACATAAAGATGTTACATTACAAACTTTGATATACAATCACTGCCTTAAGTCCATACAAACTCTTTACCCCTGACCCCCCAAAAACACACACACCAGTAATAACAAGCAGTTAGAACATTCTTGACATTAAAGACTCATTTCCAAATTTGTCAACAAAAATTGACAAAATCTTACACCAAGAAGTGCCATCATTGACATCCAGTTGTACAGCTTCCTTGGCTACAGTCACACTTTCCTGGATATTCTTGAGTCGTTCAACAGGGTCCGTACCGAGCTGGCGTAAGACCATGGATAGATTCCTCAATGACACTTTGTTCCTGGACTGTTAGAGAAATTAGTTATGTACATGTAAATCTGTATCTATATAGCCACTATAACTGCCCTTTGGCATAACACACCTCTCAGGTCTCAGAAATGTGCTGGATAGTGTAGAAATTGGTCAAATAGACAAATAACATGCCAGGGGAGTTGGTCCACTAAGGAGTACAGTTTGGCACTTGGGAGCATGTTTTATTTGGCCAATTTCTACTCTTTCTTGCTGGTTCTGAGATCTGGTAGAGGCTATAAAAATGCTTGATTTATCAGTTTACGATGAATAAAATCTTACTTTGGCAAGAGCTCCAGAGAAGCAGTTTTTGGCAGCCTCCACGTCTCCCTTCTTCCAGTAGCACTCCCCAAGGTTGTTCCACGCTTCCACCAGGGAGGGGTCGAGCTTCACAGCTTTGGACAGCACGTCCAGAGCTTCAGGGTCAAAATCTGAGGTGACGTTCAGGGCACGGCCTCTCTGCATGTAAACCTGTGCCTTGTTGGGGCATGTTTCTGTGTGATAAGAAGGTATATAGTTGCAACATGAATGCTAACATGTTACATGTAGTACATTTAATCACTAACATATACGTAAAGACAAACCTTGTAGTGAAGAGATAGATTGTGAGTTGTGGTAACTTAATTATGCATGTGAACTAAAAATCCTCCACTATTGATAAAAGGTAAACATATCACCTTGTAACTCATCAAGTAGCTTCATGGCCTTTGACACCTCTGCTTTCACATCCTCTGCCTTTTGTGCTGCTCTATCGATGCCGTGTTGCTCAAAGTAATGGTCCCTGAACTCGTACAGTTTATCAACCGTGTCCTTCATAGTAAGAAATAACAGAGCAATATTATTAGAAACCTTAGGCTTTTATCATATGGCATATCACTGAATATTTGTGTTAGCCGTTTCATATCTGAAAGTTTCCAAGGCAGGACTTGGCACAAGTTACAGAACCTCATGCAGTTGCCTTGATGCCAGCATGTTGTGTTCGACACTGATATATTCCTCAGGTGCACAGAACTATTCAGAAATCTTATGTAGTCTAACGATTGTTATACAACCTTGATTTGGTGGAGAACTGAGGCGTCCCCCTCTCCACCCTCCCCAACTGTCGCCATCTCCGCCATCGCCAAAACACTACAAAGCATAGTGGGAAATCGGGCTAGACCATTCTCTTTAAGGTATGATAGTGTAAAAGTATTATCTGTTCACGTCAAACATAACGAAGCGTTCTAATCCGGCGTTATATAAGCAATATTAACTTTACGAGGAAAGATACAGTATGTTAAGTTGTTGCTACAATTACATATTTAAGCGAAATTTTTGCAAGAAAATACTTTCAACTTTGACCTCGCCCCCCCAGACAAACTAATGTCGCGTTCCAAAATGTCGAGCCAAGAAAGGTTACAGAATGCGAACCCGCAACTTTACGGGCGCACATCTGAGCGCGAAGTGACGCCAGAGGAGCTGGATGACGATGTGGAGGATAAGATTGATGCAAGGGAAATTTTCGATATCCTTTCCTGGCACAGAGAACTGGTTACCTGGCAATAATACAGGATAGATCGGAGCTGCATGGGTGGGAGGGGGGCATATGCTGAAAAAGATGCCAAGTTTTTATGTATAAAGGGGGCTGTGCCTGCAGTCAGAGTTGAAAACGAGCTATCTTATACAGCACAGCAACACCTAAGATCCAGCCAATAATCTGATGCATATAATCTGATTGAGGTTCTTATACTAATGCCAAGTAATGCTAATTAGTAGATTTTTTGCAGTAGTGTACTACATTTCTTTGGTTGGTGATCCACTGACTAGAACTTGGCTCCTTAACTCCTCTTGCACATCTTGTCAGGTCTATCAATGACCCTGAACATCCTCTGACCTTGGAGGAGTTGAATGTTATTGAACAGTCCAGAATCACGGTAAGTCGGTTGATTTGGTCAGAATGTTACATGCATGTGGAATTTAATCATGTCAATCACTTTTGTCTATGATTAAGCACTATCTCCAGCTCCTGGCTCATGCTTGTTGTATGTAGCAGTCTTGTTATCTTCAGTAATTTCATTTGTGTTTTTCAGGTTGATGAGGACAACAACAACGTGTCAGTGGAGTTCACCCCCACAATCCCACACTGCAGCATGGCCACACTCATTGGGCTGTCAATCAGAGTTAAGCTGCTCAGGGCTCTACCAACCAGGTTCAAGGTATGGCATTCATTTGCATCTTCCCATTATATTGCTGTAAAAGAATTACTTTACTGTAGAGAATTCTAGTAATATTTTGCTGCTGACTTTCTGTTTTAGACTGAGTCAGAGTTGTAGGGGTTGGTATTGAAGTTCATCAGGAAAATTAAAGCTTGTGTCAGTTTTATATTACATTCATTCCTCTCTGTCCTAACCAAAATTTAGTAAGTAGAAGGTCAACAGATAGGCTAGTATTCCTGATCCAGGAAAGGATCCACATGTTCATACCATTTTGTGATCTTTTCTTGTTTTCTATAGGTTGATGTACACATAACACCAGGCACCCACCAGTCAGAGCTTGCAGGTATGTGTCTATATCCCACACTTTCATAGCAACATATTATTGACCATCCATTGTGGCAATTCATTGCTAATCTTATCTTATGAATATTATCGGGCATGGACTTACTGTTTTCCTGTTGTTTTCCTCTGTAGTAAACAAACAGCTTGCAGACAAAGAGAGGGTTGCAGCAGCTCTGGAGAACCAACATCTGCTGGAGGTGGTGAACCAGTGTCTCAGTACCAGGAACTGAACTACTCACAGCTGTTTTTGCCTTGAAGCTGCTGTTTATCAACAGACTACTATGGCAGGGCTTGTCAAGGAGGATAGAATGGCAGGCTTTTGAGACTGCAGTATTATCAATATCTTAAGTCATGATATCTGTGTCACTGCTAAAGGATCCTAAATGTGAAATATGAATACATGTATGTAGTTACAATTGTGAACCAACAAGATCGGTGTACATCTAAAAATTGTGCCAGAGAAGTTAGAGCTGTATAAAGCAGCATTGAGGAAAATCCATGTATTATATGTACAGTTGTCGGTGTTTAAATGCACTTTTAGTGAGGAAATCTGTCTGATATCAACATTTACTGTCATTACTGCACATTTTCCTCATCATTTCATGCATGAAGTGTTTATTCTGATTGTATCAAGTTGATTAATTTTGTTGGCATGGTACACCTTTGCTCACTCTGCCAAAGGTGTTAGAAATCCATGTCCAATGGACTCTTGTTTTTGTTTGCCATTTATCACAGATATTTGCTCATTTTGCAGCTCCTTTGTAAGAGTTTGCTGTCAGCTACATGTATTTGCAATATGGTTGCAGTACTGCAGTTGGCCATATGGTGTCTCTTTTGAACCGTGTGGAATGTGTGCAAGTTTGCCATGATCATAATGGTTAAGCTGCAATTAGTTAGGTGAGACGGGCTGACTAACCCAATTGATTGATGGTTACTTGATTGAAACAATGATCATTGCAATATCCAACCTGAACCGGAAAATAAAAGGGAGACACTGCAACTTTTTATTGTACCCATTGGTTAGTTACTTTATTGACCTCAGAGTGTCATGTTCACAGGTATAAAGCTGGTGGGCATACATGCCTCTTCTGTAACCTCCAATAGCAGTTCAAATATCACAGTTTTCTTTAAGTTAATTTTCTGTTTGGTACACAGACACGGTTATGACCATTCTGTACGCATGTTTACTTCAAGTTCAGAAACACTCTATACAATATCCTTCCAATACACATCTCCCAATACACAATGAACTGTCTCCAGAGCATAAGGTATTAACCAGTCAATTAACATGTTTCTGAATATGCATGCCCTTTGTGTGGAAGCGAAAAACAATGACCAATGCACTCAGCAAGATTGGTTTATGTATATTATAGAAAACAGTGTACAAGGTATATGTACAGGGTAAGACATTACAGGCTATCCCACTTTCCTAAAGTAAGGATAGATAACCATGATGTTAAAATTCACTGTGCTATTATCACTATGTCTTGATAAGACTTAAATATTCAATAATACCAGAAGTAGTGAATAGCCACTTCTAGTGAAACACCAATGTTAACATTGCCATCCAACATGCCATTTTGTTTGATAAGAACATAAATATATATATTATGGCACTGTACATTTTTACAGCGGTACCAATAAATCATTCATTCAAACAATCCATCAGATTACCAACCAACCCTCCTTACATGTCTGATATGACCAAAAAGCCAGTATCTGCTCTCACAGATAACACATTCAAGAAATTTGAAAAAAACATTCATTCATTACTGTTTTCTTATCATAAATTTAAAAGCAATAAACCACTAAAGCCATCCCCACACTTAGACAAGAGGTGCAATAAAGTTTTGTCTTTACCAATCCAACTCGAGTGTTGGATTTGTTTTTGCCAATTGAATATACCTCCAATTCCATTTTAACCAAAGACCCAGCTGAGAGACAAATCTGGACCATCCACATCCTGTAAAATGATCTGGTCCAAGTCTTTGTTCTGCCACCTAAACTAATGTATAGACAATGTACTGGGGTTTGACCCTAATGGTTTTACAGAGAATAAAAAAACAATAGTCTGGTATCCAGCCTTGTTAGCTTTAGTCCGCTCCCTAGGGCATGGACTGAACTAACAAGGCTGGACACCAGGCTATGATAACAATGACTGGGCATGTTGAGAAATGGACTTCCTCCCTGCAGAAGGGATGGTTAACCTCGTGTCAGCTAAGGGATGGTTCCCTCTACAGAGATGTATCTGTTGCAGCCATTACTCGGTAGGGAGAAGGTTAACCCACATGTTGGCTGAATATGATAGGAATTAAAACAATCCAACTACTATAGTATGTACATGGAAATACAAATGAGTGGTCTTAAGTCTTAAAATTCACCACCTGGTCTTGTGAAAAAAATCAAAGAGGCAATTGAATCATTTACATATAATCTTACAAAATCTATTGCTGCCATATGCCTATGTTCACCATTAAAGTTCAACAAGCCTATTGTCATACTTGCCCCATTGCTATAATTGATGATCAGAATAAATACAATACATGGAGTTTGAACAGAAGACTGGAAATTGTCTGCACTTTACAGTTTGGCACTGGCAAAGCTGTGGCGCAACAAAAATGTGCCAAACATGTTTGTCTGGGGAACACTTGTTCATTTACCTTGAACTTAACATTAACATCCATGATGGAAACAAAATCTATTGCAACACATTAGTGACATGTTTTGGTATCAATGTCTGCTGGGTAATGTAACAAACAACACTGATGTTACAACACACTAGTACAATTCACATCCAATAAATCATCCTTCTCTGAAAAGATCCATACTGGCACATAGCTTCAGCCTAAATCCCTTTTCCAGGTAATGTGGCATTCTGCCATGGATTACACATGCATGGTATCCCTTATCATATTTATCTCGACCATTGTAGTACCCTGTGGTTTGGACCAAACCAGCTCTTGTATATCAACAATCTTCTCCAACCAATGAAAGCTGTACATTTTCAACCACAAACTGTACATCCACCTCCAATCCACCCCTCTCCTATAATCAGTCATTGTGTGAGACTGCCCGGTGCTGTCATTATCAACAATGACAGATGAACAAGAACAAGTGTATGTTGTGTGAAACTTTTAATCCACTGCCAAAGTCTTGATGCCAAAACTGGTCACAGCAGCCAAAGTTAAGATATTTGTGCCTTACTTTTGAAAGACACATGCTGATTTGCATGTGACATATAGAAGATATTTTGTTCTCTGCATCCAGAAGACACAGGCACACCAATATGTTCTTAGAACAATGGAATGTGCGAAAGTTTTGCCCATTTCTGTTTTGCAGTCTGTAACACATATACTAGTGCATCACCATCATCATCATCACTGTGCACCTACAACCTTATAAACTTCCTTAACGTCCATGGAAATCTAATCTTTAAGGTTGTGTTAAAACACCTGCTTCTGTACATGGCACCTGTCCTTGGTGCTGAAGGCTGGGTTTTCTTGTTTTTCTAACCAAACCACAATTTTGTGTGTAGCTCCTCTTGCTTCCACACCACTGACAGTCATCTGTCCTCTTTGAAAGATCAGATCTCAAGAATTTGCAAAACTTTGTCAAGTCTTTTCTTCCTGTTGTCACCCCCAACAATTCATCATAAAAAGGATGGGGTGGTTGTCAATACAATAATACTTTCACTGGTCGTTTAAATAGAGCAAGATGCAGATCCAGATTTTGTCTTTTGTCATGCTGAAAATTTGGAAACAGTCAGGTACTTCTGGTGAAACTGTTCCAGGTCTCCACAGAGATCTACTGTTTGGTGGGATGGGAAGTCCCAGTTGCTGTATCCTGTTGCCTTGGTGTTGTCTGTACATGTGGATCTTACTCCTCCTGAAACAAAAATACAGGTGGTCACTCCACATATCTACATGTATTCAAAGTTGCTTTTCATGCACATTGCATGAATTAAGGGAATATATTGACATCTATTATTCATTATTATTATTTGATTATTCTGCCATTAATCTAGTAAAATTGATAATGTCCATGACCGCATGCTGCATTTTTCCCTTCAAAGATGAATATATGTATGTAATTTTGTCCAGGACTGACATTGTCAGTGCACATGGACATTGATAAGTGCCCTTATGAAACTCTGAGATAACCGTACATTGCAGTTAAGCTTACCCCAGGCCAAATGTTAGGACACATGTCAGAGCTACATTTCAGCAAGAAGGTTAAACATAAACTAGAATATTTCATAGATTATGTGCCGGTACAAAAAACTTTTTCCTAAAACTGCAATTATATAGTGCTGATGTGTGCAACTATTTCTATCATCTTGAACTCAGGTGGAAGTATGGTAAAGTATTGCACTCACTGATGAAACAGTATAGTATAGAGATTGTAGCAGAATATAAAGACTAGTTTATCTTTTGCTTTTGTGTCTTTGTCCACTAAAAGTGCATGAGAAACTACACTTCTAGTGGAACAGAACTGAAAAGTATTACCAGGATTGTCTTACCCTGATGACTTCCTCCGACGTTCACATAGTTATGCATTCTTGAATCTGTAACAGAAAAACAAGTTTTTACTGAAAAGGCCATCTTATCTGTAAGCCAAATGGAAGAACTATAGTATAGGACATTGATTGATATCTTTATTGCTATTGAAATGCACAACGTTGGCTATGTCCCAATAGATATCTTTATCTATCAGAGATCAATGAAACATCAATGATATTCAAATATTTGGCAGAGGAAAAATCTTAGTAGAATATTTTATTGCCATAAGTAATATCAGTTTACTAACTATGCACTTGAAGTCCCCATCATTGATCTATACTTACACTGTCATGGGGCAACAACCTTGTGGAGGGCAACAACCTACCGCCACAAGGAACTTCTAAAAGGTAACAACGAATGACCTCTTCCCTAATTGCCCTTCACGTTGTAGTCACAGTAATCGTTGACTACAACCCTCATTTAATGGCCCATCTCTACCAGAATTGGCTCTTTGTGCGAGGGCAATGCAAGATTACACCTTTGCATTCACGTTCATTGATTTTGTTCTCTTTAGTAACGCTACACTGCTAACATTACCAATCTGATGCACACGGCTACCAGAACTTCAGACTTCTGGAATATAACTTTAACTGTTCTGATATAAAGTTGAGAAGCTTTCTCTTGTGCAACAGATAAAACATGAATAAAGTACAGTAGGCAAGATGCTTTTTTGTTTATGATCTTTGATACCAAATGCTTTAAAACTTGGCTTCATGCCATTGACATAATATATTGATCATGGCTTGAGCTCCTGTTAGAATTTCCCTTACTGTATAAGTGTATTGGATTGTGAGAGTATCATGATATATGATTGAAATGCACTCTAACTTTTAGCATGCTGGCAAAATTTTGGTCCTCTATTCCTGCAACTGACTTCATATTCAGCAGTATTTCTGGGTGATTTCTACTTTCTTCTCGTAAAACATAAATGTAAGTCTCATAAAAGATTTTATTGAATAACAACCACATTAAGTTCTTTGACATATGGCCTGGTACAGCCTCAGTTACACATACTGTATCCATAACAATGGTGAGTTATAGCAGTGATTCAAGTTTAGTTTCAGAAATGTTCAGTCAGCCGGATAACATTAGTTGGTTGAAGTGGAACCAGCAGAGCGTGACTGAGTCCTGTTAGATTTGACTTTGACAAATTCACTGTTTGCTGATCCTGCATTCATGCAAGCCTCATTTCCATTAATGTCTCAAAAGAAAGGATGGATTCCGTCAGTGAAATATAACAGAGAAAAGCAAGCCGACAGGTAGTGCCGAATGATGCGAATCGCTTCATTTATTTTCGTGTCTTGCGTACGGAAAAGTAGAGGAAAATATCGTTCACATACCACCTTTGGGAAATCTATTCTCTTTTCAACACTTTACACGCCCATTCATCAAGTCTATAATCGGCTGGTTTGCCTCCTTTGCATGTTGTATTCTAGTCAAGTACCTCAAGACAAATCTACTGCCCTCCGAATCAATGTGCAGTGTTATGCACTGCAGTATCTAATGGAGAATGGGAAAGCTGATAGAACGTAACTATCAGGTTTTGCAACATTAAGTCCCCAGGCATGACTCAATATTGGTCTCAAATGTCTCCTTGCAACATTTAAAATTATATCAAGAGACCACAGACAGTTCTTCACCTTGGAAATTATATCCACATTCCAAGGCATGCATTATCTATCATAGGCCAACATACTACACAGTTTGGGCGGATGATCTCAGATACCTCAAGTAATTACATTGTATGAGGTACATTGAGTAAAATTGCTTTATTGATCTCAAAATATGCTGCATGAACTACAAACAAGGTATGATAGTATGAGCTTACTTTGATACAACCAGCATTTGAATGATTGAAAAGAATATCAGTTGATGAGATATAATGGCAATCAAGATTTTTAGCAAAGACACAGAGAAACTCAGGTCATTCCCAATGAAAGGCTGGGCTGCACAAAGCCTTTTCTTATTACGAGGCCAAGATTTTTGTCCAGATACAGTTGTACTTCTGGTTTTGATCCTTGTATAAAGTCAGCAAGACAAACTTAAACAGAAATGTCTAACCATGCGAATCATGACCTATGATAAGAATGTTACTTTTCATACCAGGTACATGTATTACACTAAAAGACAAATTTACAGTGTAAAAGTGACCTTGATGGCCAAGCCCTTCATCAACCTCTTTAACTCTCTTACGATTAAGATACCAGATGAGAGAGACACTCAGATTGTCTTTAAAACAGCAACATTGGTAGATTGCTCTCAATTATTGCAGCTAAGTCCAAAGGGTCTTTCCTGTCCTCATGAGATTTTTGTTTGAATCCAACTGATTGCCAATTTCTAGTATCTCTAGATCTGCCAGGGGTTCAACACAGCAATCTGATTTCCCAATCACCGGGCTAGATTGAGAAGCCAGGCTATTTAGGGCAAATCATTACAAATCTTCTGTATTCGTAACTAGGGAATCTGTTACATGTGAGTTTGAATCATGAGGAGTATTAAGCGGCAATCACATGAAACACTATCTTGGTAAAGCACAAAATTTTTCCATACCTTCTAGCAGGTTTAACCTGCCCAGGTCTGTGAAATGTTCATTCCCATTGGGGGTGAGAGGTTCTGAGGAGTTGGACTCCCACATGACCCTTTGTTTACTGGTCTCCTCTGCTGGACACTCGTATAAAGCATTGTGTGATGAGGACAAACAGTCGACTGGCACCTCATACGTGTCTAGATCTGACTGATCTGATGGGTAGAAAAAAACATTGGAGATTCAGATTTACATGTATCAAGAGATGGCTCTGTACAACAAACAAACAAGCAACAGAGACTGTTCTTACAACACTCTGTCTCACGTACTTTAACACAAATATCATAAAGGATTCTACGGCATGAAAGACTGAAATTTACCGTTTACCAGGTTGCAACACTGATACCTTAATCTTCTCCAAAGCAAATCAAGAATTAGTACAAAACCTGACGAGAAAAAAAGCAGGACCTCACCTGTTGCTGGTACGTAGGTATGGGGGCTGCTGGGAGATCGAGTTATGTGGGACCTGATGTTGGATGGGGCTGAAGTCGGCACCACATTGGGCGGGCCTCCGAATCTGACGTTCAGGGCCTCCTCATAGATGTTGTTGTATTCCGGCAAACTGAAGAGGAATGAGGTTTCAGTATAGAAACTGTTCTGTCTTTCTATGGATTATAGTACTGTAGCAGCAGGTTTACTACAGTACACTACAGCACAATAGAATATGTTCGAGATGTCATATCATACCAGATCTACAGTCAGTACAACAAAGCTACACCCAGTGCACACCATGTGTTTTGCAGGCTGGTAAGACACTTTTCCTTCCCCGTAGTACATGTATCTGAATAAAGATCATCGTGATCACATCAAAATTACAACTGGCCGCCCCTAACACATGTGCACTTTCCTCACATTCTATACAGTATCTGGAGGGTAACAGAAGAGACTCCTGACCTGCTCTGACAGATGTAATGGTTGGATGATGACGGCTGGATGTATCTTGTCAAACTGGCCTGCCGACGATGACTGACAGGCGTCTGTCTCTGTCTGGACTCCTGCTGTAACTGGAAGGGAAAACTGGTCAGCAACTGGGTTGGAACAACATGCATAGGCTGACAAGTTCCCATTCACTCAGTATATCAAACACTGTAATGTTACAATTTGTACCTACATGACATAAGTTATCAAACAAGATAGACTACATATGCATGAGGCCATCACATTATACTAGGATTGTTTTACACTAGGGTTGTTTTGTCCTTGAAAATAAAGACTTTAGTCTAGACTTTATCCAGTTCTCATGTAGTGAACAAATTGAAAATTCAGTAGAAGCATGCTTTGACTATCAAGGGAGGATAGACTGGGCTGAAGTTACCAATCTTTTATTATTCCAACATAAAAGAACAAAACATATCCTGTTTCTAAAATTTTATGGATATGACCTACACAAAATAAGAGACTTGTAAAGAAAAGGTCACATATATATGGAAGATAAATCTGTAAGTCAGCTCAGTACAGTGTCTATGGCATTGCCCTTGAATGCTGTCATAGAGGATAATTACAGGAACGTTATGTATGCATTATGTTGCAACAGGTCCAAGCCTACTCAGAGTAATGGCACATAGTATGGCTGTCTATACAACATCAGACTAGCTTGATGCCTGGGGCTTCAATTTGGCACCAACCCAATTTCCTCATCTCCATAAAATTTGCCGCCCGAATCAATGGCAAGCTCAGACAGATATAGGAGATAAGCTTTGTGTCGCCAACATCTGAACGCAGACTGTATAACATTCAAGGACAGACGCTCAGACCAATAGGTACTGATACCGTATCTCAATAGATCTCCAACTAGGAGAAGAGGGATCTTAATTGACTCCTCTTCCTGTGTCACAGATAACTCTAAATCACGTTAGAACAGGTCCCACTCAAACAAGCCCAGAAGTGATTTAATTTTCATTCTCATTATAACCGCTGAAGTAAGTAATAAATTCATATTCAGATGCAAATTGTGAAGAAACTGGAGTGTCACAGACTTTGTGCAGTCAGTCCTAGAGACAGTCGTCAGTCTTAGAGACAGTCAGTCCTATAGAGACACTTTTCAAAAGATCCAAGCTTTACACATGACAATATTCTATAACCAGTTATGTAAGAACTTTTAGTATTCAACAATTTGTATGGCACTGTGGGCAAAATTAATATTTTAAAGCTTGCAATGTATACCTACTAATAGATTTCAGTAGCTGTCTTACCCTTGCTATTCTTTCCTCCTCTAGCCTCATCATCCTCTCTTGCGCCTCAGCGATGGCCAGGGTGGCGTGATGAACCTTCTGGTAGATGTGCTCCCCCTGTTTGGTGTGCAGGGTGAACAATCCCTCCCCCGTGTCACATGATCTGGGGATAAACACAAACAGTCTTTATGATTTTACGGTTTATTATTTTGTACTGGTAAGTCACCAGTTTCAAAACATTTGTGCGTGTGGACAATTTTGAAATGCCATTTGCACACCAGAACCCACCTTCCTGCCTCGAAGGTGAACCTTGACTGGTCCCTGCCGTATCTCCTGAGGGCCGTGAGTGGCCAGGTCACCAGCTTGAGTTTGGGGTTGTGGATGTCCCACAGGTACAGGTTCTCATGTGTCACCTGGAGGAGACACTCCCCGAATATGTCCAGGTTTGGGTTCTGAAGAAGGAACACGTGGAACCGCTCTACAGGAGGAAAAAAACATGAATGTCACTACAACAAAACAGGTTCTACATAAAATATATATACTGTAGAATAATTTTGGCAGGACTAAACCTTAGTGTTGTTAGGCCCATCTTCAATCTGGTAGTCTAGTAGTCTACCTACAAACAATGTTAAATTCTCCAACAAAATAAAAGGCTTCTAATGCATACCTACATGTACACATCTCTCTGTGTGCAGATCTACAACAAATGAACCCAGCTTTGGCTTGCTGCATTCAAACATATGTCAAACCTTCTATAAATGAATTACATTTGATGAGTTGTGTGATGCATGCGTGAGTGGTACCCACAGGGCTTATCTACATTTTCCAGGTCGAATAGATCTGCTGGTACCAGAGTCTTAAAACAAGGTCATCCATCATTGCCTGGCAACCATGACCTGTCAGTGCTGCTAACTTTCAATGTGACCTTGGTGGTGCTGAAAGGCCTTCCAGAGAGACAGTTGATGCACTGCCCAGATTAGGGGAAGGGTTACATCATGGGGCAGACCTCAAGAGGGAAACCAAAAGAACTACAGCCATACCACTCAGAATCCAAGACTTTAAACATCAGCATTTCTTTTCTCCACATCCAGACATTGACAGATAAAGTATGCCTGACTTCCTTCCATTTAGATCATAGCCTGAGGTTCAAATCCTCAATTTCCAGAGGTTCATTTGCCATGAGAATCTGCCCGTCAGGAGTTTTACAAGAACATATTTCATGAGAAGGTGAAGGTGAGGGACAAAACACATGAGTGGGAGTACTGTGACGGCCATGCTAATCCTAATGATCCTGACCTACTATTGACTATTGTTTCATACTGACTCGGGTTGTACTAAAAATGGAAGGCCTAATGGCTTTTCAGTTCTAGACAGTAGCAAATGTGGAATAAAAACACTAAAAACTTGGATTATTCAACACGATACTCATCCCAAGCAATGAATATATTGACATGAAAGATGGAAAATGGAATTCTAGACTTACCATTATGGTCCCTCTGTGCCCCGTTGGTGAGCAGGTCAGGTTCCCCACTCCTGATGCCGTCTGGTCGTGAACACACACACTCCTGGTACAGCACTTTACACCACTCATCAGCCTCCAGCTCTGCAGGACCAACAACAAATAGCACATCAGTGCACAATCCTAATACAGCACTATTGAACAATTTTGTATCACCTATCAAAGATGAAGTGTACTGAGCAATGTGACCATATCACAGACTAACAATGCAACAAATGTTTTTCTGAAAATACAAAGTTCTAGCAGGCAGGTATACAATACTGACATGGTGATAACATCTAACTATTCATCATTCTCTACACCAACACACTACATGAGGTGCAGGCACATACCTATGTCCATCATAGCTTGTCATCAAATGTCAAACAAGGTCAGATGGTTGTTTACATGTTGGTAGCTTTATAAAGTGCAGTGGCTTCTATTTCATCATTAACTATTGCCAAAACTCACAGACAAGGACTATCTACTCAACAGTGTCCATCAAGGACTGATCATATCAAGTGATTTTTTTGTTTCATTTCCTAAGTGTCTGTTTTGCTAGAGGGCTGGAAATTGAGAAGGTTTCAATATCCTCTAGAATGATAAGAATCAGGGCCTAACCAGTCCTTAGGTATTAATGTTATTTCTGAGACAAATTCCGAACGTCTATAAGGAACAATCAGTTGATATGGTTGTTCCTGAGCTCCAGGGACAACCTGTGGCAACTAGAAGCAACCCGGGACAGCCAGGAATAACCTGGGCATTCATGGTAGAAATACTAGAATTAAAGATCACTAAAGATACATATAGATGTACTCCCCAACAATTACATGTAGAGTCCGCAGTTTACGGGACTGATTATATATCTAGATAAAATCTGTTTGCAATGAAACAAATCCAGTACCATCTTAATTAGTTATTGATTTACTTTTCAAAAGATTTCTAGTACTTGATATAAATGAGGTAATCCCAATATGATGTTTGATATCTCCTACACAGATGAGTTCATTCCTCTCACAGTTGTGTTCGCTTTAATTTGGCATTCCAAGTCTTAACACTAAATGAAAGACCTCATGACCTCCATGTGTGAGTCCTCATTTATTACCTAACCTGACCATAGTGCTTTGACATACTGTTATATAGCACCTGTCAGCAACAAATCAGTTTTTCTTTGATAGATGGGTTCACATGTACAAAGTAGGTTAGTGCAAAGCAATAGTGGTCTCCTTTGATACTACATGGCACCTTTGGCCTGTAATATATTGCATCCTCAGGGCTGGCCTTGGATATGATTGCTCCAATTGTACACTTTCAATCAACTGTACTGGGACACGGACACTGCACCTGTAGTTCCTGCTCTATAGGTCAAATGCGCTTTGAAAACTATTATAATAGACAACCCAAACCTTTTCAAACACAAGAAAATAAGACCTAACCACTGGAGACACTTTACACAGATACATCTAAACCATGACCATTGCCAGAGGCAGAAAGCTTAAAGATACAGTCCCTACTTCTCTTATCATCCTTTCATTCTCCGAGGGTTTCAGGGAGCTGGGTCCCGGAGGGTGGAGTTGATTGGAAATCTAGTGGCACGTTGCGGTGCCTGAACATGCCTGTGGAACAGACCGATAGCACCACAATCCCATTACATGGAAACCAGCCTCTATTACTAATGCCTGTCACGGCGGCGGAGCTGCAACAGGTGAGGACGGGAGATAGGGCTGCATCCGCCCGGGTATAGGATTAACCAGGCGGGGCCGCACAGAATACAGGAAACAAAACAAAGGCTTTCCCCGCTTTTCACTCTGATTGATTTACCAGTAATTTAGGTTTTTAATGCCAGTCAAGTGGGTTCAAGAAAAAAGATGGAATAAACTTGCTAACAAAATAAAATAATCAAAAGAGAATTGATTTACCCTGCTTCATCTAAAATGTTACCTATTATCCTTGATGTTCCTTGTCGTTTCTATCTATTTTTAAACCCGTACAATATAGAGGAATGTTGTCAGTCTCCTTATATACGTACATGTAAGTTGGATGGTTTGCACTTCTCCATCCATTCTTGTTACCATCTATCAAGAGAAACTGCTTCAGACCGATTTTCAGGACCACTAAATAATGTAATAGACAAGCTGCACCACTGTCCCATTTGCAGACACATAAATCTGTCTAGGACGACACCGAACTCCTTCCAGCCATGTCTGAATGACACCTACACTACATCACAGCGTACTTGCCATGGGACAATCAGGCACAACAAGACAAGACAAATTAGCATCCGGAAATTTTAACTGTAGCCATATTCACCAATGCATCAAAGTCATGGAAATCTACAAGTCTTCTCATGACTTTCAAACTATTCTTTCAAACTATTCTTAAGGTGAGTAAACTATAGCCCACTGGATTTTCTCAAGCGTCTTCTACCAAAACTGGCGACAAACTTTAATGGGAATCCAGGAGTAAGAGGATGATGAATGCGTCTTCAGCTGACAGAGGCCATTCCACTTTCCTTGGAACAATTTGGCCTTGGCAGAATCCCTGAACTTTAAGGCTCGTCCTGCTATTGAAGTTGATGGGCCGTGCCATCCATCAGGGAGGTATTTCTTCAATACGCCGACATCACAGGTGGACTTACCCTGATCCCATCAGGAGAAATGGAGGAATTATGCCTGTCTGGATTGAGTGCAACAACCTCTTTTCTGGAGGTACTGCGAATTTTAATGGACTGACTTGATTTTGAAACAAATGTACAGACTGTATTCTGTGCTGTAGTTTACATCAGTTTTTTTAATCTGTACGTACATCTGTATTTTCCACAATTTACTTCTTATTCTGACAAAACAGAAATGTGCAAAACAATCCCAAACTTGCAGCTTGAATCTTTGTATATCAATGCATTTTGTAAAACTTTCTTAAAGTAGTAGAATTGGCTCGCTCAAGGACATTCTATATAAAAATTATAATGTCCTTGGTTTGCTACAATGTACTTGGTTCAATTATTCTGGAATGAAAGCCAACATTCCAAACTTATTTCATTACTGGAACATGGTATATCAGAACACATCTAATGTTCTGTCTGTCTTAAATTTAGTTACAATAAAAATATGTGAGCAAGAAATCTGCAGGACTAATATAATTATATTCAAGGTTGAGTACTTATTTACTTGTTAATGCCACAGCATGCTTTCACCTTCAACACTAGACCTTTATGATATTTAAAGCATGCATGTTCCAAAAGATAAATGTTCAAGACAAGAAATATAGCTGCATGCAACATTAAATCCTACAGGCCTAACAATTACAGTGTGAAAAGTAAATTGCATCAAGGTTATCACAAATCTGGATTTCCCAGATAATCTACTTTAGTGGTGATTACAAAGAACTTAATCAGGATATAAAAGCAAACTAGGACCTTTACACACATAGCTGAACTTTGCTCCTAGTAGTGCTGGGAAAGCTCACACTTAACCGCATTTACCCACATTCTGCAGCTAGTAATGTCATCAAAGTTGGACACGTTTTGTTGTAATTAAGAAATATAGATGATGTGGGAACAGTTTCTGACACATAAACTAATCTCCTCTTCAAGCAATCTAATAAGCTCTAGATTCCATAACACTCTCCAGTGTGCCAATAAAACTTCTTGTCAGAATACACTTAACAGTCATGTCAATGATTCTAGTAAAGAGATGGAGGTTGGCCCATATTCCTGTCTCTTTTACTCCAATAAAACTTCAAGCTGTAGAAAATGCCAATCACTCCTAGAGCCCTATATACAGTAGATGGTATATGGAAAGATTTTATTGGAATTGAATAATCCTTTCTCACATTCTATATTATAAAATAAAGAAGAAGATAAATGACTGCTGTCCTCTCCTAAATTTGATAAAATTCAGCTTCACTAATTGAAATACATTGGTGATTAAGCTCTAGATGCAATCAAGTGCAAACACTTTGCCTTCTTTTCTATTCTAAAGCAGATTCATGACTTGACTGTGAATAAATACAAGGTGCGTGCTGCACTGGGTCTATATTCAAACCACACTATCCAGTAAATAGGGACAGACCAGAAGACTTGTGGTAGGGGGAGGTTGAGGTTGTTAAATCAACTGTTTAGATACACGTAGATCGCACGTATACAGTGACAGACCTGGAGATTTATTGATCCCAGAAAAGCCTATTAGTGATGTCCTTGGTACTGAAATGTGCTGCTTAAACTCCCATCCTTCACTGTAAACTGTTTCCAATGATGAAGATACATGATGTGAAATCTTCCTAGACCTTGAAACAAGCTGAGCTACTAATGGGTTTTTGGCATTGAAATGAATGGTCCTTATACTGTCTCTACAACTGTGCTGCCTTAGAATCTAGTTTACTTCCCACCATGAGATCTAATCCAAGCATGCATCATTCAAATGAAGGCACATTTGTCCACAAACCTACATGATTTACAGGATTGTGAAAGAGCTAACATACAGGCATAAAATTTAATGGTAAGAAAATACTGAGAATACTGAGAAGTACTGTATTGGCCAATAAAAATGCACTGAATTCTACAACATGTCTGTGATTTTGAGAAAAGCTGACTGGGATGTCAATTCATGATTCACTACATGGATTCACTGAGCATTTATTAATAAAAACTACTTAACTACAGAATATACTTAGAAGCTACACATAATACAACAAAGATAAAACAAATCTTCTTGAAGTAGGTCAAAGGTGGCATCCACATCTATCAGAGAGATACACGTTCATTACACAGACAATAGCACATTCATATCATGCTATTTGTATTGATCTTATCTCTGAATATAAGTGACCTCTTCCATCCTCTTTCATATCTGATATATTTTCCAGTAACATTATAGGAAGTCTGTCTGTTGTAACATGCTTACCAATGTGATATAAATGTTAATAGATGACAAAGCAATAAAATAGACTAAGAAAGTGGGGGTTGATACCATGTAGGACAGGGGTGGTTCTCTTCTTACTGGAAAGGGATGCGCTATGTTAAGGATTATTAATGTGTAAAAAGGGAGGCACAATCTCGTTCACTCCACCAGCATGTGCAAGAATGATGGGTACCACTGGAACTGAGATTATCCCAGACTGAAGCAAAGTTGCCCATTATTTGTTCCATTTGTTGCCCTCTGGAGCATTGATGTTTCTGCCGGCATTAATCACAGCATATAGAGGACACATGTAGACAACCTCTCTCCTGTGAGATATGACAAGCTTCTGCACATTAGGGACACAGATGCGGGATGTCTGGTATCTGCCAACCTGGGCCCATTAATGGTGATGGCAAAATTATCTGGTCTCAGCTGAACTGTCTATAAATTTATATGTATCTCAACTACCTAATGCCCAGAAGGATAGCTAATGAGTTGCAGGACATATAGCACAGGTGGCTATTCATGCATGTCTAGTTTTTAAAGATTTCATATCTACAAATTTACCCCATATTCATATTTTACACACAAAAATGCCACATAAACAGCGATAGAGACACAAATAGGTTTTCTCCTATTGTGACCAAGGGTTTACTAGGAAATTTGTCAATGTTGAAAATTCATTTGACCATTTGAGAATGACCATTCCAATAAACTGAAGAAACAGCATTGAACGAAACCTTATTTTCATGATGAGTCACCCCAACTACAACACAAAATGGCTTCATCTTCATGTAGATGGGCTATCAGGACAATAAGACGGATCACTGGTGAAGCAGGTAATGAAGGAAGTTGATTGGCAGGATGCTATCTGTGAATAAAGTAGCAGTCGTTATCTACTGGTGATTTACCAGTAAGTATCCTCTTCCTGCCATGGAAGATGATGTTCTTAATATTTGAATTCACATGTGTGGACATGTGTTTTTAAAAGCTTCACATCTGTACTGAAAATTACCTTCCGATGATGTTTTTTTAAACTGAAAGGACCTAATTTGTCCATTTACAAACAACACTTGGAGTGGATTGCTCTAAGCCAGCATCTCTGCATGATTTCAGCCCAGCAGGACAGAAATACTAGTAGAAACATATGCCATTACTTCTTATCATGCACCACACTAATTATCCTCATCCCTCAACAAAAATTGACACAACAGTGCATGTCTAATGAAGGCAGAGTCCCTGTGTTTTCAAACAGCAGGATCCCACAGATAATCTTATCTCTACTCTGCATCTGTCAACTAGTCAGACACCCAAAATATTTTTGTCGTCCCAATTTTTGTTAGTTTGTCCTTGGAACTGTCTTACAATCTGCCATGTATTATCTCCTGGAATGTTCAGGGAGAACTAAAATGAACACTCTGTAAGAACTAATGATGAGGATTATGTCAGTGAAAATGTTTAAATGTTTGTTGCAAGGTTGATTCATATGTAATACTTCTGCTAACACTGTGTGCATTGCAATGTTTTGCTGAATACCAAATACTGTACTGTGATGGACCTTGCATATTTTGGACAATTTATCGTGCAATGGTACCATGTCATTTGTCATGTATAAATAGTTATTGTAGTGTATATATAATGTTTTTCTGAATACAGTACCCTTTTTCAACATCACATTCTTTTGCAATTGTAAAAACAAGGTTGAATTTTTGGCTTAAAAATAGCTGAGCCTCTTGGGACACTGAGGGAGGACAAATTGACCTTGTTGATGGACAAGCATGAAGAATTGCTTGACTGAGTGACACTATCTGCCTCATTTGCTGGCCTGAAAGACAGCTTACTTAATCTTCATGTTTTAATCCAGTCACTCATTTGCCTGGCTGGACTCCCATGTGTATGGTGCATTCCCTTGCAATGAATTCTAGTTATAGTTACAGCAAGTGTTACTGAGGGAGCATGGCAATGGCAGAGGGCAGTTCCCTTCCCATAAACCACACTCCACTCCTGTAGCCTATTCATGATAGTAAATCCTAATGCATATGTACATACTTTCTCATACATTAAAAATGTTTTTGTTTTTCTGAACTACCGAATAGTAATCAGATTTGGGTCCCTCCAAATGTCACACAAAATTGGATATCTGCCACCGGGGAATAGTTGGTCTAGCATTTGCATCCTTACGTTCTCCAAAAATCCTGCCTTAATACCCCTCGCAGCAGCCTTTACCAAACAATTTTGATAAGGGATTGGCAGTGTACCTCCAAACACATTGAATCAATAACTTTCATGGAATGAAAAGATGGCAAGTCTGATATTTTGTCAACTCAAACAACACGAAGGGTTTCAGCTCATCTCAGAACTTGGATAAGTACTAGCTCTGGGCAGGCTTTAATTTGTTTTGGAATCTACGACAGTTTCTGTTTGTACTTTGTGAAAGCAGCTTTTCCAAAGGAAATAACTTCAAATGCCTTACCACAATCCGACCAAAGGAGGATTATGGTACTTGGACAGCTTACAGCTACCTCAAACCGTAACCTTTATCATGAGACCTACATCTTTGAAAAATCCATTTTCTGGAAGCAATTCAAAGTAAATGCTACAGATTTACTGCCACATGATGGAAGTCTAGACACAATGGAACATTTTATGACTTCTATGCTTTGTTCCAAAGTTTCTGTCAATATTTTGTCACGAAGTGTAAATGTAACTCCCCTCCCCCCCTCCCCATTTCAGGTAACATTATTGACGACTGCAGAGAACCTCATCCGCAGTATGTGACATAATCTTAATTTGAATCTATCAGGAAAGCCATGTGAAGGCATGGACTATGCAGACAATGGCTATCATGACAGTAGGTCCCATCACGAGGATTTTTCTCTCATTTCTTTACAAATCTCTGTGGAAGGCATCATGCGTGGTTAAATGGATACCCTGCTTACTGTATCTAACAAGATTACTGCCAGGCACGGGCCAGTCGGGGTCAGCAGACTAAGCCTCAGTTGCTAAGCTGTGTCATACCTGGAACAGGAAAACTCGGCAATGCTTCATCATGTGGCCTGTAAACCTAATGATGCAAGAAATGGTGTGGGTTGCCAAATGAAGGGAATGAGTCTAATTAAACCCAGGTTTTACACCCCCACACCAAGGCCTGCTCAGCCACGAGCTGCCGTGTAGGTTTTATGATGTTTTTATTTCCTCGGTCATTTGGTGTGATGTTGACCTGCCCTGCTGGTGGAATGAAATGTCTGTTTCCACATGAAGGTGACAAATGATTCAATTTTTGGAGTGTCAGAGGTCACAGGATAAAGAACACTTCCTAGGGTATAATTGGGCCAGGCTGTGTGGTGTGGAATATTGATTTTGTGAAATAACATCTACCCACTAAAAAGTGTATTAAACCTTTTGTATTCTGTATGTGGATTTCTAAGCCAGGAGACTAGAAAAGGAACCAGTGAAAATGCAGAAATCTATAAGAGAGGTCCTCAACCATCAATACCAGTGTTTACTGGCAAATTAATTGTATCACAACCAAAAGTGTCAGACGTTAGCTCATGACTGTCATATTGAAACAACTTTCTTTATATGGCACTAATCTTCACCAGATGTATGGCTCCAGTATGTTTCTGTCCTTCTTTTGTGACACTTTTGTCTGTCTTTCAGTTGGCCCACTCATGCCTCGCTATACAAATGTATTTGTGCCTTTTTTTTGGGGGGGGGGCTGCATTTATTCAATCCTAAAAGATCTTCACACAGATGCAAATTGAAAGTCTACATTTTGGCAAAGTATTTCCCCCTGCTTGCAGTTAGATCATGATTAGATCATTTTATGTGGTTAACAAGACATCTCTAGTCTCTTTACAAACAATATTATGCCAGTCATATTACTACAACAATAGAGAGGTGTGAGGTGATGGTCAATTTATTATTTTATAGACAGATGAATAGACTCTGGGTAATGCCTCAAAGATGAGAAGATAAGAAGATACAGGAAATAAGGACTAGAGACAAGGAGCATCCCTGCCAGGAGGTTATCAGGAACATGACCTAACTAAACCCTCCCCACAACACAAAGGAGACAGAAGGGTCTGGGAAAGATCCTCTTTCCACCATTCCCTGTCAACCTGGGCCAAACAGGGTCAGACAAGCCAGATTCCAGGGACAATGATGGAATGTTCTGCAGATTTTTGTAATTGCTGAATATTAGTGAGGACTGAAAGTCTTCCCCAGCACCCCAGGGATACAGACTGGCATAATGAGAACCAGTCAGAGGTGGCCTGTTGGGCAGCCCAGAAAACACACTATGGGCAACAGTAGGGATCAGATTTCATGCTGGAACCAATTAAAGTCTAGCCCAGCTCAGGCCCACCCCTACCTCCCCTGAGGCCACTTGGGAGAGGAGGGGCAGAGGGCATGAAATCAGGGCACAAGTCCTAAAACAAACATTCCCTGTCTCCAAATCCTGCTGGGATCTGCCTACTGGGAAGGGACTCCTGGAGGGACAAGTGTCCAGGATACAGTTTCAGCAGAAAGAAGTTTGTTGTGGCCATGTTTGGGTGATGGGTAAACCGCCAAGCCAACCTACCCAGCATGCCAACCCCCTCCCACACCCCAGCATTCCCCAACAATTCCACAGATAAAGAGGAGCCAGAGATTCTGTGCACAATTGGTAATGGGACTTAAAATCCTCCTTTAGGGATTACCGCCCCAGTTGTTCTGGTCTTCTTCATGCTCCCTGGTAGTTACTAGGCACCACCTGTAACTACAGGAGAGGAATTGCGGGATTATCCAGTAACAACCCAAGGGTGGGTCGCAGACACTGGGGAGGAAGTGTGACATGCTGTGCTTATATACTTTGGTTTGTTTAGTGTATTACTTTTACAACATGAGACATGGAAGCTGCTAGAGGCATATTCCAAGTCCTAGCTTTTGTTGATAAGAGCTTGTTGAACTGACAACCTAATCAGGAAAAGCAGAGGTTTACGATACTGATACACAAGTGGACTTATTGGTCTGTATACTGCAAGACTTCCACAGCTGGATTCACTGTATTAGCAGCCTCTTGAGTCATGCTGACAAGTGGTAATGGTAATTTCATGTTCAGAAGGATCACATCTCAGGTCCAGCCTCAGATGTAGTCCATCTGGTTTAATAAACATGAAGGCCTGGGAAACTGTCCAAAGCTTTGGAAGTTCCTGCCATCATCCCCAGGGCAGACTTCACCTTCACAATTCTTCTGGGAACGGCAACAACAGCTGAGAGGAATAAGTGGCCTCCACATTCCGTTACTTGTGTCAGTGATATATATGTAAGGGCAGCGACTGTGCTGCAAAGATACCGTGCACATAGGCCTATTCTGTTGTCTCATATTACACACACAAGTCAAGTGCAACAGAAATGAAGGTTGAACTGAACTTGCCACCAGTGCAGTGATGACACTATAAATACTCTACCCCGTGTGCTGACGAAAGCCAGTAAACTTGATTTTGGAAAGAATTTGGGGGAGGAATTGTCAGTCAGGAAATGGCTCACTCAAACTGGAGGATGTAGACTGCACACGCCATTGATATGAGGAATGCGTCTTAAAACTGTCTGGATTCCAAGAAGTACAGTCACGTTCCCATTGCATAACCTGATAAATAAGACATGATTGTCGACTGCCCTACACCTACAGTAACCTGGTATAAGACGCTCTCACTCACAGCTCTCTGTTTTACAGCGAGGACCTTCTGTGCATCTTTAAGGCAAGTCACATTAGTATTCATGGGGATAAATCACAAGGGGACAGGTGCAGATGCACAGGTTGGCACAGGGGAGTGTTGTTACTCTGGAGATATGGAACCAAAGTCAATTACTTCAGTAGAATGCAGGAATAACTTGGCACAGTATATCTCCCAAATTTTCTGTGTTGGGCTACACCAATTTGATTTCTTGGTCCATAGGTTATTATAGGTTTTTCTTCCAAATTACTTAATACTATAAATGTAAATCTGAGAATGAAGAAACTAAACTGCTGTGGCCTTATTATTATTTTTTTCCCAAACTGGTTGATTTAACCCCTTTTTGGGAATATGCTGGACGAGTTGTGCTAAAATGGCCAGTTTTTTCTGAAAATATACAGCTTGAAATAACAGCACATTCTGTGAATGTAAATGTGGCTTCATCTTATACATGTTACAGTGAAGGCTTGCTTTTGTGTCTTAAATTCTTAATGCAAGTTTTCATGTTTGCAGATCAGGAGCATCACTGGGGCACTAAAAGCCTGCAGGGATATGCATTGATTGACAAGATACAAGCTGCCTCTTGGTAACCTGTCACCCAGCATGAAAGCCAGGCCTAATGTGGGAAGATAGGGCTTATTCCATCAGCTCCCCCGAGTCAACCCGATTGCCATTTATCTCCCAGTTTTAAAAACATGTTGCTTAAGTACTACATGAAGGGCAAGTCTTAATAGTTTTAATGGAAGGTCATGTTATACCTAGGAGACAGGGTTATCTCTGTCGCAGTAAGATGTTGTCCAGAATACATTTTAAGATATGACTCATGTGCTTGGCAAGAAAACTACAGAAAGCTGACTAAAACTGTAGGTAATGAAGTGCCTGATACATGACAAGGATCCCTTATCTTGTTTACCATACTTGGGTACTGAACTGACCACCAGACAGTGAGGCTTGCAGCCCATTTAATGGCCTGTAGCTACAAGCTATCACAGCAGACGGTAGATCAAGTGATCAGACAAAGAATTTAGGCAGTCAACCCCGACCTGCACCAACTCCTAGCACTGCTGGAGACATGTTGATGGAGGAACTTCAAGGTTGTGATATTTTGACAACACACATATACCTGATGAATAAAGAATGTATGGCACTCTTTATTCTACGGGCCTGATTCTAAATCCAGATAGCCTTTAAACAGCTTTAGTGCAAGTCTAAACTGCTGTCTTTGACAGCAGACTATTGTCGAATTTCACAAGAAGGAAGGATTATTGTACATGTCTGTATGCCTTAACCATGGCGCAAACATGCATCACATGATCGTGACTACCACTCCAGGATTAGGTGCATAGGCAGCTATGTCTTGGAAAAAGTATTGAGCAAGATATTTCTTTCTAACCTCACCTGAGTCACAGGCAAACTGTTTTGTTGAGTTGTCCAGGAACATGATGGACACTGCATGCTTCTTGCTGTCCTTGGGCATACGGGACACATTCCGCACACTCTCCAGGACAGTCACTTTGTGATAGGCTCGTATCTGAGCTGCCTTTTCATCAAGGAACTTCTCAAACCGACGGGGTCCTTTGCTGGAAGCTCTTTTGAAGATGATCCAGCATTTCTGGTAAATCTGATGGCAGAAAGATTAAATCCAAATCAATATACAATTACATGTACTTGCTATAACATTTCAGAAAAAAACTGCTACACTTGCAACAAAAGTTAATTATTTCACTCTGAAACATTCTATAATAAACACGGCCGTGCTTAATTGCATATCACAACACTGGATTCTACAAATTCCATTCTGAATATCCTGGGCCACTCTGATTTAACACGCTCTAATTATCTTGCCATAACATTTCAGTAACCTTTATTCTATCAAACCACCTGCTAAAGTAACTGATGCAGATAATGAAAAAAATTAAAGTCTGTCGCTTGCTGTCCCAAATCTGACAGTGATGAAGCCTCCCTTGGGATGCTTGATTATTGGCTGATGAAATCTATATATGGTTTTCCAATGCTTAGCATTCCAATCACAATACATGTATAATGTCTTTCTTTCATATCTCCTTGGTATGCATTACCTTGGTATGAATGAATCAATGCAAAATATCTAAGAAGTACAAAGTATGATATGAAAAAATGAGAAAAACACCTGTAAAATGATATAAAACTGAAGCACTGAGCTTAAAAAATATCTTTCATTGCCAAGATTATTTTCTGATAACTACAGGTGTTGGAGAGACATTAGCATCCTTGCCTGGGTCACATGTGTTCTCTGGAGATAACGTCACAGTGGACTGTGAGGCTACTGCAACTCCCAAGCTCTGCCAACAGATCATTTCCAATCTATCAATTTGCCACTGATAAAGGAACCAAAATATTTTGGAACTGCATTAGGTTGACATTGACCTGGCCACAAAACTCCATAGGAATGTGATTATCCTGGGATGGTGAAGCCAGACCAATATTTCACCCACAACATTGCGTTATCAGATTTGAGATATGCAAGATTAATAGTTTTGTCATGTTGTATTTTTGTTGTCAAGAAGGTGTGGATTCCAACACTGAACAGCAAAATACAAACCAGGTGTAGACCCCCATCCAATAGATATATATGGAAGGTTTGATCAGAATTCTGTATTACAGATGAACTTCTTATGCTCTTTGATCCGCTGTTGCAACTGGGGCCTGTCTAGCGATTTCATTTGTTGTTAACCTTTGACCTATCACAGCCACCCACACGCAAGCTGTGTGTGAAGGTCACTGTTGCCTCATCAGTCAAATGGCCGACGTCCGTGTAGGGCTGACCGTTTGACCACTACGGTGCTGATCTACGGTGATCTAAACTGTGGCTGTCGTGAACTGTAATATTTGTGATGTTAGCCACCACTGTGCTCATTCATAATGGTGAGGTATGGTGCATCCTCATCATACAACATAACAACATACTAAGTACTCTGATTTGAAGTATTGATGTTTACATACCGACAGTGTATACTGGCTAGTATAGTATGAAGAACTGCTATTATATATTGTTGTCATATATCTGCAGTACAAAGTGGTCATAACTGTCAAATGTCATTTACCAGAGTACTAGCCAGTCTAGAGAGAACTAGTAATATACTTCACACTTGTGATCACATTTCTGATCTGTAGGTTTACTGGTCTATAAATCTTAATACAGACCAGGTCTGCTGAGTAACTCCTACATTATAGACATTCGTTCAGCACTGTAAAGGGACTATGGGCCTGTAAGCAGGTCCTTTAGAAAGATTTACAGCGCCCGCCTGAGGGGACCAGTCCCAACCCATGCTTTGCCTTGAGCAAATTTTTTCTTTAGCATGGGTCTATAAATCTTCATACTTGCCAGCGTTTTTGTCACGATTTCCTGACATGTTCTGATCTTGAAGAACAGATAACATATAGAATTGTCTAGACCCTTGACCTGACATTTGGTATATACACACACAATCAATAACCCCACCTGTTTTTGTAGAAACAACGATAGATGTATGCTGTCTTGTTACCTGTTTGTTAAGCTTTAGATATTATATGAGTGAATAAAGTGGAGCTCAGTAATACCGCAAAATGCTGTACACGTTGATATGTTCGATTTTACTTTTTGGTAGTCTACAGAGAGAGGATCGAGGTTTGGCAGAACATACTGCAGCTCACCTGCATGAAACCTGTAATATATTGTGCACAGGACTTTGGTATAAGGTTGTATATTTATAACTGAAGATGACATTCCCAATTCCGTCTATAGTTTTGAAATGTTGTATTTGAAAAGATATTGCCCACAACAGGCAAAATTTGCAATGCAACATTGACCAAACATCCAACAAAAACCATAAAAATATGGGTTTTGCGAAGGCACAGTACATTCTGCCGATGTGCGTATAGAAAGGGTCACCTCCCTTGTTACCTTGCCTATATTGTACATACATGTATATGCATTGTATAACTCAGAACTGTTTTACTACATGGAGCCATCAAGGAATGTTGCTTTTGTTCTCATAGTTTTGATAGTCATCTTCAATGAGGTGAGTGGAGAAATTACTGTGTTGCCTAAAGCAAAGCCTAGGGGTCAAGCCTGAGCTACAGATTCATATCTTCAAAAACAGAACATTGCATGATAAATAGTGACCTACTCACCCCAAGTTTTCGACTTCGCATGCGAACGTAGCCTTGCCTGACAATGTCGTTGAAGTCTGATGCCATATTGTACATCTACTGTCAGTGATCAGCGCAGACACAGGAGTTGAAGAACAGGTTCATACTGGCTCTGCAAAACAATGGGAGTCAAAATAAATTACCAGCATACAGATAAAAATCAGTTGCCGACAGGTCTGCAAAGTTAGCTTGTCTCACCTTTGTAGCTGCCATTTAGTCAAGGACGTCTGAAAACAAAAATGTCTTCTTGCAAAGAACTGCCTGTACACGGCCACCTTTGAAGCCTTAAGAGCTTGACATTTCAATTAAGTAATGACCGCTAATGAGAACTTCTGTCATTGTTGTCTGTGTTCTGCCACCACAAAGCCGGGCATTGTTATGGAAATGAGGGACAAGCCACTTGATAAGTGAGGGCAAAGGGTGGCAAGTCATGTTTCATGTCACCAGTCTGGGTTTCAGTAGGTATCTAAGCCATTAACAAGAGTTCTGCAGCTGAAAAGTGGTAAATGACAGTTGTAAAAGATGGTAAAACTATCAAGGCAACATTCCACCAGAGTTAACAAAAGAGGAAAGAAAAAACAGAAGTGTGTAAATCACTTAGTCAGGACGTCCGCATGGGCCAAGAGTTGCATGTTCTGCACTGTAACCTACATAGCAAAGTAGCGAGACAACCAGGCACCTACTCAACATTTGTGGAATTTTCTCTTTCTGCCTGCCATTTCCCCTGTCCAGACACGTCATTACTCTCAATGTCAGCACATTAAAACACCCAGGACACAATACCTGACCCAGTTCTTATCAGGACTTGTCATTACCTGTAAAGCTATAAAACTCCCCTCACCTGACCATTTCTTATTGTCCCAACTGACGTCCGCCTGTCTGGCATGAGGGGTAATTTACGGGATGCTACCTGCGCCATTCCAACCGCTGACTGTGGCTTACCTGCCTGTAATTTTCTCCATAAATGAGTTCGCTACTGGAAGCTTAAGTTGTAACCACAGCAGCATTGTCCAATCGCTAGAGGCAGTCCTGCGTCGGCTGCTGGAAACATGGACCAGATTTTGCTCGGGCTGCCCTGAAGAGTAAGGCAGTCGTGACGTTCACAGGGCCCTTTCTCACGGCCCCTGCCTTCCTGTTGAGCTGCCTTACTTTTGCTCACACTCACTGAACGTGTTTTGTTGCTTACTTTTCTGACTAATCACGCTGGGGAAAGGTATGCTAATAGCCTGTCGGGGTGAGCAGGCACAGGTCAGGGGTCACAACCAATCAGTGCTTCTATTCACAGATTCCTCCAAATTTGGGATCGCCTCACCACACGACAAGGGCGCACCACTGATTATCCGTGTGTGTTCCCCAATGCCACGATTTTAATCAAATTATGTGTGCACGCAAGCTGAACTTCATGTAGTTAAGCTTTCCATGGTACAAGCTATAGACTTACATAACTGAGCTTTATCATAGCTGTAAAACACATTCTTACTTTTAGTTAGCTCCAAGATCTGCCTGGATATTACTAGTGACTATAGGTACTTTTCAGACCAGAAGGTGTGCAGTGATTGACAGCTTTCAGCCTCTAATTATACTGTACTGTTTACCACTCACTGAGGCGGTCTGCTTTAACATAAACATAAACAGAACAAAATAGAGCACACTGGCTACTTAAGATGAACAAAATTGGCTTATGAAGTAATATATTTCTTTTTTTTTTCTCTGTGAATATGACTTCAGTATGAGATAGGACCATGGACATATTAGTACATGTATATGTATTATGTTTAGAAGCATTTCCCAGAAAACAACATTAGGGGGAGTTTTACACTCTGGACAGCTCAATCAAGTAGGTAATGAGGCTTGATTAACTGAGCTGTTATTGGGTATGCAAATGAAGCCAATTACCTGGTGGCATTCCTGTAACATGGCTTCACTGAATGAAGGGGTGTGGATGGTGCAATCAAGTCATTTTGCTTACTGCAATTAACAGGAGGTGCAGGTCTGCTGTATACAGATGTAACTGTTAAACATTACCAATATATCTCAGTAATGGGATTACTTTATCACATAAGGCCACACCAATTTGATCTGTTGGTTCTAAGAAGATTTGTTTCAGAAAAAATATGAAGCAACAAAAAAATAAAATAAAGATAGGCCTAGGCATCCTCTGATAACCCCAAAGGCTATGATAGGAGCCATGACACCAGTATACCAGGCTGGTATAGAATTCAATGAATTTTAAGTTTTTTATAGAAACAATGTATTGATACATGGAAAAATTGTAACAACAAGGAAGACAAGGAGCTCTCTTCAACTGTTTGCTGATAGTTATCATATATAGACTATTAGAGAGTATACTGGGGGTAGGTATTTCCAGTTACCTTAGAGCAGGATATTTTGTAGGCCATAAGTTGTACATTGTATGTGTCCACCTTTAACGACTCTCCCCTAAGAATCAACCATTTCCTTTGTATCTGGTTACAACACTTCACTCTCCTCTCCCTTTCTGTTTGCACTAGCCGACCAATCAGGAAGTGCCCTTGGCTGGAGTGGGTGTGATGAGGATGTCTGAACATGTTGTGAGGTGGAGGAAAACACTTGAAAACTCTCTGCCATTCTTCAGACAGTCACCCACTCCACTGACCGTTGTCTGCAGTCCATGAACAACACACTGGGATAACATGTTTGCTCACTTCAGCAGCCCTTGCTCTGCATTCTCAGACTTGGCTATGCTTCTTCTCCAAGCAAACGTGTTGCTTTGGCTCCTTTTGTATGTCTTCCAGGCTGTATCTTATTTTTACAAGTCCCGGTTAATGTAAAAATTATAAAAGTACCTTCCAATGGTGCACACAAATCATGTCAAAAAAGTACATGTACTTCATCCTGGATATTGATTATTCTTCTGTGCTCAAAGTTTTGAACTGTTGCCAGTGTTAAAATATCTTCTGACTAGCACTGATCTCATTGAAATGCTGCTTAATTTACAAAGAATTACAGTTCTAGGGTCACTGATTCAAAAAGGTCATGTAAATCAGGAATTTAAACTCTCCACAATGCCAGCTTTAGCTAGTGTTCTGTTCAGATTTGTATTTGTTCCTGTTTTCTGGTCACGAGGCAACTGTTCATCAATGTGATCCTTGGGATAAAGTCAACCTCTAAGCTATGTGTATTTTTGGTACTGCAGAAAAGGGGAGCACGCTAAAAGACATCCTTTCAATACAATCATCTGGCTTTCCCCAGAAGAGAATTTGGGTTTGAGAGAATTCTTTTGTTTGCTTTTTCATTATGGCTCGGGTGTACCCTGTTATTACATGGCTCGTAGACGTTGTGCCCCACTTGGCAAGAAGAAACAACTCCCCCCCTGGCCATTGTGGCTCTATTTGCTAATATTGTCCCATCCCTCTGTCCCTTTTACTGGCGACTGCTGGCAAGTCCTTTCACATTTCTTGGCTCACTCAAACCTTTTTAAGGCCCTTTTATGGAAGTGATTTGAATGATACTACGTACTCTGTGTGAAAATTCATTTTGTTAACTTGAATGAACAAATGCCAGCTAGAAAGGGTCAACAATCATCTGCACTGATTTTGAAAACCTACCTGTAAACAATTACACAAAGATGCTAGTACATGTAACATGAAAGATCATGTTGAACGTTTGGGAAATGTCCATCTAAGTTGCCCAGCAGGAGATGAGAGATTGGCTTGAGTAATGAACAGTTAGTACTTCCTTTTTTTGGATTATTAAAATGATGTCAGTAAGCATATGCCTTATTATTCATCTTGTATCCAAATGGCATTCGGCTGAAATTAGACCGTGTCATCCTGATGTTTCAGTTGGTAGAAAATTCCAGGTTTTAGAGGTCCCGACGGGCGCTCCCTCCCATGCTGAGGTGGCATAAAGGTCTTCCTGACCTTGACATCAGTATTCCATACAGATTCAAAGGCAGACGACTTTCTCTTGTCAGCTTCACGCTGGGAACATATTGCCGGCCCTGGCTCAGCCTGCCAGCAGAATTCAAAACAGACAGATGGAGGTTCCTTAACCATACTGTCAATATGACCAACACTTGGAATGGCTACAACTACAAAAGGTATTCTTTGGACGTATCATAAAGGTACATTGAGGTGCGAAGCTGTTTTTCTGCTTTTTGAGCACTTATTTCTGAACGTTGGAGACTCTACACTGTGAGTTTTACATGAATTATGGCAGCACTGATAGGCGCTCTATCCCATTATAGCTTTATCTTTAGAACTCCACGACTATCTAAACTCTGGTATGATGGACTTCTGTGCTGGCGGGTTTGTAGACCGGCCACACTGGCTCAGACTAAAACATTACAGTCATGACCGTCATGCACGGTAGAAACCGACACGACTATCATCATGCTTCACCAGCACAAATGGACATGAGTTCATGCTTAACTGGTCCATTTTTTCTGGAAATGGTCGGGCTTGAGCGGAAATCACATTCTTATCACACTCTCTGTATGAGGGTCTGCATGCCCTTTTTCGTTAACCGTTATGGGCTATTTCAATTTACCGTTAATCGTTGCCGGCCCGCTCTAATTCAACGTTAAGCGTTATCAGTATATTCCTCGTGAAGCGTTATTGGTCGTTTTAATTCAACGTAAAACGTTATTTGTCATCCTGAATTCAGCGTTAAGCGTTAATTAATAATTCTTCGTTACGCCTAATTTTGCCTATCAAAGTGCAGGAAAATGCGTCATTGAAGGTTTAAAAATACAAAATTTCCCGGGGGAGAATGCCCCCGGACCCCTCTACATTGCTCGCGCCTTTGGCGCTCGACTCGCGCTTCTGCGCTCGGTCCCTTCGGCTCTAGCCAGAACCAGTTTACCCTTCAATTTCCGGAGGTTTGCGGAGAGTTACAGAATTTTTTAACGAATCCGTCATGCAACCTTGACAGGCAAATTAACAAAAACCTTGAGTAAAATATGAAAACATCAGAAGGACCGACAAAAACTCTCCACCATGATTTGCCTCTCAAAATGCGGGAAATTGCGTTTTTGAAGGCTTAAATATCCCGGGGAGCATTCCCCGGACCCCCTAGATTACGAACGCCTTCGGCGCTCCCATCTCAAAATCCATCGGTAAAACTGGGCAGACTGAAAAAAATGCAAGCTGGCCGAAGTCGACTCGGACACCCCGGTATTTGTGGACGCACTCGGGGACCAGGGCAGGTGGGAAACACAGGGAACACATACCTTTAATGCATGCTTCATTACATGTAAGGTGTACGTAATTTTGTCAGTGATCACCTTTTCTCACAAAGCGAGATACCAAATCCAGTGCAGCTCGAAAAAAAGCCTGTCAATTTACCGTTAAGCGTTGCCGGCCGTCCTGAATTTACCGTTAAGCGTTATCGGCCCTGCTGAATTTACCGTTAACCGTTGCCAAGACCCCCCCATGCAGACCCTCCTGTATGTATCCCTGTTATGAAGTATAGCAGCACAGCAAGAATATGCCTTTGATAAGAAGCCTGAAGTCGAAAGCAACACTTCCTCCTGTAAGTAACCTGTCTGTGTGACGTTTCTCCGCTGAAAATGCAAGTAGGCCAAGGGCCTTTGAAACAGAGGTGCATCACTGCAGCAGCTCGGAGAATTCACACTTTGGATGGGAATCATCCCTGGAGAAAAAAAGGCCATCAGACTTCCCTTGGACGGCCGCACTACCACAATCCATCACAAAGGAACTGAGCTGGTACAGAAATGGACGGAAGAGCCAACTGCTGCACACGTCCATTAAGATCAAAAGACCTCAGGTCATTGAATGGAAGGAGGGAGTCAAAATGTTCCCAATGCAAGATAAATGCACCTTTCAAACTCACCCGGCAATTAGCTATCTCCCTGCCGGCTGACCCGGTCTTCCTTCCAGGCAGCATACCTCGGACCGGGGAGCCCAAATTGTACCCAGTGATAATGGGTAGCAAAAAAACTGCCTTCAACAAAGAAAGGCTACTTCTGGATCCTGGAGGGTTTCCAAGCAGAGCCATTTGTCTACTCCTGTCGATCCATGTGTTTAGTGACCTGTGAGAAAAGCCTACTAAGGCACTTGGACCTGTTCAAATAAAGGTGCACAAAGCTCTGCCCCACAGAAAAATTCTTTAAGCTGGGGAAGTACCCTAGCTCCAGCCTGCCTGAAGGAGAGGGGCTTTACTAAAGCAAACAGAAATGAAAGCACCAACAAATATGGACCACAAATGTATCATAGCACTCAAAAAAAGTTTTGAACCACTCCAACACCAGCATTTGCACTAGTAAAATCATACCGCACAGCACACTGTACAAAGAAGAGATGTATCAGTCTTGCAATCAATGTGTTCAAATGACAAAGGAAAATTTTCCTCTTACACACCTCCAAACTCAGCCCCAAAAATGCCTGATCAATATTGCCTGCACTGTCATTCCTGCTGGAGGTTCATATCTTTAAATACGCTGGCTGCAGATGTGTGATTGTAGGATAAGTAATATTGGGGAAGTGTAAATCTTCAATCTATTCCTGTAGTTGTCCCTGAAATAGCAATTTCTGAAAAAAATCAATTTCATAATCTCCTACCTTGTCCTCGAAATGGCAAGGTCAGACAAAAATCAATTTTGCTCTCTCCCTTCTTTAACATTTCAAAGAAGTTTTGTAACACACCGCGAAGCAGACATGATAATTGGATTATGTGAAAATCCCTTTAGAACCGACCCTATGGAGGGTACTTAGTACCCTCAAGGCTCTTTGTGAAAAACTTCTTTGTCACACCTTTTCCTTTTGATATGTAGAAAAAGAATGCATGATCCTTTTCTCTACTTGGGACATAATGCAGTCCTTAAGAAATATGAGGTTAGCAGGCTCCATGATTACTCGTAGGTGAGCCACAGGAAAAAACAAGTGCAACTGTTCCAAGTAAAACCTGCAGTGCTAAACTTTCTGTACGAAATTTAATGAAAGTTCTTCCTGTATCTTAATCATATGTAACAGGTATAGCATACTTGAGTATGATTTATGTCTTATCCATAAGTTCTTCCTGTCTCCACAGTAACTGATTGAGTCTGTAAATCCTCTTCCATCAAACCTAAAATAACCATCACATTATACCACTTGCCTAATTTGTGCAAATCCCAGAGAGTACACTCGTGAAAAGATCAAAGCTCTCACCAGCGATTCATCTTAATCAAGATACCTTCGATTTCTTTGCCCATCTATAATCATCCCTTCTTTGTAATCCGGAGAGGATAAATTATTAAGAGAAACCTTATTGCCGGCACTGCTATAAACTAAGTGGCTGTTACAAAGGGGTTGTAAAATTTGATGTACTGGCAGGCTATCAACTTCCAGCTTATCTCCCAGCTAGCGCACATGTATGTGACTCTCCACTTCAAATATTTCTCCTGCCTATGCAGGGAATAATTCTGCCAACACCAGTGCTGTTTCTGTCAACTTCACTCAGCACAGCCAACACAAAATGCTTTCATAGGTTTCCATGATATATTGGTATGTGTAGCGGACAACATCCTCTGGGTGTGCACTTAGAAAACCAATTTGAGAGTGCTTCGTTCATTCTCAAATGATTGTGCTGCCTTCAGGCTTCCAGCTTTCTAATTACGTCAAGAGGGAAGCGAATTATGGGCAGGGAAATCTAATGGCATGATCACTGCCTGAAGTGGCACCAACAAAATGCTGCGTGTCCCCACACAATTCTCCTGAAGGATTTGTACACACAATTGTACGATCAATCTCACATGATTCTTCTTTCTCTGCTATGTTTCTTTCAATAGTTCTGCTAGGATTGGATTCCACTTACCCCCAGTAAGTCCTCCATATGTTGAAACTCACAGCAATTCTGATGGGAATGTACCAACAAGAGGACCAAGGGTGTGTTCTGAACATTCAGTCAGCCAGCTGGCATGTGCTAAGCACAAGAAGACATCATGCTGGCTCTGTTTTTATGCTGCCCCTCCTTTTCCTGCTCCACATCTGCTGTGGGGGTGTGGACCTCCCTGCAGAAATCCACTCAATCCAATAACCACTCTCATACAGGTGCCATTACAGCAGATTTGGGCTTTAGCTATGATGCCATGAATATGATAACAGGGTTTTGAGTAATACATGTTGACGTGGGTTACATGTATTTATTCAAACTGGTAGAGAATGTAGGATTGTCTGGAAACGGAATCATGAAGTTTAACTCAAAGACTACATATACAACTTAAAATAGTTTCTCTTATAAAGACCTTGATGCATGTTCACATTGCAGTTGCACTTCAATAAAAGAATAAGAAAAAGTTACTATCAATGACTTTTTCACCAAATGAAAATTTTAGGGAAAACACTTGTGTTTGATTGAATAAAATTGTTGTGCCGCAACATTTGTGCTAGGCAAATAATAAGGAAACAGAAACTCCAGTTATAAGAGAAAAGTAAGTAAATTCCCATTGATACAAGCTATGTGTGTTACATACAATCTTGACACCATCTGTCAAGTGTGAAACAAAGCATTGCTTGCCCTTGAGGCCTTTCGTTGAGGTAAAATACCGTCCACAACACAACACTACAGCCACAACACTGTAAAACTACAGACAACTTTGCAAACAGTAACCATCTACACTTCTCCGTTGGCCTGGTGCTATAAATTATCCTTTCGAAGTATTATTACACAATTGATACAATGAGACTTGTGGGGATGAATATAGAATCGCAGTGTTTGTTTTGTGATAAAACATGGCTCTATCGCAAATGGCCATCTACAGCTCAACAAAAGCATCAGCTCAAACTCAAACAAAACTAATGGCTACAGACACGTATCAACTTTCTTTTTATCACTACCTTTTATTTTGTCTTTGTGAAACAGGGACATGGGAGTGTAAGGTGAGTTGGTCAGTTAGGGTAAATTTTACATCAAAAAGGTTGTGAAGTGACTGTTCCACCTTATAGCAATAAAAACATTTTGCATTTACTTCTGACCAAGGACATGTCCTTGCTCTAACAGGCTTTGTTTCTGAAATCTTTCAAGATTGCTTATTCCATTAATTTTGCCACTGTCCAACTGTCCAGCTTGTGGCTGCTTTGAAGGGGGCTTTGAGGGACAGCTTCAAACGACTGTTAGACCCTGTTTAAAATGGTAAAGGACAGGTTTGTTTGATCCAGGGTATTCTGCAACCAGTTTCAGGGACAGCATCTTTCTCATGAAAGCTTGCATCCACACAACCCTACCCTCATTAGAAACCAGGTTCAAGCCATTTAGATTAGATCCTGATTCCTTCAAGAACACGATTTCTCAGAAAACCCATCAAGACTCTTTCAACCAGACCCAGTCTAAACGTTGACTCAAGAAGCTTAATGTGTGGTAAAATGCCCAAATCAAAACAGACTACACCCTCTCCCCCATAGAGTGTGAAGAATGTGTTAACACAACACAAGTCTACATGTAGTAGGTAAACTAAACAGGAAAGGTGTGTATTCTTCAATGTGGTCATTAACAGTTGTGTATGTCAATAGGATAGGCCTAATAAGGTACAAAGCTCTAATTCTACAGGTACACCACGTATGTATTTCTATAAAGTTTGTGGTATGATCACCCAAACATACAGTCAGACCAAGTCATGTAAGCACAATTTTTTCTCTACAAAATGAAGATGTGTATTGCAGTAGCTAACATATCCCAACCATGTGTTGAATATTCACAACCTGATTTGTTCCCTTCTTCACACATTTTAAACTTCAAAGTTTTCACAAGAGATTACTGTGAGCCCTGGCAACATAGGTATCTTCTTGAGACTGATAATCTGTTACATGCTAAGCCTTTAGTCATTAAGTCAAATAGCAAGTTTTCTGATGATTAAGGAATATAAGATAGAGTTGAAAATAAAGAAAAAATAAAAACATATATGATAATTCTGGGTGTAAATAATTTCTTTTGTCTTACAACAAGAGCTATCAAACTTTTCTTCATTAAATCTTATAATTTACGGAGTCGGGCTATCATATCTCCCTCATTAAAAAGAGAACACGCCCTGCATCAATATACACCTGTCTGCATGGCGCCCCTGTGTCTATTTGTACAAAGCGCACGATCAACTTTTCCTTCTCTGGAAATAATTTTACCAAAACATTGTTTGATAAACGGATGGGTGAATTCGCTGTAGGTGGGTTCATTAGCCGCCTTTAGGTCCGCTATTTTCTATTTGTCTTTCCACATTCACACTCTGCACAATGCACCAGCAACACTACACAAAAGACGGCGCCTATTGTAGCCTCTCAGCTGATCAAGCAAGGTGATAAAGCTCGGGCCGGGCTACCTGTGTCGACAATTCACTATAGGACGTTAAGAACTGTCCACTGAGAGAGTGACAGACAACAGCACTGGAATTGGCAAGGAACTGAGTTGCAGGGATGACAAAGATGGGAAGAAATATCGACAGACCGGACTGTGCGCGCTACAAGTGTTTGAAACGACGTGAAAATATTTCCCGAGCGGCCAGGTAGCCGCGGAACTCTAGACGCACCTTAGCGGCGTTCCCCTCCCGATATACACCGAGTTGACCTGGACAGGAAGCACACATGTCGGTTTTATAGCAAGGAAATAGTTTCACATACCTTACGATCGTTCCAAAATATAGTCGGCAGGGCTGTTCAAACGCTATCGCCTGGGGAAAACGGAGGACAGGACGAAACACGCTCCACCACGAGCCCAACCACCATTACTGAGGACACAGTGTCAACATTGCCACATTAAAGAGTCATCATGCCCAAATATGGATAGTGTTGGTTTTGCATGAGCCAAATATGGCTAGGCTGACCATATATGGTGGTGGCAATTAGCTGGTGTGGTTGCGGGGGACCGATCGTTTCAGGTGACAAGAGGTTGGGATGACCGGAGGATTGAAAGTTCCAAATAAACAAAAAGTGTCAAAAGTACTTCTCACCTTTCTTTAATTACCAGCCTTGAACACCTGGAGCACTCAATTTCCAAATAGACAACATTGGCTATAATGCATCAAATTTCTCCCAACGCACTTTCTCTTTATTTCTCCTGAAAAAAAAAAAAACATTTTTTTATGTTCATCAAAAATATCAACAGACATCACACTGTTAGCTTGACTACCAATCAGCCCAAGGACAGAGTCAATCCCGTGTCTACAAAAACCCCTCATCTACCAGATGGGGATGATTGACAGCTTGGAGCTAACACAGATTTCACACCCATCTTCAGCATTTCTGTGCTAAGTGCTGACAGGGTTAACCAAATGTCAGAGGAAGAAGACACCTGGGGCTTTGGAAAAGGAATGCAGAGGAGCCCAGTAAAATCCAACCTACAAGGCAGACAGACTGAGAAAAGATTGGCCAAAGTCTACACCATTAAGAAGCTCAAGAGACTGGTTAGTACCAGTGAGGCTTGTCTCACGAGAAATAAGTCAGCAGTCCAAAAGTTTATAAACTCCACACCTGCCAATTTAACTTCCCTGACATCTAGTTGGATATCTGACAAGGACATTTCTAAGGTTTTAACTTGACCACCAAATCGATTCAAAAAGATTTGATTTTTGCCTCTTACTAATTTGTAGTACTGCCTATCCTTTCCTGTATCAGCTCCAATTTTTAAAAAAATGCAGAATGTCCACAGAAAATTCTTCAAATATCGAATACAAAGAATATCTTCTTCATGTATTTTCCCTTTCCATGTTACTCCCGGTGAAGGCCATGCAGCGTACTACAGGTCAATGCCGTCTTGTTGTTGTTTTCAGTGAAAGAAGAAAACAGAGTCTGACGTAAACAAGAAAAGTGTGGGATAGTAAAGATAAAGCATTGCCGCACATGAGAGCTTATCCAGGCATTTCATTCTGTAGCCAGTCTGAGAAACCTTAGATTTGCATTCTGGGAGTCAATCAGTTTTCAAAGCTGTCAGATAAAAGAGTCCAGGACCATTGCATCATGCCAGAGGGTATTTCATTCAAACTGTATGATGAACAGTCCTTGGTACCAGGAGGCATGTACCATAGAAGAAGGATCTCAGAACAAAGGGAGATGAAAATGGAAAGAAGCAATTGTTGTACTAGTCTCAAGAAAGAAAAAAAGCACAATTACAAGTAAGTTTGCAAAAAAAAAAAAAATGAAAGCATTAAGACAAAACACTCGTAAAATACTTGAAATCATTTCCTGTCTACTTCTGTCTTCCATAACATCATAACATTACATGTCCAATGGACTGATTCATGATGTTTGATATTTAACATTACTCCTTTCAACAAAATGAAGATAGCAAAAAATATTGTTACCGGTATGAAACAGCAATGTCAAGCAAGAACCGTTAAATGTCGAGATACCCTATGTCCACAATATCTTGCTCAATATTCAAATTGTATTGAGACATGGAGACAACAGTGTGAGGATATTGGTCTGACTAAAAACAGTGATTAAAAAATGGCCTTTCCATGTAGTTATATGCTTGTGTAACGTGGTTACGGGGACGAGAGATAGAGACGACTTCACTCCCAGAGATGCAACTCAAGTACAGTTTCGTTTCGTTCGGGGACGAACGACATGTGAGAGGGGGCGAGTGTTGCAATGTGTTGTTAGGAGACAACCCCCCATGTCCTTGATGTGTGAATAAAGGACTCAGACCACAGTGTCTGAGGAGACAATTCTAGCAGGCAGTAACAGAGTGCGGACTTCTTCCATAGCCTCTCCTTCCAATACCCTACACTTGTACATATTTCTGTTGTCCAATTTCTCAGGGGTCTGAATGGCAGAAAACCCTTTTTCTTGTTTTTTTTTTTACAAATACTGAAAGAAGTCATCGTTTTCTTTTCAATTGATAACATGATCATACCTACAGTGAAATCATCATGGCTTGTCCTCGCGAAGTACAGATCTAGAAAAGCAGTCATATTCAATACATGTACTTGCTAAAACACATTCATGCCATCTCTTCAAAGCCAGGACTATATACATATTCATATACCTTTATTTGGATGAAGCTCTGACCCAAGAGGACAGTCTGCACAGGCGTTCATGTATACATGTTTAACTTTAAGAAAATGCTTTTTGCACGTTTTCAGTCAAAACACTTTCGTGTCTGTGCAATTTCTTTTTTTTAACCCTCACCCCCTCTCCTATCCCTCTTGGTTCACCCCTTAGGTCCTGCCAACCATTTCAAGGTCAGAATTTGCTACTGTAAGGCTGAACTGTTTAGCAATGGTGGAATCTCCTGACTTCCTACAGAACTGATTACTTGCCTTGGGGTCAAAAGGTCAGACATGCCATCAGCAGGATACAGTTGTCTCTTCCATCACTGGGGTGGAACTAAGAGTGGTGCTGTCACATCTGGACCAGAGTTGGGCACCACCCAGGTCAAGTTTACCTGAGAATCTGCTAATTGGCCTCCCGAAGGAACACAGATCAAAATGTCAAATCCTTCTGACAGACTGGAATTGAACTCCAGTAAATGAGCTAACAGTAAGAAGGATATGTAGGGATTGTTCTATAAAATCAAAAAATAGGGACGGTAGTCTCCAACCAATTCATAACACAGAGATACATGTACATGTACTAGTACAATAAACGTAGGATTGAGAATTCATGGTGAAATGGTGCATCTCTTTTTTTCCCTGAGCAACTTTAAAAGTGTTTTGTGTTTTACCCAGCAACCTTCATTTCCAGCCTTATCTAACTTATCAAATCAGCAGGGCACAGTATGGTCATAAAATGGCCCATAACACTACATCACAATCAACATAAAACATACATGCAATAGTAATACAGATCAAGCTGACTTCAATAAATATACACTTGCTTTATTCAAAATATAAAATTACTGATAGTGATGACATGTACATTGATTTTAAGCATGTGACATTGTTGAATGGTGGTACTACACCTTATTCTATGTGTATCATCAAATGTCTATGTTAGTTATTGTGTAAATACAGTACAAAATTGGAACCGTATAATACATAGTGTAAGGCAAGGTTATTGATTATGATGCTGGGTTAGTGCTTCTCTTCTATAGTAAGTAAAATTGTATACACTACAATATCGATGTAGAGTGCTACACACAAAAACACGTGAATTTTTGATAAAGTGGAATGTTATGAATGAAGAAACTAACAGCTATACAATTTTAAAATGTTATAAATTTGTTCAAGTAATGTTGATTCTTCACATGTAGATCATGGGCTGACCCAAGATTCTTACTGTCTATTGGTATTGATAGAGGCTTTGCTTGCTCAGTATAGCAGTAGCCACTATACATGGTAAAAAACATATTCATTGACTTGTGGCTTTCAACTGTATCATGCCAGCATGTTAAAAATCACATCATTTAAGAGCCACAGAAAACATGAAGATGTAGTTTAAAAATTCTTCTGTATGACAAAAGTGATTATAGTAATTCTTCTTACAGGTTGGTACATGTTGTATGTCACATTCATTTATCAACATGACTCATTCTTGTTTTCAGGGGAGTCACCAGTCAATCTGAATATCTAAGCAAATAACATTTTGTTACCTAAAAGCAATTGATAGATTTAAGGTATACAACCTATAAAATACTAAATCGTGACTATGACTATATACAGTGGCAACATATGCTGTTGCCAGTTTTCTTCTATTGTCATAAATGCACAGAAAAAGACTAATTTGGTCATAGTCATTATCTTGTACATATACAAGTAGTGCGTTTTATAAGTTAAACACACAAGTTCAAGAGTAACTTTCCACAAATGTAAGCTCAGTAACCAGTTGATGAAATTGCTGTTTCCAGCAACAGTGAAGATCTATCATACCAGTTCCACACCAGTGATATACGGGCCATCCATTCTGCAATAACCATTGCGATCGCTCAAAGGATACATCATATCAATCTTGGAGTTATCATCCAAGCTATACTTGGTTCTATGGTAGCCTTGTATTAACCTCCTCTCTGCAGTGAATAAATCCAGGCCCCAAATTTGCATTGGTTGCAACATGTCGGCAGAGAGAAGTTTAATGAGCATAATAGACAGGCCTTTCCTATCTACTGAGCCGGATGACAAATTTAGGAACCAGCAATTTGACTTTCATTAACAGTGACACTTTCTTTAATGAAAAAGATCAGACATCCCCTGAATTGGAAGCAACAAGGCCTTGTGAATAATTCAGTTATTCCAAGTTTGAACCCGGCATTTTCCCGAGGAGTTTTTCACAGGCTGTACACCCATTCTACAGTCTCAATTGCTTCCCACTGACCATTTTCAGCAGGATGAGCTGCTTGCTTTATAGCGCCATGGAGAAATGGAAATTTATCTTCAACAGGAGACAGGAAAGTAGGTTTAAAGCTACCCTTGGTACTAAGGGACTAGCATGATGTTTTGTCTCTACTAACACAAACCTTTTAGGTAAGTGAATATGCAGTAGAAGAGCATAACAATGTTCCAGAAAATTGTTACTTGATAGAAATGGTTGCTAATAATTATTCCACATGTCGATTGCATAATTTGTCTTGCAGGATAACTGGAATACATCACTGAATATTATCAATTTTATGGTTTATGTCAATATTTTCTATCAAGAACACAGTCTACAATATAAAACCAACATTGAAGTGAAATATGTATAGAAGAGAATAAAATATGAAGGTCAATTATAAAATCGTTGGTCATCCTAGATGGAATGCCTGAGACAATTCTATGTTTCTGTTTCTCAGTAAAATATAGTTTTCTTCATAGACTGACAATTTCCTGGTCCAAAAGTACCGGATGACCCTGCTTGTACCGAAACTTGAATATGAATTGTTTTGCAGCAGAATAATATGCGTGATTATAAATGTAACAGCACACGCAATCTCTCTGTAAAACCAGAATGCCAAATGATTAGTCTGTAGTATATTATGCTGGACACAGGATACACTTGGCCCATTACATACCTTCAGAAATGTTACATATAGCAGAAGTAATGTTACTCTAAGGAGACCGAGTACACATGGGGGAAATCGAGAATAATTTGCAGCCCACAAGAGGGACAAGGTAACAGCAAAACAGACTTCTTAAAATCCTTTTGTGGTGTCCTGTTACTCCAGTATTGATGAAGCAATAAGCACAGGTACTGGCTAGTTGGGATATCTGTGGTCCATATCTTTGGATATGGAGTGGTTACAATAACTTTTGGCACATATGAAGAGGTTGGGAATTCAAGCAAACTTGCTGTATCCAGTCCTTGTCACCTTTCTATGACAAATGTAGGATTCTAAGTGACAGATCATTCTGAAACTGTCTTCATTGACAGGGAATGTCCATCTAGAGTAAAGACTCTGCTGTTTACCTGACATTTACTGATGACTCCCTGAACAGCTTGACTGCAAAATGCGGACCATACGGCTGTCAATAGTGGAAGGAAGATTCATTGTTTAAGAGTTACTGTCATGTTCATCAACTCTAAGTGAACTATTAGCCATCAGGGTGGATTAAAGAATTTGTCATAGAGGTACTTGGATTAGTTCATACAAAGGGCATCTGTGAAATATCACTAAATCAATCTATCTCCATATCTAACCCAATTTCATTTCCAATGAGGTTAAGTGGTCAAGTTCTCATCTTTTATGGGATCGTAAAACAGTCTAACACCAGAGAATGCTTCTTGCAGAATTAACAATACAAATATGTATGATTTAGAGGTTACGAGCTCAGGCATGGACTAAATACAATCATAGGCGAGGAGTTAAGATGTTGGTCAAAGTTTTGTCCAGGAAAAATTTACCAACACATATGTTCCTGTCAACTTTTTGACTAAACTTTCTGTAATCCTCTAAGCAGACATTTTTATCCCTTTGTTGCTCCCCTCAAAACCCTTCCTGGTCCACCCAAAATTCTGTAAGATTACTGCACAGGTGACTGTGGCATCCTAGGCACAAATGGAAGTCACTGCAGGGACTGGTGAGATATCAAAACTAATGAGTATAAATACTGTCTGTTGCACAATGTGTGTTAGGATATGTGGTAAACTGAAGATAAGAACAAGACTATATCATAGAGCTGTCATGGTGCACTTGTTCGTGTCAGTGATATCCCACTCTGCAGACTAGATGTTACGGAGAGTCATCCAGGTCCTCATCAGACAGAGGATCAGACCCATCGTCCATCGGTGCACTGTAAGACTTCACGCTGGAGGAGGCACTGCGCTTCTTGAAGAGTGGCAAGGTGGCATTCTGTTGCTGTTGTCGCAGCCTGGGGAGGAAAAAAAAGAGCAATTGAATGATCAACGTTATCTCATAATTGAAGATCACGATGTTCAAAGATGAATGAATAGCACATTACCTGAAGAAGACAATTTGACAAATGGAAAGCATATCTGCTAAATTCAAATTGGTGACTGCATAAATGGATGTGAATTTAGCCGAGAATATATGTTGCCTACCCCCCCTCAAATTCCCCACTTTCTCATTTCCATTTTTCATGTACATCTTAAAGACATCAGTTATTCCTGACCCCCATTACTACAGTTTCACTAGGAAACATGTCCCTGACTTCCCATCATCCCAGTTCTGGAATATAACAGTTCTCAAACAAGATTGCATGTCACCGTGTGGGTGGTGGAGGAGGCTTCAGACTGCTCAACAAATCAATAAATGTTCTGGGAGACAAGCAGTACAGTGTGGATGATTTATTCGTATCCATGATTGGGTAGGGGTATACCTGTAATTTCCAAGAGCGCAGGTTTATATTGCAGAGTAATTATGAAAAACTGCTGAATGAAGCTATGTCCCTGTTCTAGTTTTTGCCTGCATGCTGGAAATGAAGGACTTATGGGCTTTGAAAGTTTGCTGTAGCAATGAAGAGAATGTTACCATTCTATTGCTACGTAAGTGAGACTATACATGTAGTTATATGGGTAAGTCACAATTTACTCAGCCCTTTTTGTCATAATGAAACTATAGTTGTTGCAACTAAAAATACCCTAGTCAGCAAAATGCTAAGAGAGTTGCTACAAGAGATACACCTCCCTAGGCCCTTTTTCAGAAGTACCCACGGATTTCATCTTGACCTACAGATGACAACATGTGAAGCTTTATTGATGACTCTGGGACTTTGTGTATTACCAAGGCACTCATTACCAACCATTAATGTTTGTCCCACAATGCTACCTGTTCACCTTTAGTACTTTCATGCTGAGATTTTATTACTGGGTACATTAAATAGCCTTGAATATAAACAACATGGTAATGCATCATTCACCGTTGTTAAGGACTGTCCATGTGTGATACTTTCCATACCTGCAGCCATAAGAAAATGTCTTTCTCTACAGGGTGTGGAATCAACTACCAGGACCAATACATGTACAATGTATCTCAATTAGAAGTATATAGAATGATGCTGGATTTACAATTGCCCAATAATACAATGTATGTAAAACACATTATAACATTTTATGAATTGCTTTTTTATTGTAAAAATTGAGGATGTTGTTTTGTCAGAAGTTTGATTTTTGGCTTTATACAAATTTTTAGTTACAGATCGATTTATCCTGGCTACTGTAGGCGTTACAGACATTTCTAAGTGTGCAGTCGATGAAATGCTACCATGGGAGCCACATCTGTGCTGTATAGATTGTGCTCTGGGCATGTTGCCTAGAAAGTGTCAGGGCAACGCTCTGTAGTCAAGACATATTGTGAGATGAGTAAGGTTGGCCTGCTTGCATCACCATTAGCATCTGAATATATCCAATGGGAAAGTCAAGTTTCAGTATGAATGGGAATGTGATTTGGATAGCAAATTACTTATGTCTTGAACAGTTATAACATAATTTTGAACGTTCCATGTAATTTTACCATTGATGCCTTGTTACAGCCCTAAGGCCACACCAATTTAATTTGTTGGTTCTCGGATTTTTTCAGAAAAAATATGAAGCGACAGGGCGAAAAAAAATAAAAATAAAAACAGGCCTAGGCATCCTCTTATAGCCCCAAATGCTTCGATTGGAGCCATGAAGTCAACACAAAAGGCTGGGATAAAATTTAAACAATGAATTTTGAACTTTTAACCAAACCACTGCATTAAAAGATTGAAAAACTGTAACAACTAGGAAGAAAAGGACTTTCCTCAACTGTTGGGAGCAAAATATGAGCATTTTTTAGATGATTCAGAACCAGAATTTTTTTTTTTTTTGCAAATCAGAAAAAAATGAAGAGGCGAATCCGAGAACCAACAAATTAAATTGGTGTGGCCTAAATACCAATTACTAATATGCATCATCACTTACGGTGTATACTGCACAAGTATTGTAACAATTTTGAAACTTCAAAAACTGTCCAGTATGCTAAATTTGTTAATCCTTTTTGGCCACATTTCACTGAAATACATTACAAGGATACCTTGCCACAGAATCATCTACAGACATCACAGCTTTCAGTATGTGGGAAGTCATGTTGTATTTGCCTGTGACTATTGGTCCCTTGATGTAAGACAACATCAAAAAGTCCCTTCTGACACTAGTACCTTTCACAATCTGTTGAAAGTGGACTCATAACAAGAAAAGAATGTCCCAATCACAAAACAGAAAAAAAGGAATAAACAGCAGTATCAAATTGCCAAACAGAGAAACAGTTGTGGATATCATTTATATCATATATGTATATCATGACTCTACTGCATATTTTTGATGGAGAACACAACAGTGAATCAAATGAAGAGCATAATTGATTCATATCTCATCTGATTTTAAAACCATGCTCTTATGATCAAAGTTACCTGTACAGATGCCTGGATTACATTATAGTGAGGGAATGGCTGTTAAGTCATTCAGTTTAAGCTGACATTTGCCCATAACAACTTAAGACTTCTCCTTAGTCCTTGGACCTCAGCCAGCCTAATGCAAGAGGAAATGCCTGGAGATGAGAAGACGGCACTCCCAGACATCTGTATTACCTGAAAGCACAGGCAGTCTACAGGGCTAAAATTATTCCACATGATTGCAATGTCTTATCAAAACCAAGTGAGTCTTGAAAACAGGCCATAAAAATGCGAGTAAAATCTATTCCCCTTTTAAAGTATACAGGCATACAATTAAAACTTATCTGAGCTCTTATTCATTTGAAGACATCTGATATTTCATTCATTTGAAGTCTACATAACTGATTATGGATGTAAGGTTAGCCCCATCAAACATGTACATGTAGGTGTAAAAGTTGCCTTGGTCATCTGAGAAGTAAGGATGGCAACTGATTGACAGTTGTTGGAAACTAGCCAGCGCTGCTCACACAACCTTACCTGGCTGGGCAGCACGGCGAGCTGTTGAACTAGATCAATCACTGCCTAACGAACTCTATCATTACACTGCCAGGGACCATTTTCCTGGGAGATGTTCCTCCCCCTGGCCAATCCCTAATGAGTTCCATTGAAAATCAATGTGGTCTAAAGCAGATTCAAGGGTCTTAGCCAGCAGGCTGTCTCCAGGTGAGTTTGTCCCATCTGGGCTTTTAGGCACATTTCTACACAGACTTGCAAATGTACCGAAAATAGCACTCAGGCTCCAGCATGCTTTTAAAGTCAAACAAAGAAATGGCCACTTCCATACATGAGGGTCTGCATGCCCTTTTTCGTTAACCGTTATGGGCTATTTTAATTTACCGTTAATCGTTGCCGGCCCGCTCTAATTCAACGTTAAGCGTTATCAGTATATTCCTCGTGAAGCGTTATGGGTCGTTTTAATTCAACGTAAAACGTTATTTGTCATCCTGAATTCAGCGTTAAGCGTTAATGAATAATTCTTCGTTACGCCTAATTTTGCCTATCAAAGTGCAGGAAAATGCGTCATTGAAGGTTTAAAAATACAAAATTTCCCGGGGGAGAATGCCCCCGGCCCCCCCTACATTGCTCGCGCCTTTGGCGCTCGACTCGCGCTTCTGCGCTCGGTCCCTTCGGCTCTAGCCAGAACCAGTTTACCCTTCAATTTCCGGAAGTTTGCGGAGAGTTACAGAATTTTTTTAATGAACCCATCAACCTTGACAGGCAAATTAACAAAAATCTTGAGTAAAATATGAAAACATCAGAAGGACCGACAAACACTCTCAACACCATTATTTGCCTCTCAAAATACGGGAAATTGCGTTTTTGAAGGCTTAAAAATCCTAAATTTCCCGGGGGAGCATTCCCCGGACCCCCTAGATTACGAGCGCCTTCGGCGCTCCCCTCCCAAAATCCCTCGGTAAAACTGGGCAGACTGAAAAAATGCAAGCTGGCCGAAGTCGACTCGGACACCCCGGTATTGGGGACGCACTCGGGGACCAGGGCAGGTGGGAAACACAGGGAACACATACCTTTAATGCATGCTTCATTACATGTAAGGTATACGTAATTTTGTCAGTGATCACCTTTTCTCACAAAGCGAGATACCAAATCCAGTGCAGCTCGAAAAAAAAGCCTGTCAATTTACCGTTAAGCGTTGCCGGCCGTCCTGAATTTACCGTTAAGCGTTATCGGCCCTGCTGAATTTACCGTTAACCGTTGCCAGGACCCCCCCATGCAGACCCTCATACATCAAAATCGATAAAACAACGCAAAACAAAACTCAGCTACAGACTCAGGTGTACTGAACAGATGTTTATATCCTTCAAGTGCTGAAATGTATGACTTAACTGTTGTATCAAGCTTCTTACACTTGACCCAAGGAACTGCAAAATAACCATCTCCTGTGGATGTTTTGGTGGATAGTTAAGGCTTCCTCTATCAGTACCACACAGATGGATAGGTGACTGAAGGTTATCTTCATCAGAAATCAGCAGGGTAAGGATTTACTATCAGTGAGTAACACAATGTGAAAGATGGCAGCCAACTCAGTATTGACACCTGTTTCTCCTTGACATTGTACATTCCTCCAGGGGACATAAAAATGGATTCATCACAATTAAATACAGTCCTACATACTGTACTTTCTGATGATCACAACCTGGGCTATAGAATAGAGATTTTCAGTTTTTCACTGTAAGCGTTAAAGGAATTAGAGTTAAAATCCAAAGGCCCACTTATTATAGAACAGGTATTGATTCAACTGGAGCCAAAATCATGCATGAAAAAGGTCAGTCTACAACTTGAAAAGGGCCTTCTTTTTTTCCATTCAGAATCTTTCTATGGCATCTCCATCTCAGACTACATTAGAGGAAAATCAATCTGAACTGGTGATTCTGCAGCCATCCGTGCCCTGGGCTGTGCCCCCACCACTGATAAAGGGACGCTCAGTTATTGCTTACTTGATGATCACATGTGGGCGGGACCAACTGTGCTATACCATCATGACCATGGTCTTGACCCATCTGGTCTTCGGTTACAGTGTCCGATATTTGATGTATCTTTAATCAGATTTGTGCAGGGACTATGCCTCAATGAATACAAGACCAAAGGGACAACAAACCATAAAATGTTGTTGTGAGGCAAGGAGCATGTAGAAAAGATCTGTACACCATACTATTACTGTTATGCTGAACACTAACAAACATTTCTTTCCTCTTCAACTCCAACATTCTTTGAAAGCTGAGAAATAATGCCAGTAGTGAGAGTGAGTGCTTGACTAGTATATCAAAAAATTCTGCTTTCTTTGAAATAACTTTGACTTCCCAATTTGTCTTGACCTGACCTGTAACTTATTTTACATCCCAAAGAAACCTCAATCGGTCCAGGGATAACATTGCTCCCATTTCCAAGTCCAATAGAATGCAGAAGTGCAACTCACCACCTTGTGATGGATGTGGACCATTTCCAACAGGTCGTGTGAGGATATTTTCTCTGGGAGACAGTTTGCCACAGGGGGCAGTACAGGAGGAGTAATCAGTAGGGAGGAGCAGCTGCTGTTATGGCAGGCAGCCTCTGTTATCTAATCCCTCCTCTAACAACTTTCACAGACAGATCCACTTGGGAGCCATGGTAAACCCAGCTCAGGCTGATATATAACGCCCAACAAGCACCACAACCAAGGAAATTCCCCAGGCCTTTGTTTCCTTGATATAAATCGATAAATTGTATTCACAGAAATATATATACAGCTGGTATGAAACTTTGAGCTGTGCTATTGCTGGCAGGATGCCAGATATGATGCAGGCATTGTATAATATCTTTAATAAGGAAAAAAGGGGTGGGCTAATCAGAATCATGTACCCTGGCAGAATGATAAGTGATATTGATCAACCCAGGCCTCGTACACCCGTATATTCCAGGTTTTCTAATTGGTTCATTTAACCTCCAGTGTTTTGGTCAGAGCCCAATCAGTATTGAGCTGCCCTGTTTGGGACCCTGGAAAAGATATACTCTCTAAGTAACTGGGATCTTGATCGTTTTGAGAGAAATCTGTCTACAATGGTCTGCTTCAGGTTTTGTAAAAGAAACAGTTTTTGTTTAGTAAATCAATGTAAATGTAATAATGCTTTCAAAATTAAAAACATCCTCCAGACAATATTTTATCTTGATAAATTGTAGTATTTACTACAATCCACAGATAATGACAAATCCTCAAATGTGTCAACCTTCTCCTTATTGTGGGTCAGCCATTCCCTAAATGTCTATAAGTTACATCAACATAAACTATCTTTGTACACACATACATCAGTGCACAGTGAATCTCACAAGACATACACATCACTGACATGTCCTGACTAAAGATATGGGTCAGCGGCTTTTACTTATGAATGAATTAAGACCTTAACTAAAGGAGCAGATTGTCGGCATGTATTTATTAGGCTAACACAGGTGACAGAAAGTCATTTTATTATCAATACTCATTGCGTTGTCTGCTTTTGCTTTCAGTTATCCTAAGGGGTTTTGAATGTGGTTAGTGAGGGCACAAAAAATCAATGATGCTATGTCTTGATGATTCAAGACGGCCTGATACAATCACATATACAGATTTCATGCTGACTATAACACGATCAATACAAATTATGCAAACAGTCAGGAAAGCTGGGATTATCTGCCAATCTTAAGTGGCAGGCTCTGTCCGGAATGCTATCAAACCCAGGCTTTCTGGGCGGGGGAAATCGATACAGAATCATCGGGAAGAAGGCTAGACACTGACTGCTGATCAGTGGGACATAATACAACCTCAAATTGGTGGAGATACAGGAATACAGACGCTTTTCATGCTATTGTGTGGAGGACAGTACCAAGTAGGCTCATAGAAAGTTTACGAGACAAAAATTAGTGGTAATTACTTCACATACAAAACAGGTGTTCTGTATACCAGCTGGGGTATATGTCAGTACATAAGTATCCCCCAGGGACACATGAAGTACTATGGAAGTTACAGGTGGGTTAGGTAAAAGAAATACCCATAAAAATGACAAAATGGACCAATTTCATGATGCAGATGTTGCCCATTAAAGCGGTCACCTCCAAGATGAATACCCAGTAAGTGTGCAGTAATCTGCTTTTATGGCTATTGCGATGAGGTAGATATGTACATCATGAATCCAAGCCCGGCATAAAAAAGGTACTAAATATGATGTTGGCTGCCATAATGACTGTATTAGCACATTATTTGGGGTCATAAAGCAGTAACATCAGCAATGACATCACCATGCAGTAACATCACCACGACATTACATACATCAAAAAGGAAGAGGAATTGTTTTTATCTTATCTGAGCTTGTTTCATTATTGATACACAAAGTATGGTATACTAAGAAAGTGTCACATGTGAATGAATTTTATAGAACTAGTGAGCAATGGTTTTCATTTCTGCACAACATATAGGTGAGTCAGTTATACATAAAACAGCATCTTGTGATCAATGGGCAGCAGCAGGTGCAGAAACTCAGATCAATATTTCTTGTATCTTCAATATGTGCACAGCTCTGTAAAACTGACAGCTGTGTCTGATGGTGTGTTCGATGTTACCAATCAAGCCAAAATAAACGGTAAAAAGATACAAGGAAATGCATGTATTTCATGCTGTAAAAGAAAGGTAAGCTACACAACTTAACATATGACATTAACATATGATAAACAGGAACAGCAAGGCTTTCTAAATCTGCACTCTTTCTAGATAAATTCCGCACTGAACCAGAAAAGTAGGTCAGTTGGTTCAATGATCTGCATGTCAAATCAAAGTTTGATGACTTTGCCAGGAGATGGAAGCCCTACTTCCTTCCAGTATATCAATCTTCCAGGCCCATTTGCAGACCCCGCTTCTGTACATTTACTTCCGTAGGCATAATGGCACATTCTACTTAATAGCACCTTACCTAAAATAAGGTCCTGCTGAAAGGGTAACAACAACTGTCAGAAAACTGGGTTGCTGCACGAGAAGTTAGGACAGCCATAAAAACGTGCCACATCACAGCCAGGACGTTATATATTTACTGTGTGTATGAAACAGGCCTTGTGGACACGATCAATGCTTTATCACGTTACGGCTCCCATTTAACGACAGATGTCATAAAAACCATACTGCAGAACTTGTTCTCCGAAATGACATTTTTATTGCAATTTCCCCCAGATATTGCTGATGGACTTCAGTGAGTGTGGAAATGTAGTGGAGGCAGTAAATGATAGGCTGGAGAGTTGGCGAGGCTGAGGCTAAAATTGGAACTCTTTTTATGTCACATGTGAGACGAAGGGGAAATTTTGGATTTGGGCAGTTACAGTTACTTTTATCTAAGGATATTTTATTTCATACCTGCAATAAAGCATGTATAGAGCTAAATACCTTGTTATTACATGGAGAAAAGCAAAGTCATTTACTGGTGTTAAGTTTTTGAATGGGTTCTCTTTATGAAGATCCTAGCATATACGAGAGAAGTGCTATGATATGCAAGTCAATGACAGTAATACCAGATAGATGTCCTACATAAGTGAACAAAATAGCTTGCCACATAAAAGCAGTATACTGATCCAGAATGTCTTCATCTTTTCTTTTATCGAATACCTAACTCAGTTTGGCAAATCTTGGCCATAATCATTTCTTGATCTGAAAGAAATGCCTTGTTTGGACTCACAGCCCATATTTCTCTTGACATGGCTGCAGGACACACAAGTTATAATATATCAACTTTCCACAGTTGTATAACAAGGCCAACTTTGGGAATATCAGGTGCAGTATAAAGAAGGTTAACTTGAGTTTGTTTTAATTCATTAAAACTAAAATCACCAAATTTTCATAATCCTATGGGACAGTAGATGACATTCCTAAATGTTGATCAGTCACGTATGTTGCATAAAAGCATGTCCCATGCATATTTGTGTAGGAGGCAGGCTAATGAACCCTCTGATAGGTCAATGAACCCTCTGATAGCTGAGTTAACTCCTTGCACTCACACATTGTTACAAAATCTTGCCCTTGAGTAGACAAACACATCCTGACTACCGGTATGACTCATATTGTACTAATCCAAACCACCAGAAGTGTTAGTGATTGCTTATTTGCTGGTCTCCATCCTGCTGGCAACTTGACCAACATCTAAATCTCACCACAGCTTGACATTGATCAATACATTACTTCTGGAGAAATACACAAATTATCAGTAAGAAACTGATGGCTGGATTTTTTTATATAAGCCAAGTCAGTAATTATTGAAGAAAGAAGCTTGGAGGTAGTAGATAGTAGACCGCATGTAATAAAGCATCGTGTTTAAGTCAAGTTTACGGCCCCAATTTGTCATCTATCTCCTGCTTTCCTCAACATCAACCTTTACAAAAGCATATCCAAAACAGCCTAAGATATGTTGCCGGAATGGTACAAAGGAACAAACCAACAGTAGGGCAAAAGGCAAGTACAGTACATGACCTTTAGCGACCTTGTAGGGGTAGTAGCAATTTACAGCTGTCATCACAATTCTGAGTTATTCAGTGCAGGTGTATGAGTCATGAAGGGCAGACTCAGAATCAATTTACAACCTGATGTTTGTGTATGTGGAGATCTGGACTCTTTGTGAGAATACTGATATGTTCTGGAGGTTTCAATCATGATCTGAGTTTTTCTAGTATGTTATATGCTCCGAGCAAAGGAATTTGGGTATCTGCATCTGTATCGGTATAGACGCCCTTCGGCATAACACACCAGCTTTGCAGGCAGAGGTTAGCAATATTACACCAAATGACCTGTTAGTGTTACTCCCAATCTTTGCACACTTAATTGCAGGAGTTGTTTAAAGCTTTCTAGTGATGATGCCCCAACTGTTCTTGGTGGCAATGAGTTCCACTCTATGACTGTTCTTGGAAAATACATGTTCAAGTTTTTGACTACCTCAATTCTTGGATGATAACTGAAGACATGACTGTTTCTTGGGTGTAAAAAAGGAATGCATATAAAATGTTGCTGTACCTTGTTTGCAGGTGGTCCACCTGGACCTGTAGACTCTCACACTGTTCCTGCTGCTCCTCCAGAGTACGCTGCTGCTTCCGCTGGTTGTTCTGGAGGCAGTCAACCTGGTAGAGAGGAAGTCTTACATGTTAATCACACAACAATAATGCTTACACAGTGTTCTGATGGTTCTCCTGTACACAGTCAACCTGGAGGGAAAAGTGTTTTTTGTTCCTGACCTTATGTAAGAAAGAAATGCTGATATCACAAATTGTTTATAAGTAGTTGGGTTAGAACTTAGATCAAGGATGTTCTATCACGTAGAACGTCCTTGGTTAGATAGCTTTTAATAACTATCTTTGATAGTCATATTCTTCCTACTAGAAACATACATGTACATTTGTACTCAAGTTATGTGCTCTGCAAGCATATTCAATCAGGAGAGAAATAAGGGTAATCTTTACTGTGTCTTTGATTGTCATTAATAGTGACATTCTCACAACATGTACTGCTAGTACTAATACCTTATAATCTTACTAATATATCCTTAAGCTCCAAATATCATTCTAACAAATTGGAGTGAAAATTTCTTTGACAGGCACTGAGCAAAGACTCAGAGGCAAACCACACAATTTTTAACGTGGCTATATCATCAATAAACATGAAGAATATGTATGACCTTGAAGTTCTATAAATTGGAACAGCAACTTGGTGGTTTGAATCCGAATTGGAAAGACCTCTGTCATGCTTCAAATACTTCAAGCTGATTGCCTGCTACCTTGTCCAAACATCTTACCTCATCCTCGGCTTGAGCCAAGGACTTCTTGAGTTCCTCAACGCGGCCCCTGAGCAGTTTGACTTCAGTGTCACTTTGTTCAGCCTTCTTCTGTGCATGGTGAAGTTCTGCTGCCTTATCCTGAAGTTTCTTCTTCAACTTGTTGTTTTCATGTTTCAAGTCTCCAACTTCCTGTAGATTAATGACAATATAGAACTCAATTAGCCCCAATTATTATAACATTGTCATCTCTTTATTCTCTGTCTAGAATGTCTGTCTGTATCCATCTGTAAAATACCTTATTTTACAAGGTCTGATTTGTAGAAGCCATACGAAAAGAGTCTTTCAGAAGCAACTTGAAGACTATCAGACTGAACAAATGGAAACAGCGTACAACTCTGACACTTTGGAAAAGTCAATAGTTCTGAGTTCCATTGATTCTGTGCTCCTTCTCTCCACCCCTGACTTGTGCCATGTCTGTAGAACGCCACATCAGATGACAGTGAAGAATCACCTTGTTCCTGTCGTGGAGCTGGCTCTGGAGACTTTTGACATCGGAGTCCAGCGCTGCCGACGCCTCCTTTGTCTTCCTGTCCAGCTGTTCCTCCAGGTCCTCCACCTGTGTGCGCAGCTTCTTGTTGTCCCTCTCCAGGGCCAGTTTCTCCGTCTCCAGACGCTCGCTCTTACCCCACTCCTGGGCGTTCTCTGCCTGGAGCCTCTCGATCTGCACGGGAAGAGCAAACAAGTGTTACAAAGACTCTACCTCCCAGGGTTGTTCTTAACCAGGGGTAACAATGAAGATTAGGACAGCGTGATCGGTTTCACTCCCAGACAAGTGGTGTACATGGCAACCTCTTGACTATCAATCAGACAGACAGCATCTGTAAAGAGTAGATAGTGTGGAAAACACCCTGGAAACATCAACTCGTAGGCTGTACAGGTCCCGCAATTACATCAATAGATACATGTATTATCTACTTCAAGTACAGTCACTGAGTGCCACTCTATGACTTTTGTACCGTCAATTCACAATTAAAATAAATGTTTAAGATGATCACAATTCCACTTCTACTCAACTAGGTCTAACAGATAAGATTTCAGATGAGACTATTATATAAAAACTGAGGCATACATACATGTACTTGTATATATAAGAGGAGAAACATATGACCAATTCAATTCAGATATCCACCGAGTATAGATCAATGGTCCCAATCCTAAGGTCAAGGATTTGATAGGCCCTGACTTGACAAATGGCTTAATGTATAAAGTATGGGGGAAAACTATTTCATATTTTCAATGATAGACATTTTAATCCAATCTGTATTAAACAGTGCAGCAAGGCAAATCGATCCATATGGTGCTCTGCTATGTTCCACCATTAATCATACAGAAACAGCTTACGACTCTGGACTAGCCAGCAGGATCCCCTTACCCTCTACAGGTGGACCGGTTATTGGCATATTTGTCATCTTGGGGAATTTCTATTTGTGTTATTGTTAAAGGGAAGTTGGACAATTGACGACTGAAACAGAAGTTGGCCCCCAGCAGTGTTTAAATGGCGCCATGCAAACTCATTCTGTAACTACTGATTTGCAAAAAGACCATAACAATATTGTCTACACCAGACACAATACATTCTAGCAGGTTTTCTCACGCTATGATAAAAATAGCAACACCTGTTTTCAATCTTACATTGACAAAACTGCCCAATTCTAAACTTGCACTGTTAGGCAAATATCATAAATCATACTGAAATAGTTTTTCAGAGTGAAAAATTGTTCAATTTTATAAAACCAATTACGTGCACCTGACCTTGAATAAAGCTGCTTTCAGCACATAGACACTGATATAAACATATAAAAACACATCATAAAAACAACTACCTAACCATGTCACCTTAGATAACCCTCTTCTAGATCTAATAGTGATACTTCATAAACATGACTTATAAAAGTCACCCCAGACCACCCTCCCACCTGCTTACCACATGGCTGAAATATGTAATCTTACTTATCCTTGAGGTGTACATAAAAGAATGCTAATCTGTCTGACAATACCTTAGGCCATAACAAATAAATTTTATGGATGACATCTATGGGCGCACTGATTTTTTGTGGGTTGTTCACCTCTGACGATGATCAACAAAAACAGGAGTGTAGTTTTAATAGAGATATTAGCTTCGTGGCCTTGAGTGTAGTTGTAGTGATGCTAGTTTCATACAGGTATGTCACATTCTGCACTTCTTAAAATAAAATTAACATAAAAAAAACTTGGCTGCTGTGATACTATATTTAGTTGCTTCAACTCTTGTTACAGTTTCTATTTGAAAATTTAGGTTTCTTGCTTTTTTTGGTCCATTCTAATTTTTCACACTTACATCAGAGTCTGCAGAGGATGTCCTCCATAGAATTAACTTACTATGGCCTTACATCTAAACAAAATGCATGTTGTTATTGCAGTCTGACTCATGTGGAAAAACATTGGTTTTTCAGACCACTACAGATATGTAGATACACATACGCATGTTACCCCAAGGATATTTGCTGTTTTTCCTTCTTAACCTTGAAATGTCCCAATGGAAACTGTCCCCATGGAAACAAACAGCCTTACACGTACACATACAGATATCGATCACCAATGGCAATAATGGTTTCTCCCCAGCAGCATATGTGAGGTACATATTGGGCAACCTGAGTAAAAAGTAAGGTTGTCAAGTGACAACTGGGTTGCTCTAGCCATCAGTCCAACACCACACTAACTGACTGGCAGGGCTCAAAATACTTTTTCTATCCAGCAGCTACCGTGAACAGCATAAGCAAAGTTATGGCTGCTACTAATGTCCAACAAGTGTTACACACTGGTTTTGTCGTGGAAATTCTGGTCTTTAATCATCATAGAAAAATAAAACTTTGCATTCAAATATGGACAAAATATTGCAACATGTTTTCTACTGCATTGTAATGGCTGTCAATCATGAACTGCTGTCATGGAAACATAGTAGCAACTCCAGGGCTACCTGCCAATGGCTTTTCTGACTAGGCTGGAATGTGTTCTGCTGGTCCAAGGAAGTATCAAATAACACAATATTGTTTGAAATCGCTTCCATCATTTGTTAAGCACTGTAAAGGTGATAACGGTCAGACAATTAATGACAATACAGTAAAGAAAGGAACATGAGGGAGAGAGGGGAGAAGAATACACAATGTAATGGAGATCAGAAAGATTGAGCATAAGCCAATATCTAAGTAAGGTTTCATATTCAACTGTTTTCTCATTGAAAGAACCATTCTGCACACTCCCATCTGCCACGGAAAACAGTAACTGGATTATCTGAGCAACTACTGCTCATCAGGCCCTGCTATGCAACATGTAGTCAATTATGGGCATTTTGACAATGATATTGATTGTATATGAAGGCAGAGGGTTCTTCCCACCACCTGGGATAGCTACAGCAGGGCTTCTATCATCCATGGATGAAATACAGACATCCTCCAGTTTGATCAGCCACCACAAGCATGATGCATACCCAGATTATCCAGCTTAGCGAGGGTCTGTGGCAATAACATGCAGGCCTGGTTCAAGTATGATTTGTAGGCCCGTCACACCAGCCGCGTGCCTGTGAATCTTATTACAGACACCAGGAGTAAAACCCCCGTGGAGGCTACTGAAGTTAGAGAAGCAATAACTACATAAAACCCACAGCTTCCACCTTAATCTCAGGTATAAATCAGCACAGCCATCCCCCTGTTCTGGGCAGGTGTGAAATAAACCTGTCACTGGGGATCATTTTTATTACAATTTGAGACCGTTTGGAATCCTTCAGGTATTGTGACATGCGAGAGGTGTTCAATATTTCACAGCACAAATGTGACACATTCACTGGGTTGAGATATGCATCATTGTATAATTACAGCACAGAAGAGCTCTAGTCATGAGGAGAATTGGTGGTGATCATTACTTTCATTTGTGGAACAAGTCATCGCTGTAATATCTACTTCACCCTAACACATATATAACCATCATTGTCAGAGCTCACTACTGGTATGCCAATGTCTATATATCTAAATAGTTTCATCAGGTTGGTAAGTTATAGGATATAGGAGTTTTCTTTTTCCCTCCTCCCTCTAAAGATAGGCTGTCTAGTTTATTCAAATGTCACAAGCAAATGTTCCGAACTGAAATATTATCATGCGTCTTTAAAATTGCCATATAGACTTGTTAACTGTCTGGAAAAAAAAGTGCGTTACGTATTCCTGCACTGTCTATTCCTGCACTTTCCCCCAGCTTCCTAACCCCATGACCAATGAAGAATTGGGAGCAAAATGGCTACTTACAGAGTGCTAAAGGTCAACCAGTATACCTTTTCTGTCAAACTTTTTTTTATTGTGCCCTTCATCTTCCAACTTTGCTCTACTTTGGAAAGTATTTATGATGAAGTGGGCTGTGATTGAGTGGGTGAGAATTCATCACTGTCAGTGGCTTATGCCCAAGACTTGTGCGGGTGACACTTGGATGGATGGGCAGCCTTAAAGGACAAAAAGCAGCAAGCACACACGCTTGCACGTCCTCAAGGGGCAAGAATCCGCACGATCCGGGGCTCCATCGTCGTACCAAGACATACATCATCTTTACTCACGGCTTACAGTCAATATAATGGTCTTGACATGAAGCAATTTATAACAGCCCACCACGCATCATTTCTTATATCATAAGTGCTTTTTATTATGCACTACTTTTTAGAAGTGGCACTTCGAATAACTGTCACTGGTACAAAGTATCCCAAAATAGGCCATAACATTGGTTCGGTTCATTGCACTGCAGATAGGTCTGTGTTTCAACGGGAAGAAATAAAGTGTTCAACCGTAACTTGTGAACTAGAAGGGCTTCCCATATGGCAGTCTGGATTTTCTGCATGACCTGAGATGTGGTAGATGGTTATCAAATCCCCTATAAACTATAAAGAAAGGGTATAGAAATATTGTGCCACTTCTGGTCCTATCTAGTTTACCCAAATTATTTACAGCGAAAATCAGCATTTTGAAAAAATGTGTTATACGATATTTAATATCTGAGCTCTTTTCAAAACTCCTTTAATTTTGCAGAGTAAAAGTTTAATTTTACAACACTCCTTGAGCATACCAAACATATACCTCACAACTATAGAACGTTTAGCATTAGCAGGAACTCACTCCTAATGATCTCACAGTCGTCCTTTCAATATTTAATATCAACTGTCACCCCCTGCAGTATTACTGAGTGGTTTTCTGCCCAATCCTATATGATTTCACAACATCCCATCACATCTGCCATGGTGCTTTCTGCGATCAATTAGTTAGGCAACCTGACAGATGTGCAATAAGGCTCTCCTGACATGGTGAGTTAGGCAACAAGGGCTACACAGGAATCTGTTTGTAGCTGGTAGATTCATGGCTGCCATTTAAACTACATAGTATATTGTGTATATGGTGCTTTTTAATCAAAAGACATGGCAAGGTGCACATGTTACCTCCTTCCTGAGGTCGTGTAGCTTCTTATCCATGGTGGATCTAGAGGTGGACTCTTCCTCCAGGTCAAGAGTCACCCTGCTCAGCTCCTGCTGGTGGAGGGACTTCAGGCGGTTCAGCTGTGGAGGGAGAAGGGAGACGGGGTTATCTAAACTTGGTCTGCAGCAGCTAAACTTGGTCTGCAGCAGCCTTACAGCTGCATAACCCAAATTGAATGTTGTCTTCACTCAGGGTAATAGAAACTGGCTGAATAAATGTTTGGTGTATTGTTTTGGTGTTTGGTGACTCTTGTCACCTGATCGATCACATGATGCTTCGATAATACTGATGAGATGCATTGTTGTTCTTGCTATCAAACCCAAATTTCCACAGCCTCTATAAATAGTGAATGTGATTCTGTGCTTCATACACTGACAAACATACCTCCTTCTGAACCTCACTGCGAGACATGGTCACCTCCTCACACTTGTTCTTCATGGTAGACAGGTCCCCATGGAGCTTCTCAATCTCCTTCATTAGGACACTCTTCTCACTGGAGGGACAGACGTACAGTACATGAAAATTGTGTTCACTTCCATCCAAACCCTAGAATTTGCCAACACTTCCCTATATTCCTGAAAACTTGAGCTTTTCAGGCACTCCCATCACAAGCAACATGTCTGTCAACATGAAAATGATGAGTAAAGAATGTATAGGACATCACAGCAAGTAAAAGATGTGAACAAAAGAGAAATCAACAAAAAGCAGAGAAAGGTGAAAACTTACAAACCTATGGAAAAATGTGACTGAAGAAGTAAAGGGCAAGGAAGTCAGGTGACCCTGGGCTGGGGAGGGGTGGGACTGATGGGGGAGTACATATAGTAGGTCAGTCTGATAGAGATTATGACAGTAATCTGTGCACAAGTACGAGATGGTACAGGGACATAACAAATGAATAAACAAGAATGGACTGGTAGTGAGCAAACAGAGCTGGTAACAAGGAAAAGACTTGGCAACATGGCGATTAATGACAATCTCTTGTACTGAAAGAAATAGTATGTTGACTGGATCAATGCATCACAAAATATACTGCGCCTGGATTTTTCACAGTTGACGACGACATGTCTTCCGACATAACATATGAAAACTGTAGATAGGATTCCTAAATGTGCGACCTTAAACCAGACTTTCTCACAAAATGCTATGCACAATACATCACAGGCACAGTACAATCTGCCGACATGCTGAATCCATCATTGATAGGTAGTAAGTAAAGCTGTCTTTCATACTATAACCAGTAGGGGGCAGCATTGTATGGACTACTACAAGCAAGGCATAACGGCAGGTCCAATGACTTTTCTGTACGGTAGCATTTGACAGTCCCTTGTAAACTATTTGGTCCCTGAGGAAATTTAACTTGTCACCACAGCCAAGATGAAACCTTGAACATAGTGATAGTATACATGTACATACTCCCTCTCAATCTGGATGGTTTTGGAGCTCTCCTCCAGTTTCATCTGCAGCATGCACATCTTCTGCTCCGTCTTCTCCTTCTCAGCCATCAGCTCCTCCAGCTGGGCGCGGTCACGACTGCGGGATGCCGTGCCGCTCCAGCTCGGCGGGCGCTCGGGTTTGTCAATCTGTGGTTGGCAGAAGAAAATGTCATGGTACTTCAACTTTTCGCATGCAACTTCGTAACAAAAAGTAGAAACAGCTTAATGACCATTGAAAGTCTCCTAAAAAGAAAAACAAAGGTTGAGAACATTGCAAAGGTGAAGTTAAGTTGAGCATCTAACAATTGTATGAAAATGGCATTTTATCTTCCATGACATAACTGTGAAAACTTGACAAGCTATGATATTGTTACAACCTTCAGTGTATACATGGTTCATGGTTCAGTCTGAGGTTCTGCACACTATGTACAGCTAGACTAGAATTTTACCTCAATGTCCAGATGTAGCTCGTTCTTGTTGTCAAACATCTTTTCCTGCTTCTCGCTCACATTTTCCTTCTCTGCCTTCTCACAGACCGAGATGTCCCTCTCTGGAACCACGTCTTGACTGGGGGATTTCCTTCCACACGTTGTGTCTGTCATCACACTGGCAACTTCCCTGTCATTGTTCACCTTCTCCAGCTCACCTTTTAACCTCTCAAGGTCCACAGAAACCTCCTGCTTTTCCCTCTTGGTGGTCGTGAGCTCTTTTATCACCGCGTCCAATTTTCCCCGTAGTTGACGGTTCTCCTCCCTGGCTTTGTTCCTCTCGTTCCGAACCTTCCCCCACTTCTCACGCCAGTTTGCGGTGCAGTCCGACCACCATCTCATTGTTTTTTCCATCTGCGCAGCGCGTGCGCGGGCTTCCTCCAGTTCTCGTAACCTCAACTCCTCCTTCTCCTCCCAGTCTGGGTCGGGGAACTGTGCGTGTGGGGAGGGGGAGTTATTGTTGCTGCGGACCTTTTCAGGGTGGGTCTGTGGGTGGGCGTTGTGAGGCAGGGAGTTGGACATGTGATGGGAGGAGGATGTGGAGGAGGATCGGGAGTGAGAGTTCGAGGATCCTCCTGTGTTATTCTGTAACACTTGGTGAATCCTGGTCGCCCCTACGTGGGACACGTCAAGTTTTTGTGGGGAGTTCCTATTCATTTTGCTTGCCAGAGATCAGCCTGTATCACAGAACACTGTGTAGACCACAGGCTACAGTAAAGAAGGTCCCACTCGGTGATACTATAGTTAGTGCTTAGGCTTTACTACCTGAAAGACAAAAAGAATATGACTGGTTAAAGCATTATAGCTAAAAAGCTAGCAAACATTAGCTTCATTTGTTAACACATGGTGAACCTGAAATTTATGAATACAAGTCTTTTCTAATACATGTAAGCTTATTCTATATGCACAACTGCTGTTATTGGTCCTATAAACTAGTTTCAAGGACCTGTATCTAACAAACCTATCTAGCTTCAATCTCAATAGGGCCCCAATATAGTAATATAGGACCAAACACTTATCATTGCAATCACCACTGTAGACAATAATCAACCCACCAGGAATCAAAAGTCAATGGCCACATGATTGGCATTCTAGACTTGTTGGCAACCAATCAAGGAGGCCATTATGTTGTAGGCCAGTACAGCTTGAGATTGCCCAGTAGTGCTGTAATTGCCAGCTGGCATTTTCACGATTTATTTCTAAGGTTGTGAAGACCCATGTTTAAGCACTTGTAATCATTTCTATACAAAGGTAACGAAGTTCAAGTGCCTGCGCAAGTTTGACAAATCAAACACAGAAGAAGCCTTAAACTTTCTATTAACATAACAAATAGTGGTGCATACCTAGACCCACATTTAGGTTCAGGTCCGGATTCAAGTCCAGAGGTTTAGGTTCAGTTCCGGACTTGTAAGTCCGGACCTAAACATGGCATATACAAAATTGCATGTCGGCAATCTTGCAATGTTGTCTGGGTGAAACTTTGGTCACATAACATGGAGGCCAGTACTTGACGATGCCCGATGGCAATGTTTTCTTCATTTTGCAGCAAAGATTTTGCAATTTACGGAAGGTTTAAGCTGGTTTGGGAAAAAAAGGGGTATGTGAAATGGTCTTTTATGGTAATAAGTCCGGACTCGGTTCTTGACTTTTAGGTTTTTTTGGACTTGAACCTAAACATTCTTACAAGTCCGGATCCAAGTCCAGTGAACCGGTATGCACCGCTAATAACAAATATACTGCAATGAATTCCAAGCCGACTTATTGAGTAGTGTACAAATGTAGGGCGGACTACGGTATTGCAAAACCAATCTGACTAATTGTAGCTCAGCTGCTGGTAATGGGTCCCGTGATTGCTGTGCCCCTGGCTGCTAAGATCTGTAATGGCAATACCAGAGGGCCATGATGGCACAGATAGCACGTGTTATTACCATCCTGAAGGTCAAGGATTTATCAGATGGTTTTTATTGATCCAGAACTTTATCTTTATGGTCTATAGAGCACATTCATAGGGTAGTTGACACTCGAGGTTACTAGACAAAAGGGATTGATTCTGTGAGATGGCTGTAGCCTGTTCCAGGGAATATTCAGGAATGACAGGATAATACCACAAGGGCACCCTATCTGTAATTTATGTACGTTCATTTGTAACCTGTAAGTTCAGTGTAACAAAAGGAGAATAAGAACAGATACAAGGCTAAGTATCCAGACATAAACGACTGAAAATAACAACTCCTTAAGATTTTCCCTATTTTCTTATGAACCTTCAATGACTTCTGATGTGTTAGGTGATGTAGTACAGTTTCCTACATTTCTATTAATATTATGTAAGTGGAAATAGCATACTATAAACACTCTGTATACATGATAGTTTATCATCTCTTGTCCAATTACCTTCAGAGTTAAATGCACCACTTGAAGTAACAGGCTATAATAGACATTTGTAATGTTTCTATCTGATAGCTGGGCTTACAGGCATTTAGATTTATCCACTCTTTCAGCAGCTTGTCTCTGTCAGGAAAAGACATGGCAGGTCTGTTCTAGAGCTGTAACTTAGTGCAAGGGCATCTCAGAGCAGAATATTACTCACTGTAAGGCATTATGTTCTTATAAGAGTCCCATCCTGCCATTTGCCCAGGATTATACATGTAAGTCTTGAGAAACAGTCATACAGTAATCAATGCTACAGTGAAAGGAAATACCTAGGCCAAGGAAAAAAAATGTTGTGTTTCCTGTTTCGGTCCTGAAAAAATTAGGGTCGGTAGGTAGGGATTATCTTATTTTATTTTTATTTTTATTTTTTTTAGACTTTTGCTGATTGCTGTGTTTATTTAAGTAGAACAAGTTGAAAAATCAATTGTGCAATATTATATTTCAGGGGTCTCCAACTTTGCGCCCTACGCCGCGCGCAGGAGAAGCTGTTGCATTTTAATACGTACCATTCTGAAATGCAGTTTGTAGCCTTCTCCTGCAACTTGAGTTGAAAATCTGTCTAACTTAAGAGATAGAAAATCAAGCCCAATTAAGTACAAATATTAATAATTGGTTGGTATGGTACATTGTCTAGTCTGGTCAAAGTTAGTGGATTCAGAAGAAGAAAAACTTCTGAAGGAAAAAATGCCTGAAGAAAAAAAATTTTGAAGAAAAAACTTTCGAAGAAGAAAAACTTTTGAAGAAAAAAACTTTTGAGGAAAAACTTCTGACGAAAAAACTTACCGAAGAAAAAAATACTGAAGAAAAAAATATTATTCAGCGCAAAATTTTGATTGGTTTCTATCCCAAAGTTTTCCTAAAAATCGATAATGTGATTGTATCAATTTTAAACGCCCTAAAATTAGCTAAATCGGCGCAATTTACGATGATTGCGCAATACGCGTGCCCTATGACCTTTGACTTTACGGGTCACGCAGCTCTAAATGCAGGCGCCCTCCCCACCTCGGCCGTCCGATTTGCCGGCAAATTTCTACTTTTTTAAAGGGTTTCGGGACCTAAAAACTAATACCAGAGGGAAAATAAACCACATACGTTATTTTTATGGAAAAAATCGCTAAAATGGACCAGGCATTTTTCTGCCGCGTTGCCGATTTTGAGATTCAGGACTTGCGGCCACCATGTGCTTTACGTCGATAGCGAATTTTCTACGGTTTCGTAAACGTATCGGCTTTTTTGTTAAACTTATTTTCGGGGTCGAGGGCTTTGTTTTACAAACAAATCAGACAATAAGCGTTGTTTACACGGCTTCAAAACGCTAGCGGGGCGCCCGATGTTCCACCAATGACAGCGATTCTCTCGGTAGCGTCGTGCAAATGTTTTGGTTCAGCAATATGCAGCGCAGGGGTCCACACAAAAATAAGGCTAGGGTCGGCGGTTTTTTTTAGGGTCGGTCGGGAAACAGGAAACACAACATTTATTTTCCTAGGCCCTACTTAGAAATTCCAAGACTGTGTTATGTCCCAATATCCTGTTTAACATTATTCCAAATCTCCAAAATCTAAAATACTCATTCAAGAGATCCGAAAGTCTCACACATACAGCTTAGAACTTGACTAAAACCTCAATCAACTAATCATTATACTACATAGAGTACTGTAAATTTGTAACATTTGTACATCTAAGTATTACAAGCTTACAACAGCCATGTAGATTGCTACTGGTACTATATGGTAAACAAATATCAGTTATGAACATTGAATAGACTTTCTGAAGAAAAAGGGGCCTTCAGTAAGAGAGTAAAATCAATACTTACCGCAGTCCTGACTTCGAGGCACTTTGAGGTCATACATGACATTCACACGTAGTCAGATACACAAACAGCAGAAAAACACACTCAAGTTGTAAAGACACCTGAAGGTTATGGTTAATCATCGAGAACATACCTTACCTTAAGGAGACCTTGAACTATTCTCCCACAGGTTCCTTCCTGTTAGGCATCTATGCATGAACGACATTTACCAATGTTGTGAACACATCCGGACGTCATGCTTAATGGTAGAACGCTATTCACAACATACTTAAGAACACAAGACCTTGAATCTCCAGACCACTTCCTATGTTAAGAGTGAATACCAGTAGTCCGGTACCAGTATGTCTACTTCTGTCTGTTCTGGTGTGCGTGTGCAGTGTAATTCAACATACATGTACCTTCTTCCTGACTCAATCCACCGTCAGCAAGTTCCAGCTGTCTTGGAATTACCCACAATGCTTTACCATAACTTCCAAAAATGGCAACAGAAGTACAATGTATAGTATAGTGGATGAACATGATGAAATTAGACTCCTCTACGTCATGTCTACATTGTACGTATGTTGTAAGAAGTGTTTGAGAAGCGTATGCAAATACTTGAAAATTCAATGTGAATACTTCAATGTAACTTTGGTGTCTGATGTAAACATTCCCATGGCCCAATAATTTGGTTATGTTGTATTTCCTTATATTTTCAATCTTCCCAATTATCAGACATACTAGTAACATGTTACAGATAAATAGTACTAAATACAATAAACATCAAGTCTCAGCATCAGTGTGCAAGCAAATCTTACCTTCAGGAGACGGGGAACATCAGTTAAACCAGATAGTGAGTGAGTGTGAGCGATAGTTCTATTTCTTTTCTTTTCTATAAGTATGATACCACACAAAGCTGATATTAAGGTACCTACATAGTATGAGAATGCAGTTATAATGAGTCAGGCTTTGTTGTCATAGTAATGATAAGTGAGGAATTACGTAAATGGACCACTTCCATTTTCTTCATAATACCCTGTCCACTTGTACCTAATCACAAAAGTCTAGAATAAACAATATCACATAAGCTCTTTTTCATCAAGATTTTCAATTTCAACGAAACATTACACCTTATCACCAAATCATGGTTTATAGAGCGACTGGCAGCTGAGGTTCCTAGAAATCACAGGGATACTATCTTCAATATACAGTGATTCAGGTTATATATCAACAACCCAGAATAAACAATCATCTTCCCACACTTGTCTGGGATTTCAGTGTGGATTTACAATTTTGAGCAAGGATTACATAATCGTCTGGAGGAATCCTTACGACAGATGTTTTCAATTAAACTGCAGAATCCATGTATGTATATGTACTTTACATGCAACAAATTCCTCCACAAGCTACCACTAGTACCAGCATGATACAATATACCCATTTCTGCTTGAGTACACAGCCTTCCATGTGAGTCAGGCAGATTAGAGATCTGTGGGACTTGTCTATACAACAATTGGGAGGGGCTCAGGACACTACTCGCTCTGATAAACATACAGGGGTACACAGAAATACCAGCTTTGAAGTCTTCCCACATATCTCACAACATTATCTCCTTAAAGATCAAGCTACATACCTGAGAAGATCCACCTGTTCATGCCTAAGGTTCCAGACTAAATTATGACAAATCACACAACAACGAACCATATAAAATTATGCATATTAATATTATTACCAGGAATTTCTTTAAACCTAAATGAGCCAGTACAGTATAGACATTTAACTTTTTTTGTCTTTATCAATTATTATTAAAGAAAGGCTTCAAAGGAATGTCAACAAGAAGCCATAGGCGACAATTCTCCGTGAAGTATTATATATTGCAACAAAAAGAAGTAGCCATTGGCGACAATTCTCTGTGAAGTGTGATAAATCGAACAAAGAAAAATTGTTTAAACGCGCGTCGGCTCAGTCATCTTAACCCTTGTCCTGCTGGCAATTTTTACACAATATTTTCAAATTATTTCATGTCTTAATCAGGTTACAGACCCTTGACTTTTTTTGCCCTGCGGCGGCATAGTTACTTCCGCATTCGTTGCGTTTCGCTGTGGTGTGATGCGTTGCACGAGAAACACCCCCAAATCGCACATATACAGGGCACTATATAGATGGTACTGTATGTACAACCCATATATATATGGGCCCCGCAGGACAAGGGTTAAGACGCAACAACCAATCAGAGATGCGAGATGCCTACACGTGACGCGGGAAGGGCGCGCGATGCCCGAAATATTTTTGCGTCAATATTCAGCGCCGTGATTCAAGAGATTAATACCCGGAAACAATTTTTTTCTTGTTTTGAACGCATTAACATGCATTTACGCTAATCTAGTATGATTCAGGGTTACTTTTTTTTAACCTGCCATGGCCAGATTATCTAAAGATGTGTATATTGTGTGTACAATCTATAGAAAGAGAAATGTACATCAGGTCCGATCATCCGATTTTCACGTTTCGGTTTTTTGGACTCGGTTCATGAACGTATTTTGGTTTGGCTCCTGGAATGTGCAAAAAAATGACTCCCGGGACTGTCTACAGGGAACACTCGCACATTCGCGGTGTATCAGGACAGCGCGACTGGTCGTCATTAGCGCAGTAACAGTTGCATAAACGGACGAAACCATTTCAAAG
>NW_017803909.1:1048021-1049805 GCF_001625305.1 Branchiostoma belcheri | reverse complement strand
CAATATCAAAACAGCTACGGTAAAATAAAAGACGTGCATCATCCCGGACATAATGCAACACCACATGCGAAATTACACAGAAATGCGACGTACGGAAGAATGCGTTTTGGCTGCGAACATCTTCCAAAAAACTTGGCATCTCTTAACCATGGGCAAAAACATCTGGAACCACTTATAAAAACCACCCCGTATCTGCATGAACTTTTTGAACCCCACTGCTATTCCAAACAACGCGTTTTTCTGGACCATTCCAATTCGCCTCGTAATTGTAGGGGTGCGTCTGGGATATTACATTGACCGCGAAAGCAGCAACGGCAAAAATACACATTCGTGCATCAACACGGGCATGCCCGCGGACGGCGTATAAAATTGCGTGCCGATTACACAAAGAGAACCCAGTGTTTTGACTGCGAACATGAAAAATCAGCCGATTACAACACTCCGTCCGGAGGTCCTGACCTCCTTCACGGAGTAACAAAATAATCGTGCTAGGTGGTCACTGACTTTGTACTCTGAAGCCACAAGACAACCCTACAGTACTGACTTGCCGAGGGGCATGATTTGCTAATTAGGACAAGAAAAGCAGGTCCTTACCACAAATCTTTGATTGGCAGAAGTTAACCAGTTACCTGTCAGTTAACTACACTCCATTCCACCTCAATAGTACACAACATCACAGTTCTTCTCATGCAGTTCATTCTGGTTGCAGGTGTTCAAATAACAATCATTGTAAACCCTTCTACACCACCGGTATATCTCAATCACTAACAGAACAACACTTATATCAACTATGACCTTTCCCAATAGGAGACAACACTTACCAATTGTTAGAAATAAACTTGGAGTTCTGGACACACAAAACACACAATCACAGACCAGTAAGTTCACTGCAAAATATAAGAGAGTCTTACCCTGACTTGAGTCATACACACAGTAGCAACACCTACTGACAAGCCTAGCACTAAGAGAAACCCTCTTCCTGGATTTATGTTACAAATGAGAGATAATGACTGGTTACCTGAGTCAGCCAATCACAAAGGTCAATGCTACTCAGCTTAGGTTCCCATTTTAAAAGTACATGACATTGTGTGATAAGCCGTTTGAACTAAAAATGTCAGCTTAATAAGGTTATCATTTCAAGGACATACATGTATAATAAGTATTTGTTTGCCAGATTTAATTACAATACTTGTGAGGAAAACCTTGCCATATCCACTGACCCACACACATGCCTTTACTATTGTGTCAGGACCAATTAAAAACAGCTCAGTGTAACAGGGGACAGGTCCTACTTCCTGAGGGGAATCCTTGTTCCTATTTCCTGTCACGCAATTTGCAGTGACTCAAACCTTAAGGGTTATCAAACTTCAGAAGACGACCCTGTTCTGAGTCATAGACGTACATCCTATTTCTTCTCCACCACCCCTGTGGCCTCCTGTGCCCCCATGGAACAATGTTGTGATGTCAGCTGAAGCCCTGTGTACTCTCTCTAGTCTCCTCCCTGATCAGCCCCACTCTGGCAGAAAATTACTTCCATCCTTGCTCCCATCATGTTATATTCACACGTCTCCTCAAGGGCATATTAAGTTAATAACACTTCCCCGAAGCAATATCGAAGACCAGTCTAATAGCAATCCTGATCCCTAGTGTACATTATGTATGAATATCAACAGAAAATACTCTCCTACCTTAATATATTTCAATCCCTAACTGCAGCATGTGGTTACTGTTGGGTGACTGCCTCATCTCAAGGCTGTGAATCACTTCCCTTCTGACCAAATTAT
>NW_017803909.1:1030100-1048001 GCF_001625305.1 Branchiostoma belcheri | reverse complement strand
GGATTTCAGTGTGGATTTACGATTTTGAGCAAGGATTACATAAATCGTCTGGAGGAATTCTTACGACAGATGTTTTCAATTAAACTGTAGAATTCATGTATGTATATGTACTTTACATGCAACAAATTCCTCCACAAGCTACCACTAGTACCAGCATGATACAATATACCCATTTCTGCTTGAGTAGACAGCCTTCCATGTGAGTCAGGCAGATTAGAGATCTGTGGGACTTGTCTATACAACAATTGGGAGGGGCTCAGGACACTACTTGCTCTGATAAACATACAGGGGTACACAGAAATACCAGCTTTGAAGTCTTCCCACATCCTCACAACATTATCTCCTTAAAGATCGAGCTACATACCTGAGAAGATCCACCTGTTCATGCCTAAGGTTCCAGACTGAATTATGACAAATCACACAACAACGAACCATATAAAATTATGCATATTACCGGGAATTTCATTAAACCTAAATGAACCAGTATAGTCTAGACATTTAACTTTTTTTGTCTTTATCAATTATTATTAAAGAAAGGCTTCAAATGAATGTCAACAAAATAAGCGTGCTAGGTGGTCACTGACTTTGTACTCTGAAGCCACAAGACAACCATACAGTACTGACTTGCCGAGGGGCATGATTTGCTAATTAGGACAAGAAAAGCAGGTCCTTACCACAAATCTTTGATTGGCAGAAGTTAACCAGTTACCTGTCAGTTAACTACACTCCATTCCACCTCAATACTTTAGTAGTACACAACATCACAGTTCTTCTCATGCAGTTCATTCTGGTTGCAGGTGTTCAAATAACAATCATTGTAAACCCTTCTAGACTACCGGTATATCTCAATCACTAACAGAACAACACTATATCAACTATGATCTTTCCCAATAGGAGACAACACTTACCAATTGTTAGAAATAAACTTGGAGTTCTGGACACACAAAACACAAAATCACAGACCAGTAAGTTCACTGCAAAATATAAGAGAGTCTTACCCTGACTTGAGTCATACACACAGTAGCAACACCTACTGACAAGCCTAGCACTAAGACTAGTAAGAGAAACCCTCTTCCTGGATTTATGTTACAAATGAGAGATAATGACTGGTTACCTGAGTCAGCCAATCACAAAGGTCAATGCTACTCGGCTTAGGTTCCCATTTTAAAAATACATGACATTGTGTGATAAACCCTTTGAACTAAAAATGTCAGCTTAATAAGATTATCATTTCAAGGACGTACATGTATGCTAAGTATTTGTTTGCCAGATTTAATTACAATACTTCTGAGGGAAACGTTGCCATATCCACTGACCCACACACATGCCTTTACTATTGTGTCAGGACCAATTAAAAACAGCTCAGTGTAACAGGGGACAGGTCCTACTTCCTGAGGGGAATCCTTGTTCCTATTTCCTGTCACGCAATTTGCAGTGACTCAAACCTTAAGGGTTATCATCAAACTTCAGAAGACGACCCTGTTCTGAGTCATAGACGTACATCCTATTTCTTCTCCACCACCCCTGTGGCCTCCTGTGCCCCCATGGAACAATGTTGTGATGTCAGCTGAAGCCCTGTGTGCTCTCTCTAGTCTCCTCCCTGATCAGCACCACTCTGGCAGAAAATTACTTCCATCCTCGCTCCCATCATGTTATATTCACACGTCTCCTCAAGGGCATATTAAGTTAATAACACTTCCCCGAAGCAATATCGAACTCCAGTCTAATAGCAATCCCGATCCCTAGTGTACATTATGTATGAATATCAACAGAAAATCTCTCCTACCTTAATATATTTCAATCCCTAACTGCAGCATGTGGTTACTGTTGGGTGACTGCCTCATCTCAAGGCTGTGAATCACTTCCCTTCTGACCAAATTATGACACAGTCTCCTTTGAAATTCAATCTTCAAGTAAGCCCACCGCTCTGTCCCCCAGCAGAAGAGGGATGATGACAGCGATCAGTATTGACAGTCACAGGAAACCAGGAAGTACACATGGAAAATGGTTCACAGCACCGGCCTTGAACAGTATGTGCTTGATTCTCTTTCATACTATGAGCTAGGTTACCTGGATTACATCAAGGTCAACACTTAGATGGCAGGAAATCTCACTGTTACTACAATGAAATATACTTAGGACATGTACTAATAGTCTAGAGAACTACCATACTAGCATTTCTGAATACTACTAACTTACCGGTATATGGTCTCACAATTTGTTTGAACTAAATAAAATATACAAGGCAAATAATCTTGCAATGATTAGCAATGTGTCAAAGGAATGAATGGGTGTGAAATTGCCCGTGCTTGCTCACAGTTTCATATGCAATGTATTATCCTGAACAGGACAAGTCGATTGATGGCCACAGAAAATGTTTCCCCTTATTAGCATGCATGTCAAGGCCAAAATTCCTGTGCAGAAACCTGCTAATGAAGAAAAAGCAGTGCAACAGTGAAGCTGCACTCTCAGAAATACAAACTCAGGGGTAGGTCCATCCACTAAAGCCTCAGGTAATGGTTTTTGGATTAGGGAACATAAGAAAATCAATATTACTGTACCCATAAACATGAGTCATTAGTACCCATAAACTAGTAGTCAGCTAGTCGCCAACTGTAGTCAACTGTTGCGCTACAATCTTACCAAACTTACCATGTTATAATAAGTTATATAATCCTCTTCACTTGTATTCAAATATAATATTATATATGGGCTTGCGAGGTTGGAAAAATCTAGGCCAGACTGAGGATATGTGCAATTTTTCGTATTTTGCCAAGAAGACTTGCCATTTTGTTGCTTGGTACTCTGTTCAGACACTATTTTGAGAGACACAATGTGACGGTGACTGTAATTCACTGAGAAACTGCGTCATTGTGCTTGTTAGTGGGAACAGGCACCAGGGGGTTGTTTACATGATACAAACTGTACAACATGTCAACAAACATCATGTAACCTAAGAGCACACCTCCATTTTGTGTCTACCCCCAACCTGTAATGGCCCAACCATGAATGATTTCATGAAATTGAATTTACAAAGGAATGCAAAAACATAACACTACTAATCAATAAAAATCAGGTCACTAAACTACATTGTACATGACTTATTCACAAGGAAACTACTTCTACCGGTACTAGCCTAGAAGGCTGGAGCCATGAAAACTGAGAATTATTAGCATAACTTTATAGACTCTAAAGACATTCACCCCAAATTTTATTAGATCTACCAGCAGGGGTATAAAGGAAATCAGATCACTGGTACAGCCAATCAATGATGATTTGTCAGTAGTTATGGAAATCCTATATGTCTGCAGTAAGTACTATTATAAATCTTCTCTACATAAAGCAGGGCTATAAAAATTCATCCCGTAGTATTTCATGCATGATTTGATTTCAGATAGAAGCAAAATGGTGTGCTAACCATGTCTAGAATTGGAATTAAAACAAAAACAAGAGCTAGCTTCATTTGAAAATGATAGTCATTTATTGCCAATAATTGAGGAATAAATGTAAAATATGAAATACGTATCCTCAACCTCTGACAAACTAGCAACATGACAGTAAAAATAGTCATCACACAATGATATAGAACTACTCCAGGTGCTGAACACATGCGATCATCAACCAACCAAAATCTGTCCCTTTCACCCTTAATTTGCACAGTTTGCAGACTTCAATACATCCAGCACACACATACAATTTTCCAATACAGCTGTAGTGGGGGGATGCCCTGGAGTTCATATGTCAACCTCGGAGTCTCTAAAGTATTGATTTCTAATTTCATGGGCCGGTTACTCGCATTCAGATTTCTCCATCTGGTCCTACCACAAGGTCAACAATATCGCACAGGAGCGTTACTGGTAAAACGCTTCAACATGCAGAACAATTCCACACCTGTCAAAAACATGCCCTATAGATATTGTATTGGTCAATGGTCAATACCTGTCCTCAAAGACTACATCAATAAATACAGTAGGCACAAAAAAAGTGAAGGAATGAGCAAAGTTGAATGACAATCACATATTTGCAAATACATGTTACTATGAAGGTTTAACTTTTTTAATGTTTTACACCTCTCTAAAGATGAACTTGACCGCCAGTTCTTTGAAGTATTGGTATTTCCAGAAGTATGTCCCTGTTGGAAAACTCCATTAGTAACCATGACCACACATACATTACCACAACCTCTGGGGAAAAGCTACTGCAGATGAAACACAATGCATTGATTGCAATGCACAAACCCGGTAACATCCCACAAAAGAAATGCTACTTTCAAATTATGAGAAAGCTATATTGTATCATCTCCCATGGGTTTACCAAAAGATTATCCCTTATAATTCTGTAAACAAGGTTATGTATCAGATAATAACTCCTTGCTTTCATTCCAGGATCACATCTGATGTATTTCGGTTTCTCACATTGACAGATGCCCAGTTTGCAAATTTCATGAGGTACCTTTAAATTTGCTGGGAGACTTTACAGATGCCACTGCATGGGAAATAAAACATTAGGTGATTACCATACAAAGGACCTTCATAAATGGTAATTGGTATGCAACTGTGTGGCATGATAACCAAGCAGATATAGAAACCAATGCTCCTTTTAAGATTAGGAGCAAGACTGAATACCTATGATTATGTGTTGTACAAAAACCATAAACATTATAGAATAGACTGTAAAAATCATCATAAAACTGTCATAAAATACCTCGTCACAAAAACAGCATATCTTATGCACTCTCACGTCAGACTTGGGTTCATCAGAGGACACCATTCACAACAAACAACTCCATGTATATTCTTCTCAAAGCAAAACTGCCATGCTAAGACCTGGTTCTCACGACCACATAGTAGAGATGATTGTTACATGTGGCCCACAGGTGGTCTGGCAAATACCTACATAACATCATTAGGCCTTGGATAATTTTCAAGCAGATGGGGAGAGAATATTATACAATTTTCTGGCTTCCTAATTTAACAAATTATTAAACACAGTACTGTAAGGGCAGTTCATAATCGTTTGGAAATTAAGTTATCAGCATCTGGCAGTTTTTCAATCCTAGTAACGTTACATACACGGCCTTGACTATGGCACCAAGGAAACCTGTAACCTTCAGGGATATCTCACATCTAAAATTACAGCCTGGGTGCCATCCATAGATGTAGTGAGTATGGGAACTGGGGTAAGCTAACACTGTAACAGGATGGCACCAGGCTAGAATAAATCATGACACACAATAAAATCCCCTGGGCTGAAAATCAAGCAAGCCATTTTGAAAATCTATTGGATCACTGGATCATTGTCAGATTCCTATTTTTGCCCAATGGTAAACATTATAAAGCTAGCCCTGTATGTCTAGTACTACACAAATCCAACAATCCTATTGCCTATTGGTATGGATTAGTTGTCAAAACAGCAATCACTAAATGTATCTGTTTTGGCCATGCCTTTCTCTCTACTCCCTAATCTCATGGGATGTTGCTGATACAGCAGAATATACTGGACAAAAGATTAAGTTACTACAAAATGTATTATATAATTGTACAAATCTATTAAACCCAAAGTACTTATTTTAACCTCCTCGCTAAGACCATCACCTGTCTCCACTATCAAAGGCAATCCCATTTAAGATTTAATCCTTTAGGCAATGACAGATAATGCATGGGCTTTGGTATAAAGCTTTAATCTTTTTGACAACACACAAATAGGGCCTGCAAAATATCTTGGGTAACCTTTATTGAAATGCCAATCATGATTGGGAATTGCACCTTAACATTACACTTAATCTGCAGTGTTGGAATTAATCAATTAATCAGGCTTTGCCTTCAAGCTCAGCAAACTAGATTTGGAATTAAAATTGTTCTGTAGCCTAGGACAAGTGAGTCAGAGACAGCAACTGAGGCAAATGCCATTATCATAACTTATATGTATGGTAATGTAGAAGTCTGGAACGTCATCAAAGTAACTTGTTTCAAATTATTGCATTTCATCACATCATGTAAGTAGCAGATGGCAAAGTAGCTAAATAAATAAATAAAAGTAGCTGGCTGGACCTTGGACACCATTTCAAGTCTGTATTATTCATAAATTTGCAACTCTATTCTCTATACAGGTGTCTATAGATTATGGTTTACAGTATATACAAATTTCATTGATAAGAAGTTTGACGACAAAAACCATGAACTTGCAGCAAAATCATGGCAAAAACGTAAGTTATAATACCTTGAAAAACATGATACCATATATTGTATAAGTAACGTTAACACAACTTACACAAGTGATACACTATTTTGTGAAAAAATTCCCTTGCAAAATAATGACCAAGATGGAAAATAAATCTGAAAAACTATTAGAATACGATCCATAATCATACACACGATTTAGCTTTACATAACCAAAGGTGCCCGAGTGCTGTCATATCTATCAAACCCAATTTGTTATAATTCAAGGGGGAGGGGGGAAAAATTATAGACACTGGCAACTTTTCATGATCTAAAGTCAACCCTTGCAAATCTAGTTAAAACCACACTTGGATGATGTCCAGCTACATTTCACACATTCACAAAAACCAGACCAGGTTATGCAGGGCGATCGACTATCTGAGTAAATCAGCACGGTTTAGATTAGAGGGACAGACTTCACCCCCACCCATCTTGCCCCGTGTCGGGATGCCAACCCAAGCTCCACAAAACAATAACTTCCGTACTTGTACTAGAATACTTTCTGAGGGCTCATCTGGTTTACATACCCCCTCAGTACATAGTGAGTGCCCCTGAAAATTCACAGACAATTGTAGTGTTATCTTAAGTACTTATGGCCTCAACAAATAATGAAGAAAGTACTTCAAACTCACCTTCAGATTACAACATCGCCGTGCACTGCCATTCAGCTTGTGTTCGAAAATGGCCACCTCAACTTGTGATCGTTTCCACCTGTCAATCAAACGAAGCCCCGCCTCTCTGAATTTGGAAGGATTCATTTGAACTGGAGGGGTGCTCAAACCTAAATATCCAATGTACATCAGATTTGCTGCGGTGCAACATTTAAAAGCAACTTGAAATTACTTCTTTTTGGCGGATCGTCGTCGAAATGATTATGAAAATACTCGAAATTCACCTCTCATGTGCTTTGTATTTCCTGTCTCCCCTGTGAGGTGGATTTTACCATTCTGGTACATGTGTGTAAGGTGGAGACTGAACAGATGGGGTAGCATTCCTCTCAGTCTCCTTGTGTATGGTAGGAATTTTGAGTATCATTTAGCTCAGGACAGCAAGGAAGTTTCAAATCAGAGCAACAAATCATGTCTACACCAACAAATATGAAAAAAAAAATCAACTTTCCCTTATAGCCTGCACAGTCAGCCAACTACGCAGAACAAAAGAGCACTTTATTTGCATCTCCATCTGTAGATTTTGCTTGTTCAGTACAAAAGTTAGAGCACTTTTCAAAGAAAGTGAAAGGCGGCAGATGGGACAACAATACAACAAAGGCAGTAGTTGGACATCTGGCTGCAGTCACTGTTATTTTCCATGTGGGACAGCTAGGTCTCTATTCCAAAGCACAATCACAAGTTTCACTGGACCATGGATAAAGTAATAAGGTGCACATAATAGTACTTGCCAGAAAAACTCAGTCTATGATGTGATCACTGCTATATTGATTACACACATCATATAAATTCAATGCTTACAAAGGACCAAAGAATGTCAGCAATCTATTTTCAATCAGCCCTTGCACGTGTCCACAACTTGGTTTAGCAACAGAAAAGCTTCTGGAGCATTGATAGAATGGAGACAATTTTCTTGACATGATTATTCAATTCAAAGAAAAAGTAGTTCGGAAGCATAAAGCAAGGTGGAAATATTTTCTGCCAGCATAAGTAATTTTTTTAATGTCTCTTGTCTGCCCATTGACAGATGCCATTCCATAACAATCTGCATTTATCAATTTCTCCATGAACACACAATTTCTGGTAACAATACCTGTACATTTTCCTTTCCCTCAGGGGCAGACTTTGTGCTGATGGCTTTGGAAAGGGCTCAACATGTGGTCTATAAGCATTTATTTTAATGTCTCCTGGGGGTCAACAAAGGTACGGCATAAGCACCAAGCCAGTGTTTACATGGTTGACCTTTTCTTGAACTCCATTGTATCTGTTGATGGGCCCATCAGACTGGGAACAATGGTAGCCAATGCTGCGTAGACAAAACAATATCTTGGGACCAAACAAAGATTATTCTGAGATAAAGGACCAAAGACATGCTAAAAAGAAGTCGAACAAGCCAAACCACTTGATTAAACCAAGTGTTAGAATTATTCTGTCCAAGTTCAAACTATCAATGTAGTCATGCAATGCATTGGTGTCCATTTTACCCTGAAGTATCTGGTTGTCACCATAGTTGAGTAGGATCCAAGAGACTTATCAAACCCAGTTACACTCCATTGAATTACATGAAAATTCACCTAGTTTTAAATTATGATAAACACTTTTATTTAATCTGAGGAAAAAAAGGTATCAAATATGGTGTGCAGTTTTGTAAAAAAAAAAATAGTGGGTGTTATCCTGACCCATTCTGTTCTGCCTAGTGTTACATAGGCATAGACATTGTCAGTTTATGTTGTTTTCTCCTTGAAAATGCACACAATAGTTTTACCACATCTTTGATACAGCTCTATGACATGATTTGAGTAACTGGATCAGTCTGTACCCCCAGCACGTCCTAAAACATGCCAACTGTTGCACACACAGTTGGTACAGTCGACCTTTGGCCGGCTACAACAGAGTCAGCAGGGATGCAGCAGGTGCAAACCAGACTCAGTCTGGAACAACAAATAGCTGAACCACTACTTTCAGTTCACAGGTTCTTTCATCTGGCTCACAGGTTGATGTCTCTGCATCCAAATTAATGGCAGCACAGCAAGAGAGACTTTATGTGAGCCATATGGTGTGATACAGTTGTCAAACAGACCTCCATCTGTCACAGGCCAGATACTGCAGTAACCATCACCATGGGCACATCCATGAAGTTTGATTTTATTGGTTACTGAACACAGACTTCTACACACTATGCGACTCCCTCCCATATTCATTACCAATAACATGGATGTGGGCTATAAAAGGGAGAAGAAGAAGACCTGATGTCCCTTGTAAAGTCATTTCTCTTTTTGTCATAGCAGATATTGATTCCAACCAAGGAGAACGTCCTCGTTCCAACTAAGTTTAATCAGTATAATGTACTTTTGCAGATGAAAATTTGGGAGTGTGTCTACTTACTACAATGTCTGAGTCAGTGATTGAGAGGTTCACAGAATTTGTCTGACACAAAGGCTAGCATTTGAAGAAATAAATATTCACAGAATACAGTTTGATGTATAGCTCTGCTTATCTATTACGTGCTGACAATCACAGCATACCATAAATCAGTGGTTAAAGAAGCCCACTGCATGTAACTCTGTACAAACATGTGACCAACTGCAAGAAAAGGTTCAAATATTCACACATACAATGTATATGAAGTCAGTGCTTATGAAACAGTATTTAGGTCAAATGCACAAATCAAAATGAAGGAAAATGTAACAAGAACATACTCATCTTCAACAGACATAAGACTACCTACAGCTTTGTGAGAGCTAGACAATGGAAACAAAAATTTTACATTATATTCCCTATTGTATGATGATTAACACACGCTTTTGTTGCTGAAATCATTCAGTGATATACATGTACATGTAAAAGGCATTTTCTAATCTTCATCCATCTCTAGGTTGATGTTGTTGCTGAACTTGGCATAAAGTTCCACTTTGAGTTTTCCTAGAACTCCCTTAATTTCATCTGCTTGTGCATTTAGGCCTGCAATCTGCTGTTGAATCTGAGTCTTGGCTTCTTCCAGCTTCTCCTGTGTTGCTTCCAGTGGCATGGATATAAATACCTCCCCTATCCGGTATGTGACTTGGTGTTAAGGGAAACAGGAAGGAAACATGATTTCATGACAAATCCATTTCAAAGGACACTTTGTCTCAACATCTCTATACAGAGGGATTCTGACAGTTAAATCATGAGAGATTTTGAGGAAGGATATGGGATTGGTGCAGACTCGTCATCCACCATCAGGAGGTCATCTGAGGCATCCTCCAGGTTCTGGAGCTCTTTCTGTGTTTCAAAGGAAATAAAACAAACAATACTGTTAGCAATAGTCCTCATAGATGTAGAAAGCTGCTTGATCTGACAGATGTATGTACATTATGTTTAACAGGAGATTTCAATTGCATTTTTCTATCCTCCCTTTAGAATATCAATAATCAAACAAGAACATCAATTCAACGAACAATAACTCAAACACCCCATTATCAAAAGCAGAGAGATTCTGCATTTTCACCTGCTTCGCCTCAATTTCCTCTTTGAGTTCCACAAGTTTTGCATTTTTGTTTGCAAATGTGTTGATCTTCTGCTGGTCCTCATAGGTCACCTGAACATCAGCATCTCCTTGGCTAGGCTGTAGGTATAAATACATTGTATATAACGTTATAGTGTGCTATAAATTTAATCATAATTTTCCTGAATCCTGATTGTTCTTACCTATAAGATGAGTTATGATTTATGCAACATAATTCATAAAAGATATCTATACAAATCGATACAAACATCCCCCAACATGGTGTACACAATGGGCAGTCTGTGACAGCATCAGTACAAGTAATCGGTGCTCTTTCAAATGCTTTCTGTCCCACATAACGTTAGACATGTTACATGTAACATGAGGTGCCAAAGCCCCCTCCCTCTTCACACAAACAACACAGTAACTGTGATCTCCCTGTGAAGAGTTGAAAGTATTTAGTAACACCAATAGAATCAGTGGATAATTTTGTCTACTACCATACCCATATACCTGCAAAAACACTACAAACGAACGTTGAATCGAGGCAAATTTTCAGATACTTACTTTCAAGCTGACGGCAGCCATGTTGGATTTTTTAGGGCTTCCCTAGATTACCCATCATTCCATGCGCATAACAAAGATGGCGGCGCCCATCAGGGAATTGGCGATATTTCTTCTCGGTAAGAAAATTGATATATTTTGGTCCCATTTACTATCTTTTATCTTATAGATTTACCCTAGCATTAGACATGTTTCTGTTACTATCACAGAGTCCAAATTTTGCATGATCGTTGTCTAGATTTGATGGTACAGGGTCATTTTTATAACAGTGGTAAAAATTTTGCAGCAAAAAAATTAGTCTGCCATAAAATTTTCAACACAAGGTAGTAATTATGATTACTACTAGTAATCATAATTTGATCAGATACTAGTAAGTCAAAAAAGCTGCACATGTCAGTCAGGAGATCTTTGGAAATCACGCACATACATAAATTTTGAGATACACAAAAACTGCAATAGATAAAAAGGCATAGGCAGTGCAATATTCTAGATAGATAAATCAATAGAATGAATTTATTTGTGTGCCTGGCTTCAGCAAAGTTGGAAAAAGCCTTAGTAACATAACGTTAAAATCCTATTTATATGTACATTGTAGATACAACTTGGAGTATGTGTAGCTGAGATTGGGAGGCATTATAGATGGCATTCTAAGAGTCAAATGCAAACCTGCACATTAAATCTTACATTAACTACAAGTTAAATTTAAAATGTAAAATGATGAATGCAACTGGGGCCTCATATTTTGCATGTCTGATCTGTCTCATCTTCCTTGCAGGACTGTACATCCAGTGTGCACTTGGTCATGTCATTGAGCTGAATAATAAGTGAGTAACGGTACATGTATATCATACTTATACCTTTCATGCATCTCCCAACATTGTTATGTTCATTAGCTTGATGATTGTCTCAATGTTTTTTTTCTTAACAGCTTTCTTGAAGACAGACATAAAGGATCCTGGCTTGTAGAAGTAAGTAATGAAATCAGTCATAAGATATTACATGTAATTTGTGTTCTCTCAAGTTGAAATCATCACTTCACTCATTCTAGACTTTTATGTTGCCTATGTCAACTCCAGTCATCTTCCCATCCAAGGTTTGAAGTGCATGTATTGTCACAAATGTGCAAGAGATTCTCTTGCTTTACTTCATCATTATTTCTGATATGGTAAGTTGTAAAATGTACACTTTTGTATGACTGAATGGTACGTGAATAGTCTTCAAGTACAATGTCAAGTACAATGTACTGTAGTTTCACACAATCATCACATTTGTTATGACTTGCCAGTTCTATGCTCCGTGGTGTGGACACTGTAAGAAGTTGGAGCCAGTGTGGCACAATGTAGGCCGGTCTCTGCAGGGGTCCCCCATCAAGGTAGCACGGGTAGACGCTACCAGGTACACAGGTATGGTGCTGCATCTTATCTCTTGCAAGTATTTGTGCTTGTATCACATTTTATGTATGGTCAAATGCTTCTTCTGTTTAGCACCATTAAGTTCTGTTTGACAGTATTGAAAACCTATCACTAAGTTTATGAATGCAGATACTGTGATATACTATGATTGATAAGTATTGTATTTCTTATTCTGTTAAAATATTAACATAGTAACATATTGACTTGTTCTTTCTCCTTTGCAGCTGTTGCTAATGAGTTTACAATCAGGGGATACCCCACCATTAAGTTGTAAGTACTGAAAAACTCATGGTCAAAATGCTCTAGATGCACTTTATTACATCACTAATTATAATCACTTATCTTCTTTTCTGTATCTATGGAATTTTCATCATGTATACTTGACACAGTACATATTTTTCTAACCTTAGTTTCAAAGGGGACCAGATTTTCACCCATAATGGAGGAAGGTCCATGGAGGACATTGTCCAGTTTGCTCAGAGAGCACAAGGGTAAGTCAGCTGGACTCAACCATTCATTTGTTTGTAGAGATTTGTGCTTGGTGTAAAGCTTCTCCTCAGCGAATCAGATTTTGACGCAACTTGTTTGTAAAGATACATTGTGAATTACAATGCTAGTAACTGAAGTTTGTCTTAAATGTTATACTGAAATATCTCTGAATTTACTTATATTCCTACTAAACTGGCATTAAGATTTCTTTTCTTTGTGTGGTACAGTCCTGCAGTAAGAGAGCTGAGAAGTGTGACCCAGCTGAATGATCTGCGCATCAAACACCCTGTCTTCTTCCTGTATGTGGGAGATGATAATGATTCTGAGCTGAAGGTGAGTACCAACAGGTCAATCAATTACACACAATTGAAATTTTAGTATGATTGTCACTCAGTTTTTTTTTTATTTAAGAAAAAAACATATCTGTAATAAAATAAGAAATTATATGTTTCACATGTTTTATTACAGACAGCATACAGTGCAATAGCAGAAGATTATGTGTTGAAGGGCTACTTCTACCAAGCTCCGCCCACCATTCTACCTCAGGTGAGAGGCAAACTGTCATGCTGGAATGTCTATTGTCATTAATTGAATCAGGAATAGATAGGATAAATACTGTAACCTGTAGAATTGGAAGCAGGAATCATGTGCTTACTGTATAAGTGTCTTAGTTTTTGTTCACCCTTTTCTTTCTTGGTTGTTCAAAGGAACTCTCCCCATCTCGATGTAACCTGTAATTAGATTTGTAACATGTTATAGAAGAAGACTTTACTGGAATCTAAGAGAAATCCTCTTGCAAATGTTCTGTTAATGAGTTACATACCAGAGTTTTTTGCTATGTCCAGGATATTAAAGTGGACACATTGCCAACAGTTCTGGTTTTGAAAGACCGAAAATACTTCAAATATGGAGGTAAGGACAGCCTGCCTAATACTTGTAATGTACATTTTAACTTCTATAAATTTGTGTAGGATAACATGCAATAGACTTGTAGTTTATCCAAGGCTACTGTATCTAACACTTGCTTTTACTGACAATTATATTTCTTATCCTATTCCATAATTCAGTGAAGTAGTAAAGACCAATACTGCCTTTAAGTGATCGAAATATAATTTGTTACAATGCCTGGTGATCATAATAAAATGTGCAACCCTGTCCAGGTGGTGACAAGGCCTTGCTCAAGGACTTCATAGAGCTGGAGAGATTCCCAGCATTCCCTAGGATAAGTGGTGACAACATTAACGAACTGGCAGGTTCAGGTATAAACTGTATATATTAAACATATCAGATATACTATTACTAAGTATTCCAGATTCCAGAAATAATACATGTACTTTGTTTCTTGAAATTTGTGACTATAGGGGGAATTCAGATTGCTGCTATACAAGTAGAAGTTCTAAATTAAAAATGTTTCACAGTCATTACCATTTCTTATGTAAAATTTATGTGTTTTGGGGACAGGCTTTCAAGGAGTAAAATAACTTAAAGTGCCTTGTAAAATTGTTTTGTAACTTTGTTCAGGATCACAGTGATGTACTGCTTCACTGTTTTCCATATCCTGTTCTTCTATCAAGTGGTTGTCCACCCTTGGTAACAATTCTCACATCCCTGTTTGTATCTAGGCAGAAGGATAGCAGTCGTAGTGATAGAGCACAGTTCAGTCCCAACAGATGTAGAAGAAGACACAAGGTTAGTAGTAATTTAGAATATACGTAGTTCAGACTTATCCTTGTGGTAGTCCTGTGACTACATCATTGCTAGGATATGAGATGAAAAAAGTGACATGGTAGCAAGTTTCCATTTTGGCACAGTCTTGGTTATATCTCTATTTCCCATAGCTTTTTCTTTTACATTGCTCAGTGAAAACTTAATTCTACTACATTGGACCTCAGATTTCTCACAAATGTTAGAACTGAAATGTAAATTAACATTAATGTTGTTGATAAACTTTAGTGATGCCTGTAAGTTAGACTTGAGTGGAAGGCATTTCAGCACCAAGGATTATTTCTGTTGTTTCAGTTCTCTAATTTACCTTCTGAATGAAAAACCTCTTTTTTTTTTAGTGTTGTAGAGATTGCAACATTGTTACATTTGATTTATTTCTTACTTGGATTGACCAGACTTGTTTCTGTGTTATAGAGTAAGAGATATGCTACAAGAACTGGCGAAGGGAAGAGACACAGAGTTTCACAGGTAGGTCTACTCATTATAGCAGTTTAGTTAGCCAACAGCAATTACTACATTGTACATGTAGGTGGTAAATACTGGTAATGTAAACTTAATAAGGGAATTGTGAACATATACTGGTGGAATGTAGATATGAAAACTACTAGAGTATATCTTGGTAAAATGTTTCACCGTCTGTTCTTGCAGTACCTTTCTGTATGGCTGGATGGATGGAACAGAACTCATCAACCAGATCACCATGAGGTATGGGTCCTGCAAGGGTTTGTCTGTATCCTGAACAAGTTTGGAGTTGATAGAAACATCATAGGACTGTTTGTTGAGTATCCTTCAGGGTTAGCCATTTGTGAATTGTGCTACTCAATGTGGAAAACTTTGTCATTTCATCTATGAAAACCAAAGTATGCATTGCATGCATGCATACAATATGCACTGTGCAATCACAATTTACAGTGAGGATATCTAGTTGTCTCGGGATAGTTTTATTGATACTTTATTGTTCCATCTCCCAGTTTTGTCAGCACCCCGGCCATTATTGTCTTGGAGCCCTCCACAGAGTCCTACTACCTACCTGACACCCCCACCGCAGGAATGGCACGGCCACAACTGAAGGGGTTCCTTAGAAAAGTCATCAGTGGTGATGCACCTGTGAGTCTATTGTTTACAATAAATACGGTTATCTATAAGGTACACTATATTTAAGGTACAAAAATAAGGTACACTCTGTTTAAACAAGGATCTTCAAAGCTTGTTTGAAACTCCTTGGTTTCAAGTTGACACTGCCAACAATTCAAGAAGCTGCATGATACTACATGTATTGAAAAGTGTGTTGAATAATCACTGTGATGGGATGCAATTCACAGAAGTTCAGTAAGGGGGGAAACTTGTTCACCCAGTTTTCAACCTGCTCAATATAGTGCCTTTTTTTGTCCTCCAGGCCTATGGTGGGAACAGTTTCTTACAGAGATTAAAGCGAGTCTTCTATGACTTCTTCACAGGAGTCACGGTAAGTGGACACATCTGCTCTACTGAATCATCTTGAACATTTTAACATTAGAACAATAATAGTCAGGTTCTAGCGAGCTTTATGATAAAAAGCCTTTCAACAGAACTATTCCTTGCCGTGTGTCACAGTCACTGTTCCGAGCTCAGCCTTTCATAGCGAGCATCCTGATCGGCCTACCCACCTTCGTCGTGACATTCCTGTGCTACTCCCTCTGTACCACGGAGGTTGTGGATGACATGGAAGATGAAGACGACTTGTCAGAGGATGAGAAAGAAGATGAAGATAGGATTGACAGGTATGAGGAGGTGTCAGGGCACATGAAGAAAGAGTGACTTAAAATGTGGACCATTTTCATATCTTTTATCTGTTGTCATTTTTTTCCTCTTTTCATACTGTGAAATCTTTCTACAAGGCTATGAGAGAAATAGCTAGGAGAAGTCCTTTTGTGGTACATTTTCTGTTCCTTAATTTAAAAGCTGCTTTGTAATGTAAAAAATAGATATGGTAAGCATATTTGAGGTTCAAAGTCCACATGACTGTAGTGTAGTATTAAATAGAACAATAGAAGAATTTTAGATAGTCACATACATATGTAACTACATGTCTGTTTGTAAAAGGTTAGTGCTTGTAATTGTTACATTATTCAAACCCTAGGTCAATATTTTGTAATAAAGATAGGATGAGAGCAATCATGATGATGAAAGAAAATTTGTACCTGCTAGTGGCCAAAACAAGAAAGGTTAGATAGCATTCTGTAGATTTAGTGTTTTGCATATAATTGCTCAGATAAAAGAAAATAATCAGATGTACTGTATAACAAGTGCAACAGATACATTTACTGACTGGTATGGATGTTTGTAGTGTAAGAGGAAATGCAGTTGACTGCGCTGAACTAGAATGCAACCCTACACATTTAATCATGTTTAAATTTAGAATACTGATCAAGATTTTAAAGGGCTCCATCATGTCATAGAGAGATGTGTTGTACTTAATTAATACTTTATTGTTAGCTTCAAGAATGTGATAAGGACAATACAGTAATTGGCTGACTGATATTTTGTACTTTGAGACATTGATTGGGACTTTTTTGCCATATACCTTTAGGCTGCAATATGGGGTGCTTTATGTTACCAATTTTTGTGATACTGTGTGAAAAACAATCAACCCTGAGTCTTTCATAGTATCTTCAAAATTTAAAGTAAAAATTTTGTATTATGACCTAGCAGAGGCTACTGCCAGTCCGAGTTGCTTCGTGTGGCTGTCTTTATTTCACAACAAACTTAATTTTGCACCAATAGCTAGTCTGTAATGTCCACAGTATGCAGAGGTAACATCTTTAATCCAGACAGTGTAAATACATATCATAAAAACCTTTTCAAGAATGTAACATTACAATAACCATGACATACCACTTATTATAAGAATAGAGGTATGTTTTAGGTGTGAGGAAATGATAAAATACAGTTGGTGCAGTCCATGTCCATGTCCATTCATGGGAGCACAGGTAGACAGATAACCCACTCAAGGCTGTTGATGCATTGATAAAGTGTGTACCTTACAATTGTAAATGTTGGTTTTACCTTCTTTTTGGCACAATAGAAAGTGGAACAGTAACAGTAATATTTACAGAGTAGTATCAGAATTGTCATACATATTCTACTACACAAATTGGGCAAGTTGTGTGACTGTATGTGCATGTTTGTATGTTTTTCAAGATGTTTGTTCCAGGAAGTGCCATCTACTATAGAATTCTTGTATTAAAAAATTGATCCATTTAGATTGTGTTTATTCTTTGAGTATCTTGAAAAGCGTTCAACCATACATGTCAAAACTATTCCCATATGCAAACATGGCTTGGTTAATGTGTGCAATGTAG
>NW_017803909.1:1020820-1029675 GCF_001625305.1 Branchiostoma belcheri | reverse complement strand
TTACAGCGGCCATGTTGGCAGCCCACACGTGGGCCAGGAGTTTGTGGGGTGGCAGCTTGCCATCTACTATAGCTAGACGCAACTTTTCAAACTCGAATGCATAGCCAGTCTCCAAACCACACTTGTTGTCATTCTGAAACATGGAGATGACCTGGTCCTGAATTCGTTTCTCCTTGTACATTAGAGACTGCTTTGCCATCATAGCATGTACCCATGCCCTGGGGTCTCTGACCACATGTATGATCCTGCTCTGGGACTTCAGCACACTGTATATCCACTGCATTTTCAATGTCCAACTCCCACTGCCTAAATGCACCACAGCTTGGGCATTGGGGAAGTCATCAAGTCTCTGTAACAAACCTGTAAGCTCATTTTCATAAGCATCAGCAGTAGATCTTGCCATTTTTCCTTGTTCCCCCTCACTTTTTCTTAAATTAGATACTTCTGACTCCTTTTGCTTTTGCTTTTCCACATTCTTGGTTGGTTTCTTTTTAACGCTTCTCTTTTTGACTCCCTTTTGAGTTCCTCCTGAATTTGCAAGGTGTTTTGTTTCTTTGAACCAATTCTTGAACCCCTCGCCCTGTAACTTACGCCCCACTGGATGCCTGATCTGTTGCCTGTGCAGATGCAGCATAGGATCTCTTGTAAAAGACTGGAACCATCCCTCGAGCAGAGGAAACCTTTGGGAAGCTGCATCGGACGTCAGCCACTCACATGCATCCAGAAATGAACCAGCTTCAAACTCCACTCTTGGAACACCGACATACTTGGAGGGTACCTGGATGTACAAGAAGTCTGGATTTTCCATAAACATTTGGCTGAGGAGATCGCTCCCTGACCCTGGCAGGGAGGTTATGACAACTCTTGGAAGGGTGGTGTCCTTGACTGACAACTCTTTGAGACTTTCAGTACTTGTATCATCAGAAGAGGGACAGATTGACACAGGACAAACTGTCCACACAGCAATGATACACATAAGCCATAGGATGACAAGGGTGAGGAAAACATAGTGAAATACTGTCGTTTGATGGGAGTTCAGCATTTGCCTCAAGACTATGACGAGGGAAATTGAAATAAGGGTGATGACGAAGAACACATTAAAGGACACCCCAAGCTGAAAGGGTTTCTCAGTTGTTGCTCCTGGCAGAGTCATTTCAGATTCTTTCACCCCAAACTTCACCTTCCTCCCATCCTTAACTACCTGAGCATGACCAGGGAATCCTAAGTATGTTGCCCTGGCAACAGGATCCTGGTGCCTGGTTGCCATGGATACATGGTAGACCGATCCATTTGCCCTGAGCATCATTTGTACTCCATCTCGGTCACTGGCAGAGAACTTGAATTCCTCCATCTTGAGGTTGGGTCCCATGAGAACATAGGCAATACGGGTGGTAGGCCTGGACAGGGACATGGTGATGTTGACGTAATGTGTGATTCTTCTCTGGTACTCTGCCGGGTACTGCTCCGTTTCCAACATCGGCCAGGGCGTGTCCCCGTTATCACTAACCCAAAACATCCGCAGGTCTCCCACCGGTGTTTCCACCTTGGCTCCTCTGTAGTGGCTGAACTTGTAGGTTTGGAATATTTTGTCCATGTTGTGGAAGAATGCAGCTGTCTGCTTGAGACGGCTCTCTGGGGTCACCTCGATGTGGTCAACCACCAGCAGCAGCTCCTTATTAAGCAACAGCAAGTTTCTGTACACACTCTTCAGACCCATCGAGGGATGGTAGGCACGCGCCGCTTCTCCACTGATGTGCACCATGTCACCTGTGTGTAGAAAGCCAAAGTTTACATTACTTTACAGTGAATACAGATTAACAAAGGCATGTTTTTGGCAATGTTACAGTTGCACACATTCAGTAGCAGATGTGAAAATCATTAAAAGAACATATCCTCCTTGGCAGAGGTAACAATTCTAAGAATGCATGCCTGAAGGCTGTTGCAACATGTTGTTACAGATACAATATATCACCATATGTGCTAAGATAAGTACTAGTACACATGAACTACTTGGTAAAGTTGTACAAATGTTTAGTCTTGTGTTGGGATAACACAAATGCATCTGCAGGCAGGCTGTAGCCATCCTGTCTCCATTTTGCTGCACACAAATATGCTTCCTTTCAAATTTGGCAACCTCCCACAACATTTCTTTAGATAAACCATCTCACAGTTTGAACTGCTGTTGTTATGTCTGCTCCATCTCTCCTGTGGGACATAACTTCACGTAGTGATATACGCTGTTATCCTCAAACTCACTAGCAGACTTAATGAAGTCAATTCTATAAAACTTTACACAACATAGGGGGGGGGGAGTTGTAGTTTGTATGGTGAAGGCACATGTAGCTCTCCTCACAGCCATTGGTTAAACTACAAGACCTTGGACAATAACTTGGGCTGATGAGGTGCCAAAGCTCCAGAGCAGCTGTCGTTTACCACTAACTCAGGTGATTTTGAATACCATGGGAAGTGTCCCAGGTGCTGCTAGTAAAACTACAGGATGAGACAGTTCACACAGGGGTATACTCCAAGTCCTACTTTTTTTTCAAGAATGTTGAGAATCTTCCAAATTAACTCAAGGAATGCAACTGTTCGAACAGAGGTCCAACCACTGTACATGTACAACATATTGAGCATAATACATTTTGTATAACTTACTTAAAATAAGGCAATGACGACATGGAAAGGTTTCATATTTTGTCTGCACAGTCAATTCTTTTCTTGATACATTTGTACAATCTGAGCCTTACCATGGCAAGACCTAACAAATAAACATCCTTGTAAAAACTTTGAAGTATTCAGTTTGAATGTCAAGTCTAATGTTACTTCCTGATGTTGCATGTCATGCTTGAAACCATTAGACACGTAGTATCCTAAACTGTGACCTGCAGGTTAAGCCATATAAAGCCGTTTCCCTACAGAGGCTTTTACATTGCAGCATAGTGTTTGGCATTCAGAGCTAATTCTGTCAGTAGACTTTGCAGAAAAAGGATTATCCCATCAGGTGCCATTGGCCAATTAAGCTACTTACTTCTTATTTCTCTAATGCTATTTTGTCATCAGCCTAAACAGATCTCTTCCTTTGCTTTTGGCAGACTTGAAACATTGGTTTATCGCATACAAAGAAGCTGAAAAATTTCAGCAAAAATAAGTTTAGCACTTGTTTCTTCCACTTCTGGAAGCATGAAAATGTATTTACTTAGATGAGTATCATACAGTGAGGAAAATCAACCCTCAACATTTTGTACCTTTTGACAAATAATTTCTATACTTGCATCCTTGTACAGAATTGAAACCCCCATGTTATCTCTGAAACAAGTTATAAGATGTGCATTGCGCTATGCTGGATATTTTATGACTCAATTTTCTCACAGCGAGGTCCCCAACCAACTCTACTCATCTTCTTGCAAATGGATGGCACCATAAAGTGTGTGCATGAACAAAAGAAGTGCGGCATTCCCACTCTCGTAAACTCAGTCTTTATGGATGTAATCTGTAACCAGGTATTGATACTAGACACTTTTCTAAAGCCAATCCAGCAGTACAAGTGAAAGAGTACTCTCCAAGCAGAGGTTGGTGGGGAAAATTGTGACATTCTTTATCATGCGCCCGGTTTTTGTCCGCCCTCCCCACGTGAAAGAGTACTAGTAACTAGCAACATTGACAGATTACTATACCAGTCATAGATCAATATAACATTAAAGGAACTGTTATACAACGTTGTAAAACAAACAATAATGCAACGCTAGGTGTGGACAGATTTTTGGACAGTCTTTTGTCAAACATCACAAACTTTAACAATACTAGTAAGTGTTGTGATGTTCTAAATGGAAATGTATCCATCCACACCTATATTATAGCTTTCCAAGATTGTTTGTTTAGTCAGCATACCCTGCCCAGCGCCTCTGACCTCCTAAGGCCATGGGAAAAGTAAGTTTGGAAAAAATCCCAGTCTAAAGAAAGAACCATGCTTAAGTTTCTTTACCCAGGTGCAAGCCCTAACCCCCTGACTCTGAGTCAGTTTTGTATGCAATGGCAAACATCCAAAGTTGGTACCAGTTAGTGAAGGATGGCAAGTCATGTTGTCACTATGAATTATGAAGTATTCATTTCACAAATTCCAAGGCAGCATTTTGGAAGCCCTGAATTTTCACTTATTATCGGTTACCGGGTAACTGGGCATTACAGGAAATAAAATGATGGTTATGGTGCAAAATATTAAATATTCTTCACATCAAGAATAAATTCTACCTACTTTTCCTGTCCACATATGCATAGAAAATAAGACCTTAGACACCCATACCATTTATTGCACCTCTGGTGATGTTGATTATCCCTAAGTACATTACTGGTACTTGAAGTACCAGTAATCAAATCCAGAAGAGATTATTGAAGCCAGGCTAACCAGATTGTGGATCCTGGGACGACATAGAAAATGATGTTCCCATCTCATAATAATCCATCTCCATGCAGGATGTCTGCTAATAATGCTGTTATATATGATGGCAATTTGACAAGGTATAGGAATTTTTTATAAAGTTACATGACATACAATGCATCTGCCATTCAATTGTTGAGGGGAGGATCTTGTGAATATATGCAGTGTTGGCTTTGGCTATCTTTTACAGGTTATTTTCATTTTGGTGTTCAACAACACAAACACTTTCTAGCAAAACTACTAAAGATGTTTAGATTTGAGAGAAGCACCTCATTCTAGCCTCCTTACCACCTGTTTCCTTTAGGCTAACTCCATTATTTCATGTGATCAAGCCAGTGTGGGAGCTAAAGGCTAAAACCAGGATGGTACCCAAGCTATCATTTTATAAGGACCACACCCAAATATACATGTATTAATTACTATATGACAATTTAATACTGCTCCATTTTAGTCTGGGTCTGCTGCACTGGCCGGCAAGATTCCTGAACATTCCCCCATGCCTCAGTCAGGTGACTTTCATCTAGCAGGTCTAGATCTCATCTCCATTCCACGCATGACTCATGACCCTTACACAACTCTCAGGTGACTTCCATACCTACGGCAGATGGGCACCTTATTCTATGGATGCTAATTGGCCCACTTTTCTGCCTTCCCAAATACATGTACCAGAAAGATAATCTTTGATCTTGTTTCAAATTTCCAGGGTACAGAAATTCAAATCTTTGATTATATGATATAAACCTACAAAAATTGGTCAGGCAAATCCCTACCAATCCGCTATCATCAAGGAATCGGCCAGAGTGTGCTGGCCTGGATTGGGAGTCAGTCGCTGGCAGATACCAGACTTCACATGATTCAGAGTACATTAAAGAAAATCAATACAGTCTCTGGCATGACAAAAGAACTCTCTCCAGAGGTACTATGCTACAAGCAAGGAGGTCTCTTTTAAATCTCCTTGCAACCATGGCACCTGAGGTATAAATATGCAAAGATCATAGAATGTTACACTGAGATTGCCCTATTTTGTTTCTGTTGCACACTTCCTTCTCCACACCTGTGATGTAATTTTTCCTGTTTGGAGAAGGAAGATATCGTAGAAGAAATATGTTGACCTAAACCTCTGCAATACAAAACAGCTGGCATACACTTCCTGTTTCCTGACATTTATAGACATCTTTGCTAATCTCCAAGCAGATGTTGGGAGGCTAAATCGTTACATTCTCTTCACTTCTGTGTCAAACTGTCTCTTGGGACAGGGTAAAATTTTGCCAGCTTGACACAGAAATGGGCAGCTAGGAAAACATTAACATTTGGCCTCACCTAACATCTGCTTGGAGATAAGATTTTTTTTAATTCCTTCAGGCTGAATAATTTTCCCTTGACCCACCCAGACCTCTGTGACACCAATGTCTTGGATCACTCTGTGCATCTGACAGAACAGATGTGTATTATCTTGATAATCCTCAACCTGTAGCTGAGGTCAGTGACACCTGGGTGACAGCCAGGTTAACCAATAAATAGATCACCTGACACTTTCTATACAGGACAGGGTCACTTTTTAAGGACCAGTGGAGCCCATTCTCTATGACACATGCCCTTTTTTGTCACGCAAATGTTTGCATATCAATCTTCTGCCATCTTTCTTAGAAATTTATTGTCTAAAGTTTGAATAACTTAACCTTAAGATCTTTTGTAACTCAAATGTCAGGCATAGTTTGAAGGGGTGCAGTGTGTGGGGTGCAGTTTTGAAAAAAAGGGGGGTTACAAATTTCCTGTGCTCTTGACAGCCTGAAAAAGTTTTGTCTGTTGAATGTTTGGTTAATTGAGAGAAATTGATCCCTGAGGTCTCAGCTTCCCCTTAGTCCTAATGTAGCCTGGTTACCAAACCTATTTTAGCTATCAATTTTCTTGACCTTTTGTGGAGGCTCAAGAGACTCAATAGCTAGGTAAAATAGGTTTGGTTACCAGGCTTGTCTTAATGTACTCTACATGTCACACTTAACTATGACACTCAGTTGAAATAAGCTATGACATTTGTAAGGCAGAAATGTAGAAAACCAGTAGAGTTACAACTGAGAGATAAGTTAGACCTTACCTTTCTCATCTGCAGTGATGACTTCTGCAGAAGAGTCTCCCACCGGTGTTTCCCTCCATGCCAGCCACTTGGCACACTCCCCGAGCTGTCCCTCCCACGGTTGGTAACACTGACTAGTCTTGGAAGGGGAGAAAACCAGGACGTTGTTCAAGTGAGTCAGCTTAGGTCCATATAGCGCCTCTGTGACAAAGAGCTGTCCAGCAGGGGCAAACACGAAGGAGTTTTGGTCAGGGTGTTCGTGTCCTGGGTTGAAGTTCTGCCAACCCCCTGTCACCATCTCTGGGTACATCTTGCGGTGCACCATGTTCCACACTGCCTTGCCGTGCAGACTTCCTGACTTGAAGGATAGAAACGTGCTGTCAGCTCCTACAGGCAGTGCACTCCCGTACGTCACCACTCCCCAGTCTGTAAAGGTGTGCAGCTGGGCTTTGCCGTGCCCCTGGGGTGGGGACTCCCCCAGGGAGGGGTCGTACCAGATGAACTCAGTGTGCAATGTGCACCATCTCTGAGAAGCTGATGCACTGAGGGCTCCTTCCGTGGGGCGGTGCTTCCTGATCAGCCTTGCAAGCCAGTTTCCACTGCCATTTCTCAGAACGTACCTGTCCAAGAACACCAGTTGGCTCTCTGGGCCATAGAACCAATTACTGTTAGAATCAGCAACACCAATGGTCCTCTGGTATCCTGGCAACATGGTGGAGTAATAGAACCAGAAATGCTCTTTCAACCAAAAGTTATCCAAATGATTAATGTCAAAGTGTCTGAGGGTGAGGTATACGTATTGCGTTACAGACCGTGACGTGTAGCTCCCATATGCAACCCCTTCATCCAAGGAACCATCGACGACATGATTTAGAACAAACATGGTCTCCTCAATCTTATTGATGGCTCTCTCCTTCCAGACTGATGCCTTGGGGTCGTCTACTTCAAGTACAAGACTCCCTGTCAGTAAAGCCAAGTAGTTTGTGGCTACATGGTTCTGTAGGTATTGCTTACCCCACCCCCGAATCTTTGAAAACTCATAAAGCTCCTTGGTGACGTCAGAAATTTTTTTGAAATATATTTTCCGGCGCGAGTCATCAAAGTGCTCGTATAAGAAGTCGTAGGCAGTGGCAAAGCCTGTGAGGGAATGTGCAACGGGGACCTCGTCCTTCATGGAGGCTTTGACTTGCCACTGTTTGAGGGAGGCCATTCTGTCCATGTAGTCCAGGGCAGTGTCCAGGGCCTGCCTGTCCTCTGGAAACAGCACGCAGTACATGGCCAGGGCACCTAGGTTGTTTCCGTAGATTTCATTCCACCTTCCCGCAAACACGTCATAGTCTCGTGAGGGAAGGTACGTCTTCGGTTTGGCGTGAATTTCTGGAGCAACCTGAGGAGGAAAGCACAATGTTGTGACTTGTGTCATTTTTGTACATTTACAACACTTCATTAGCACTTAAGTCCAGTGCCTCTATAAGGAGGTTAGAAATCAATGCAAAAAGCTCTATATATAATTTGAAAGCTCCTTGGTCAATGTAACCATTTGATTCCGGGGAATAATTTTGTTGCTATGGAATAGGGGAAATGATGTTGATGATGCAGAAATCAACACCCAAGTCCAATGTACAAGTGTGAAACTTGCACAGACCAGACGTACCTAAACCTAATATTGAAACAAGGTTTTTATGTAAACACTGGCAGCAGCAAGGGCAAAGTACTGCTGTGTATAAACCACGGTCGATCACAGCCCTGAAGTTACTTCAAGCTTTTAGATGGTATCAATATCATACCCTACCAACCGTATCCTAGATTTTCGATGTACCAAGGACATTGTAAAGGAATGTACAATTAAGTACTCCCGTATCCCGCCCCCCTACGGTGTACCGTAAAATGCATGTGCGCCGCATGTTTCTGAAATTGACACAGTGGGGACTCCCAGCTGTCAAAGAGAGTGGTTCACACCTATTTACACTGGGCACTGCATAATGCCCGTACCGATGGATGTTTGTCTAGTTTTGGTTGTCCTCTCCAAGCAGATGTGTTGTTTGCATTTCCTGTATACGTATATGCCTAGCTTTCGAATGAAGGTAAATCGGTGAAAACACAACACGTCACGGCACCCCAGGGACTCCAATACACGTACAAAAGGGGTCGAAACGACACATCTGATCAAGGGTCATATACTGGTTGAAGATCTTTAGCCAAGCACATATACAAGGACCTAAACCATGGCCTAAACATAAAACCCGGTCTATCGCTAGCCGAACAATCATCCAATATAAAGAAAGAGACCGCCTGGGTGATTTTGGAATACAAAACCAATCTGCCTCAACTGGGCCAGCCCTTTCT
>NW_017803909.1:1018879-1020800 GCF_001625305.1 Branchiostoma belcheri | reverse complement strand
TCATCACAGGAGATTTACCCAGACCGCCTCCGTGTGAGAAACTGATGAATAGAATCATGAGAACAGAAAGGCTCAAGTGGCATAGCAACTTTGGACCCCACTCAAGTATCCACGGAAAATAGAAGTTCTGAATAAGACGTCTGACATTGAACTTAGCGGGGAATAGAACAAGCAAGTACCCCACGAAAGATCTTGACCCCTTTTCTCGACTAAATAGAGACGTCCTAAACCTTTTCCTGAGACAAGCTTGATTTGATGTGACAGTCATCTTTACTCTAGTACCTCCAGTAACGACTGAAGGTTGTAGGTTGCTATTCATTGTGTACTAGTGATAAAAGACATACTGACCGGAGTTGGGTAACAACATTGTGATAGCACGATTCTCAGGGAATGGTCATTTTTTGCTTTCCAATTTAAGTCTTTCCTCTTGCAGATACTATTATTAACCAAGAAGTTCATCTTTATATTATTTAGTAATCTCTAAGCAGATGTGAGGTCCGGTCCATTTGTTATGAAAGGGAGTGGTACTGTTGCCAAAATAGGTGCAAAACACAGAAAAATAGATAATCTTGTTGTATAAACTTTATAGGGCTTGGAACGTTGGATCTATCAACATAGTATGCAGTACCCACTACCCACCACCCCCTATAACCTCTTTGACCAAACCCATTGTTCTGAATCAGCTTTGTTGCACAGTCTAGCTGACTGAAACACAAAGTTATCTATCATCCGGACATCCTTGTGGACTTGAAATTCTAGTAAGCACATTATGGGCTTTCTGGGCGCATTATGTGCTTAGCAGACACAACATGTTGCGCATACTAAAAAGCAGTAGACACGATAAGATCAAGATAAAGTCAGTGGTGTGTTTTTATCAACTCTGGTCGACTAGGCAGTGCATCGCTGCCGCGGATGGTCGCAAGTGGGGTGCACTTTTATCTCGAAAGTGTGTCGCAAGTTTTCTACAGTTGACATTTTTCTGTCAATCTAAAATTGACAGAAAAATGTCAACTGTAGAAATTTCGAACGTTGACACTCTTGAGCTAGACTGCGCGGAGAGACTGTGTGTGTGCTTTGTACCATTGAGGTGTCAGGAGAAGATTGTTACCCATATCATTGCATTTCTCTGATGCACATAAAGACCTAGGCAATAGAAAAACATTGTAATTTTCAGCCACAAATTTTGCTTGGCACGACTTCATATTTACTGCCAGACTGGAAAACCGAGGATAGAGACATCATCCCAGTACAACTGACGTACATCTGGTTACCATGGCTACGAGGATTAACGATGAAAATGACGGATGAAGGAGAGCACAGACGTGACCCGGTGGTTATTGGAAGAGGGATGAAAACTTTACTCCCGTGTGAAAGAGTTTAGCGAGGTTTTGAGTTCTCAAACTGGGCTCACAGGTTATGAAGTTGGTTGTCTAGTGAAAAATACATGGAATATATTAACTTGAACCTCGTAATTACACTGTTGAGGTCACTTGTTGGCATAATACATGTACTTGGGTATGTCCATCGTTTATGATACAGGTGAGCTAAAATGTGCAGCCAAAACGCGAGGCGAAGTATGAAATAAAGATACTATTCCTGTGACAGTTACAATGAGCATGTACTCCTATTTCTTCTGTCACTTGTTTTAGTATCTGGGTGACTTCTCATTTTGTCTGTACAGGTGTTGAAGAAGTCAAAATCGTCGATGTTGAAATGTTATGATGTTGAAAGGTTATAGCCCTATAACCTCCTTGAATAGGACGAAAATTATCACATGAAAAACGGGTCATAGTGTAGATGTAGTCACCAGGCTAAACACTTGGCTGAAACTGCTTTGCAGATAGATGTACCACCTTTCAAGGCCCTCTCTCCCCTCTAACTCACCCCTCTCCTAGTACAATCCCCTCAAGAACAATTTCTC
>NW_017803909.1:991085-1018859 GCF_001625305.1 Branchiostoma belcheri | reverse complement strand
CTGTTATTCCTAAGATCTCCTAACCTTCAATAGGACTCGAACTGACAAATCATCTTCGACTTGGTGTTGATTCAGGATCGGATGATCCTCATGGGTCCCTTGACAGCCGCAAAGTGCCAAGTTTACAGTTGAAATAGAGCTATGAAAGCAGTGATAGTTCTCAGCTTTCCGAAGTTTCAGGCGATATGGCTATAAGGTGTAATCCGCGACGACGTGAACATGAACTAGAAGTACACCCAAACTGTGAGGTTTACCCCCACTTCTGTATCCTCCCCGGCAGACACTTCCGCTGACTGGGCGCCTGCCGATGTCATCCGGAGCGGGTAATGACGAAATCGCTATAGGGGCATGGTCATTGTTGCCATGGCAACCGAATTAAGCGATCAAATTGTGACACCTCGGGGAATAACGTCTTGCCTCAACCAATACCGATAGAAGCTCCTTGCCTCAACACACGGAAAACGTCCTCTACCTGTCAATATTTATTGCGAACGTTAGAATCTATGGCAAATGATGCGGGTGATGGTGGAGATTTAGGTGGAAGTGATGGGAAGTTAGATTGAACGCTAAAGAAATATCATGCAAGATACAGTTTGCTATTAGCACCCAACAGCGCGCGACTAAAGGGTTGCGCTGTAAGTCTGAAACGTACCCACTATTCTCCTTACCCTGGCGTTCAAATTAGGCACTGGGGATGGATCGTTACGCACATAGACCGTGACAGGTCTACTACGGATAGAACCCGAACTTGACGTTCCATCTATAATTGATGGGAAAATGTCCTGTGAAATTTCAAATGAAGTATATTGTTTATTATTCTAAGATAAAAGATCTGATTAGATCGGTGTCACTCCATTTGGCACCAATTAATTACTGTAGATCAGAATGTCAAGTAACCCCCTGCTGTTAGATAGGCAGCTCTTCAGTGCTAAATAAACTTTCCCTGCGTGTGAATCAATTAAGATTGACAGTTTCTTCACACCTTTCAAGAGTGTGAACTCCTTTGGATAAACAAGCCCAAGTGCTGTGCCCACAAAACATGTACTACTCTGCTACCGATAGTTTACGTAGATTGATGCAGGCGAGAAAAAAAAGGCACAAAATGTTCGCAAATAGAGATGAAATTTGCCTTGGATGGTTGCCGACTTATTTTGTGTTTTGAACTTCGACTGAGTCAGCCAGGCGATAACATGAACCCCGGCCAACCACCACGGCTGATACGTGTCTTTCCGCGCCAGTCAACCATCACGTTGTTGTCTCTGTAATCCGTGTACAGAAATGCCGACGCCTTCAGAATTTTGGCGCCCAGTTCTGCTGTGGTCTCGTGTTACAAGGTCAGATACTGTAGCTGTGTGTAGCCAGGGGCTTTTTCTCTCGCCAATGGGCCGAGACGGCGGTATCTAGCCATTCTCAGAGGAGAAAAGAACAAACTTGATCATGGTATTAGAGGTGGGGAAAACACACCAAGGGTGCCGGGTATGGAGAAAATACACAAGGAATATGGAAGATGAACGACTCATTGCGTCCCTTTTGCATTATTGCTGTGATCGATCGTCAACCAGACTCTGAAATGGATATATTCTTCATTACCTGTGACTTAAAAGATACAAAACCTTGTTCTGATTCCGATCCTAAATAACAGACCTTGACTCCGCTGTGTTTGGGTCTGCCTCCCAAGTTACTTCTTCATAACGTAAGTTGGAACCGGTCCAACCATCAATCAAACGGTTTTCTGGCTGACTGCATTTCATCACAGGAGATTTACCCAGACCGCCTCCGTGTGAGAAACTGATGAATAGAATCATGAGAACAGAAAGGCTCAAGTGGCATAGCAACTTTGGACCCCACTCAAGTATCCACGGAAAATAGAAGTTCTGAATAAGACGTCTGACATTGAACTTAGCGGGGAATAGAACAAGCAAGTACCCCACGAAAGATCTTGACCCCTTTTCTCGACTAAATAGAGACGTTCTAAACCTTTTCCTGAGACAAGCTTGATTTGATGTGACAGATTCTTCTTTACTCTAGTACCTCCAGTAACGACTGAAGGTTGTAGGTTACTGTTCATTGTGTGCTAGTGATAAAAGACATACTGACCGGAGTTGGGTAACAACATTGTGATAGCACGATTTGTTTCTCAGGGAATGATAATATTTTGGTTTCCAAGTCTTTCCTCTTGCAGATACTATTTTTAACCAAGAAATTCATCTTTAGTAATCTCTAAGAAGATGTGAGGTTCCTGTCCATTTATGATGAAAGGGATGGTACTGTTGCCAAAATAGGTGCAAAACACAGAAAAATAGATAATCTTATTGTATAAACATTATAGGGGGCTTGGAACGTTGGACCTATCAACATACTAGTAGTACCCACTACCCACCACCCCCTATAACCTCTTTGACCAAACCCATTGTTCTGAATCAGCTTTGTTGCACAGTCTAGCTGACTGAAACACAAAGTTATCTATCATCCGGACATCCTTGTGGACTTGAAATTCTAGTAAGCACATTATGGGCTTTCTGGGCGCATTATGCGCTTAGCAGACACAACATGTTGTGCATACTAAAAAGCAGTAGACACGATAAGATCAAGATAAAGTCAGTGGTGTGTTTTTATCAACTCTGGTCGACTAGGCAGTGCATCGCTGCAATGGTCGCAAGTGGGGTGAACTCGTATCTCAAAAGTGTGTCGCAAGTTTTCTACAGTTGACATTTTTCTGTCAATTTTATTTCGAACGTTGACACTCTTGAGCTAGACTGCGCGGAGAGACTGTGTGTGTGCTTTGTACCATTGAAGTGTCAGGAGAAGTTTGTTACCCATATCATTGCATTTCTCTGATGCACATAAGACATAGGCAATAAAAATCATCGTAATTTTCAGCCACAAAGTTTGCTTGGCACGACTTCATATTTACTGTCAGACTGGAAAACCGAGGATAGAGACATCATCCCAGTACAACTGACGCACATCTGGTTACCATGGCTACGAGGATTAACGGTGAAAATGACGGATGAAGGAGAGCACAGACGTGACCTGCTGGTTATTGGAAGAGGGATGAAAACTTTACTCCCGTGTGAAGGAGTTTAGCGCGGTTTTGAGTTCTCAAACTGGGCTCACAGGTTATGAAGTTGGGCGTCTAGTGAAAAATGCAGGAAATATATGAACTTGAACCTCGTCCTTACACTGTTGAGGTCACTTGTTGGCATAATACATGTACATGTACTTGGGTATGTCCATCGTTTATGATACAGGTGAGCTAAAATGTGCAGCCAAAACGACGAGGCGAAGTATGAAATAAAGATACTATTCCTGTGACAGTTACAATGAGCATGTACTCCTATTTCTTCTGTCACTTGTTTTAGTATCTGGGTGACTTCTCATTTTGTCTGTACAGGTGTTGAAGAAGTCAAAATCGTCGATGTTGAAATGTTATGATGTTGAAAGGTTATAGCCCTATAACCTCCTTGAATAGGACGAAAATTATCACATGAAAAACGGGTCATAGTGTAGATGTAGTCACCAGGCTAAACACTTGGCTGAAACTGCTTTGCAGATAGATGTACCACCTTTCAAGGCCCTCTCTCCCCTCTAACTCACCCCTCTCCTAGTACAATCCCCTCAAGAACAATTTCTCAGCAGTTTGATTAATCCTTACAAGAAAAGGAGTGATCTTCTCGCCATAGATGTGAGCAGGAGGAGGATGAGTGAGTGAGTGGGTTGAGATGTGATGTCACTCAGCAATCAGCAGCCAATGAGGTATGAAATAAGATTCCTGGGTAATTTTCCAGCACCAAGGAAATTCTGCAAGACTAACTGAGCTGACCATCATAATTCAAATAGAAAGAATTTCAATGCCAATACTTTATTTTCCATTAATTATTATATACAAATAAATCTAACACTTTTGATATATACAGTACATACATGTAGCATCAATGATTGAACAAATCTATGGAACATTATAGTAACATTTGTATGCACATAACACTTCCCTTATCAAAGTTGTATTTCATATAATTTTCATTCATTGAACAATTTTATGGAACATTAAACATGTAGTAACATTTGTATGCACAAAACACTCCCCATTATCAAAGTTGTATTTCATACAATTTTCACCTTGTTTATCACCGAGAGCTGGGTTTGTAAACATAATAACTTTGTACTTAAAATGATAAATGGCACAGATAATTACTCTCACGGTATAATCACTACTACATTGTACTGTATTTTCTCTATGTATGCACTGCACATTCTGACTGTACCATTAAGCTGTGATGAATTGGCATATCTCCTTGGAATTTTGAAAGCCCTGTCATGGTCTAAAAGAATCCAATTAAAATGAGAGATTGATGAAATATTTGTCAGTTTGTGCATCATCATATCTTCATTGCAAAAGAGTGGTCCATGTTTCAGAACAATGAAAGTATGTCATGGCTATTTGTATTCACTGTATTAGGAAGAATATCTGTGAGAAAACATAAGTGAATGTAACCAGAAACAAGCCAACAGTTAAACATGTAAAAAAATCTCACAGTGACTTCAATCATATAATCCACTTTATGAGTTCTACTCTATAATAGCAAGGAGAGAATTTGAAGCTCCTTGATAAGCGATACATCAAACTCATGTGTTTCACTGGCGAAGGTCATTCCAAAATCAGCTCAATACATCATTTAGCAGTGTAGAAAACAATGTCCTCACTTTTCTATAAAGCAGGGCATTTCTGTGGCATTTCCATACCATTTTTCACTGTAAATTCCAACTTCAATACATTGCCACAGTTCTTTACTGGACAATTGACATTCAACACGCATGGGCTGATAGTAAGATAGTGGAGACATAGAAGTGGAGGGGGCAGTATTATGTTTTACACATCTTTGGTCATATAGAGTTGTTACTGTGTTTATGTACTGGGTGTGACTGCCAATTTTGGGGTAGACTACTAAGTACATGGGATAAAAACTGAGGCAATGTGTCCTGGCAATTTTCTCACAAGTTTCAGCACAAATTTCAAACAGTTTTGATGGACTGGGCTTTATCTTTCATGCCCCTCACAGACCACCGCATTCATACGTTCTCTCGTTTTCCATTAGTAAAAGTATGGAAAGAACAGGATGTGTTGTGTTTGTTGTGAAACATACATGGAATGTAGCACCATTAATTATGTCAGACCAAGGCAGCTCCACTGTTATCATTGCACTTCTTTGGAATTTCAAGTCATTCTTACAAGTCTTTCTTCTCTCTTTCCTTTCTCCATGCAGGCTGATGTAATAGGGCAGAGTCTCATAACCTCATCATTCTTCCCTTGAATATTGCTAAACTGTCCCTAGTTGATGATTGATGCAGCAGCAGAGCAGCAAGTGTGTCCAGTTTGTCTCTGCTGGCCAGAATGGCACAAGAGAGCTGTTGGCTGATCACTATCTGTGTGCGTAGATAACCTCCTCTTCTTCCTCTTCATCTGATCCAGGGTTGGCATCTCCATTGATGATCAGCATCTCCAGACTGTTAGGGTTCTGCCTGGTCTCTTCAGAAGGCTTTGTATTCTCTAGAAGGTGCAGGTGCAAGATAAAAAAAATCAGTGAATATGCTACTTTATGATGAAAACCTTACCATACTCCTTATTACCTCAATGAGAACTGACCTGCAGACCAAACTGAGCTTTCAGGATAAAATAAAGGCACAAGTAGTCATATACTGTAGCCATTGGTGAAGGGTGAGAAACTGTTTAACATCTATACAAATCACTGTAAAAACAGTGAGTGTTACCTTTCATATTTGGGAAAACATATTTGTTCAGTGTCTTTTCATCCTAAACTAAAGACCAACATCCCTTGAGGTGTTGTCCCCACAAAACCTGATCAACCTTCAGTGTGCTACTTAAAAGTCACATATCTGGTAATGTTTTAAAAGGTTAAAATATCACTTTGTTATTACCAGCATGGCTTACACTATTGCAGGCAGAATTTTGCCTTTTATCTCAAATGTATTCTTCAAGCTGCCAAACTTTGATTGCAACCACATCAAAAAGGAGCAATCTTTACTAAGAAATCAGGTTATTGGCATGTATCAAAGCTAGAGGTCATTGCTGATTCTTTCAAAAGTTGTCCACTTTTTGGAATCACACTTTATTCATAGTAGCAAGATGGAAAGTCACAAGTTCATGGATTTCACAAAACTGATAATTTGATAGATTGTGGTAGAGCTGGACTATTTTAAAAACATTTCAAACTCAGCAAAGAAGTACAAGTACTAAGTGGAATGTTGCAGTTACATTCCACTTTTCACCTGGTAGACCATTTCTCCTCAGCATACTTCAATGATTTTTTCAATGTACTGGTACTGTTTTTTTTACCATTGCATGGAAAACGAAGTAACTAGGACTAGGAAAGGGGATTTACTCAGACACCATGTCTGTCCATCCAAGGACTTGGTCCATCTCATCTGAACTACTAGTAATCATTAAAACAACTGGCAGCCAGTCTGCAATTGTACATCATGGGGAGGGTGGACAAGTTTGGTCTGTGACTGGTCTGTGTTTTAAGTCAGAAACTTCCCTGGTGCTTCATCTTCAAAGTACCAATGGAGTACAATGTAGCTTTTCTGACAAAGAGAAATACCAGACCACAGACATTGTTTCTATAGACATTTCCATCAGCTACAATGAATGGTTAGAGATTTGGTTATTTTGGCAGTGATTGGCTGAAGTGATGTTTGAGACCAACCCCTGCTGAGCGCTGTCAGTGGTCCACCAACACAAAGCCCCTATGAAGATGGAGGCATGTGCCAGCATCAGTGCGAGTATCAACCCTACAGGCAAGACAAACATGTCAGCTTTGTGGGACCCTGTTTTTACAGACTGTAGTGTAAACAAACCTGCCCCCAATACATAAAGCTCAATGATCTCTACATTATTTTCAATGTGAAAAACACTGGGCTATTTGGACATTGTCTAATATTCTTTTCACAAAAGATGGTGTTTGAATCTTATACAGAGGACTTTTAAGGCTTTCTTTTCTGAAGTAAGAACTGTGAGGTCTAAAGACCACCTGAAATGTAAAAACAGGAAGAGTTTTGGTAAACACAAGGTTGAAATGGTGCCAGGACTGTATATAGTTTTTTTGCCATAGTGTGATCCCAGGAGATGTTGCACAAACAGGCATGAGGAAGTGACCCACATCTTGTTTGTAGAACCTGGTGTAGAACATGCTTTGTAGATGAACAGGGAAAATATAGGGCTAAAAACCATCTCATTTTGTATTTCCTAAGCTTTGAGTTATGATTTTGTTTACTTGTCAAGTAACCTTTACCTTAACCACTGCTACAATAAGTCAGCAATATGATATGTCAAATCCAAACCTTGGGGGCCAAATTTGCTTGTTTTTTTTACATTGAAATTACATGATGAAGTACTATAGGAATCCCTGGTTTGACCAGAGGAGCTGTAATGCAACATCAGCCCACTAGGTGGGGCTGCAATACAGTAAGCCATAATACTTACCCAATCAAGAATCCAGATACAACCTCCTTACCAAGTTACCTCTGTTGAAGTAATGAGATGCCCTCCCTAACATCATGTCTGGTGAAAATCATATTTTCTCACCTTTTGAGTGTGTTGCCTTCAAAACCACATGTAGGGTGATCCCTGCTATACAGATGATACAGCCAATGATGTTCACAGGTGCCATCTCTGTACCATTCAAGAAGTGATCAATCAACAATGTCCAGATTTCCTGAAAAATGACAAAATATGTTCATAATAATGCCTTTGTCGAACGTTTCTTAGCAGGGAACAAAAAGTGCATTATACTTTTTTGATAGACACTGGGCTTGCAGAAGACCCAATTTTTCTCTAAATTAGACTTAATTTGTCTGGGCATTCCATTTCCATAAAATTTCATCAGAAATGTTATTACATGCACTGTTTTATAGACTCCTGACAAAATTGAAATGATGAGTATAATACATAAAAACCTGGTATTTAGAAGTTGTCCAGAACTACAACAACATGAAGACATAGACACAGTATTTGTGTGTAAGGTACCTTGAATATCCCTGACACAGACAGTGTGAGGCTGGAGGTATGATGTAGGAGGAGAAACTCTGACATGCCCAGCATGAAGGCTAGCGTGGCTCCCAGCATGATCTTCCCCACTGTCAGCATCACAATGTGTAAACTGTGATATCTGAACAGCTGCTCCTCTAGGGAGATAGGCAGTCCTGAGACAGAAATACCGAAAAATGTACTTAGTTTCTTACTACAAGAACATCTGTACTAAGGCCATGTTCATTTCATTATATGGATGACATGTGCACATAAATTTTTACCCTTTCAAAAAAAACATAGATTCAATAATGAAGGTAACTTTTTTGGGGTCAAACTATTTTTTACTTGCACACTCGCATCAGTTTTGGGGTTCCCAGACGATGTGATTCATATCATAAAATCAAAATGGCCTAAGGGTTACCCAGTCATTATGGCCAAATGTGCTTCAACTTTTCCTACTGACCAAAGCATGAAGAAACCTGTCCACATCACTCTTGACTATAGATATGTTTACCTTCATTGTAGACCATGAGAGGAAACAGCCCCACCATCATGACTGGAGTCAGATGATAGATCACATCTATAGGGTTGTGGAGACCTGTACAATAACAAGGAAAATGTAGAAGTAGCAAGAAAGGCACATAAGAAACTGTCACAGGTTAAGGTTTTCAGAAGGCAATAGTGCCTGTTTACTGTGTTGCAGTGTTGTCTAAAAAGTCATAGACATACTTTCATTAATGTTCCATGTATTTCCATATTATACTATATGGAATTTAGCATTTAAGTCATTGTATTTTGCTTTTTAAACATATCTTAATCTTACAATTAAATACACATTTGGCTTGCAACAAGTATGAACAATTGTTTCCATTATGGTGATTGCTGTACATGTAGTTACCTATTTCCTGCTTCTGTGTGAGTATCTGTGTGAGGGTCCATCTCAGACCCCCAAGAACAGACGCTGTCATGACCAGGATGAAACCCTCCAGGTTGAAGTGTGTGGATTTGTAGGTGAACATGAACAGACCAGCTGCTATCAACAGAATCACTATCACTAATGAACATCTCTGGAACATAAAAGTTGAATCACAGATTACATTTTAGCAGTACATGTATAATATTACTACTACATGTACTACTATTGCTACTACTATCAAGATTATGACTATGACTTAAATTATATCATATATGATTCACAGATAATGATAGGCAAACTAGTAATTCTGTGTTGTCAGCTGGAGGACGATTAGACGAGTCTAACACATGTTTCATAAACATGAGCTGTAATGGTTTGATCACCATCTATACTTACCGGCTTTTCAAGCTTAAAAAGAATAGCAAACCCCAGTATAAAGATGATACAGGTTGACTTTGACATGGTGTACCTGGAAAGAAATAGAAAACATACTAATATGAGACAAATGAAAAAAAGAAAATTTTGAAAGTTAAAATATTGGCTGGAATGAGTTACACAGAATGAATTTATCATTAAAGACAACTTGTCAAAGGTAGGATCAGATCAAAACTAGTACTGGCTGTACTTACAAAGACACAGTTATATACAGGAAACTCCAGTTGGACAACCCAATGTCCATGGAACTTGCAAGACCTGCATTGACAAAATAGGAAAGGAGCAGTTTACAGATTCTGCAGTCCATAGTGAGGTAATGTAATGTAATGACATGAAAACTTCAAGCTCTTTGAAAATGTAGAAAAAGAGATTTAAAGAAAAAACAAATGTCATACTCATAGTTAGCCTACCTGTCAGCCCTACTCTGTGAATGTACTGTTTCCAGCTCAGTGTGACACGTTTCTCCCCAGTGTATACCTGCATTACCTTCCTCACTACCCCTGCTGTCACAAAGTTGGTCGCAAAATGGCACATCGTCATGGAGAGGGGGTAGTGGAAGCCCTGGAAATCAAAACACAGCAGCAGGGTCAATGACCTGAAAGAATTGTTTTTCTCCAACAACCTGCAAGTCTTGATATCAATAACAATACAAAGGTATGGCTTCCTACATTATAATTGTGTGAACACAGTTATATACAGTAATATTCACCAGAATACACATAAAGGAGGGTGAAATCTACCTGCTAGTCTTGATATCAATAACAATACAAAAGTCTGGCTTCCTATGTAATATAATTGTGTGAACACTCTCCACCTATTCATCGAAATACACAGGAATACACATCAAGGAGGGTGAAATCTATTGGAATACACATACCCGGTATGCTTTGATCAAGGAGCTGTATTTCGACACAGTTTTTAAATGGTATTCCAGTAGATTTTACCCTCCTTTTTGTGTATTCCTGTATATAGGCAGACCCAAGTGAACAAGTAAAAAACTTACCTTTAGCACAGCTTTGTTGTAGAATGTTATAGAGATGGAGAAGCAGTAATAGAACAGCACCAGTCCGAAGGTCTTGGCACATTCAACAAGCACTTCCCTCAGACTGGAGTGCCTACTGACTCCAGGTCTGGTCACAGTGGTTCTAGTACCTTTACCCATTTTGCCAGGCACTGGGATGTTATCAACAGTTTTCTATGATCTCAATATTTTTGGCTGTCTTATATGACGTATGGCTACGGATTCTTGAATTCTAGTCCAGAAGATCTGGGACTGTCAAATGTTCTGTTGAAAACTGTACAGTTGGACAGCTGTACATGGTGTTTATAAATTCTATGTTTGTATTTTGGATGAACTGGTCACATCCATGTTGAAACTTGTAATATCCATAATTTTTTTTCCAGTCCTTAGAGTCAGAGAGACATGTTTCCAACTCTGAAAGAGAAACAGAGAAAAAACTTTCCATAAACATTTAAAAAGTTTCAGACAGGAAAAGAATAATATGGTGATGTGAAGCAAACTACTACAAGATGGATAATCGTTTTACACACAATTATTTACTCCAGCTTCCACACTGTATCAATTGATAAGTTATCCCACAAATCAAAATCAGTCTCATGTCATAATAAAAATTGTCAGTCGCCCCCCTCCCACCATATCATACACAGTCACTGTTGACAACAAAACAAAGGCCATTTTGTACGGATCTCGACAAATCTATTAAATCTAACAAACTAGAAGTTGTAATATGTTCATTGACAGCAGTTTTCACACCTTTATGGATTGTAAGGAAAGTCCAAAACACCGTCTTGGAATGTCTTCACGTTTCTTGCCACGTTCGCCGGAGGGTGAACTTTGACCTCCCAGGATTCAGTTGTCAACTTGGGGTTTCCGCCATTTTCAAACTTTGGTGAAAGATCGTCTGTTTAGGATCTGGTTTGTATGTTCAGATAGCGGAGTGTTACAAACGTGTAGACAATGGCTCTACCGCCGGAGAAGATATCAGAACTCAGGCAGATCATCCATAATAAGTTAACCCAGGTAATTTCTGTCGAATCACTTTGTTTTTGTTGTGTTGTTGGGGGGGGGGGGGAGGGGAACAAAAATTTTATATACACAAATGACCAAATTATATATATATATAGGATGCTGGATTGTTGTGAAATGAAGATATTGAGTAACTCGTGTCGTATGTGATGTAAGTTGAGAAGAGCTTTTCTATGTACTGAGCAAGTAGTTACTATTCATGAATCATAATTTGTCACAAATCATGATGTAGAATACTGCATGCATATAATATTTTACAGATTTGCCTTTGTAGGGGGCCTGCATGCTTTTTTTTCGTAAGCCGTAATCAGGCCTCTTTACTAATTTTAGTCTACGACGTAGTCCAAAGGCAGCCTACCTTTAACGTAATTTGTAACTGGCAGCAAAAATTTTGAGTAATTCGTAATCACAACCCCCCCCCCCCCATGCAGGTAGTGTATGGTTTGGTTGATAAAAGAAGGCGTACAATAGTAAGTTACATCCTTGATACATAAGGACCTTGATTGGATCATAGATGGATGTCCACTCCCGCATCCGAGATGCTGTGTCAGAGACCATGGAGGAGTCGCGTGTGTCTGAGCGCGGGGGCGGGGCGGTGGGCGAGGAGCAGGTCCTGGAGTCTCTCCGTCAGCGCGGGATCATCGATGAGATCCTGAGCGAGATGAGCTTTGAGGAGGAGCCGTCACGCGACGTCAGCAGACCGACCAAACCTGCCACACACTTCGTGGACAAGGAGGACAGAATAAAGACAAGCACACCTGCAAAAAAAGGTGATCAGCTTCATGTATTATCTGTTATGGAGTAACTGGTCGAAAGTTCTACTAGTGCTAGGTAGATGAGAACAATTTTTTGTGTCGGAAGAAAAGTTTTAACTTATTTTAGTATCATTATTGTTTTGTACACTAGAGTTTGATTGCAGCCGTTATGAAAAATGATAAGCCATTGCACTAAAGCTTGACAGTTGTTCTAATGGTATGTATTGTCTATCCAGCTGCCATTGACCCCACCCGTAGACACCTGTACCTCCAGGTGAAAGGTGGGAAGGCATTCCTGGAGCACCTGCAGGAGCCGGAGCCCCTCCCCGGCCAGGTGGGCCCCACCTTCACCCTCCATGTGCTGTTCCGGGGTCAGCGCTTCAGGTCCAAGCCTGTCCCCTGTGCCTGTGATCCTGACATACAGGAGGGGTTCCTGTTAGAACTGCACAATAAAGGATCAGGTAACCTAGCTGCTATCCATTTTGTAACAGGGCTCCTTGCACTCGCTACCCGTCATCTTGCATGTGCAATATAGCTGTTGTCATCTTGACAGTGGCTACTGTATATATGGGCACCTTCTCCACTGCCAAAAAGGGGTACAAAAATGAACGGCTCCCAGCCATATACCAGGATGTCAACCAGTACATAATTCAGATCACGTGATTATGAAATTACTGGTAATTGGCAGAATCAAGGGGGCTTAATTCCTTTGGTAGAAGGTAACAACACTCTCACTCTAGATACCATAGTCTTGCTGATATTAAAGACACTGTGGATACATGTGTACATGCACTATAGATACAATTGTGCATATGCATATTACTCAAATTGTTTATGTTCATACTCCACAATCTGTATTGTTCTTGTCAGGAGGGCTATTCTTTTGCAATAGTCACATGCAACTCTTACCTGGCCTTGTGCCCTTCTCAGCCAATAGATAAAATAGAATTAAGACAGTGTGGGAGCGATTCTTTCCAAAATGTCAATAAGGCTGACATACAGATTGACAGGTGTCCATCACACCTGCAGGAGAAGCAGCTCAGATGGCAGACAGTACGTCCCTCCTGTCCATCTGTGACCCTGTGCACATGGTGCTGATTAAAACAGACGTGGCCGGGGACACAGCCCTGCTCACATCACACTACCTGGAGTGGAGACATGTACTCGGTGCCCAGGATGGGTACATCAACACTGCTGTGGAACTGATGGGTGTAGGTAAGGCTGCTGGTTTCTCTAGCATTGATTTATTCATCAGTTTGGGATCTGCTACAAGAGTAACATACAGTGTACTTTGTTTGAAAAAAATGTGCTCTATCTTGGATTCTTGGTACTTTTTTGAGATTTTGAATTTAGTGGAAAAATGAGTACTACTACCATTAACGTCAGTCAGAAATGGACTATTTTGTCAAAGTCATATATGGGTATGATGATATACATAGACAACTAATACAGAATGTTATTTTTTGTCTCCAGGAACAGAGTCCAAGGTACCAGTTGGTGTTTTAGATGTACGGTTGGAGATTTTACCCCACCCTGTCCAGACCTTGGCACCTGACGTCATCACAACACAGCTGAACCTGGAGCAGAGCCGGCGGGCGGAGCGGGAGAGGCTGTTCCTGGTCTACGCCAAACAGTGGTGGCGGGAGTTCCTACAGATCAGAGGCACCAACAGTAGCAGGCTGGTCAAGATATTTGCTCAGGTTCATGCAGCTGTTCCTTTAGTTCAAGACGTCATAGATATTATTCCAGCCTTAAGTTATACATGTATTCTTAGGTGTAACAAGTCATTTGGTTTTATGTAGCCAGCTGCTACTGCACCGGGTGCCTGTAAAGTTGGTGTGTTGTGCCTAAGGGCTTTATATTGGCTATACAGATAAAGATACAGATATTCCTATAACTACCCCTATTTCATAACTTTCAACTTGAAAATGTGTCACCATTATCTCCATCAAGTTTCAAATGGAAGGCAATAGGTTTTAGCTAATTTGATCATATGTAGTATTCATGTGATCATGTCATCCCAGTCAGACATATACAGTATATGTATGAAATTGCAGTTTGAAGTGTCTGTACTAGGTCTTTAGTCCTGTTTTCTCTAATGTTCATCTGAAAGTAAACCTTTTCCATAATATCACCCTAATACTAATAGCTGACTGATGTGCTGTTTGCTCCAATAGGATGAAAATGCGACCAACAGACCAGTTTGCTCCTTTGTTCGACCACTACAAGCTGGCAGGCTATTGGACACCCCGAGACAGGCAGCACGGTTTATCAGCCTGCTGACCTATGAGAAGGCCTCTACTGTAGGAGGTGGGCCGAGGGCTGAGCAGTGGTGCACCATGCATGCCTTTCTCTGCAGAAACAAAGGAGTATGTAATGATTTTACCTTTATGTTACATTGTAGTTAGTACAAGAAGTGAGGAATGCGCTGCTCTCTTATGATTTTAATTTTAATGATTGAAGCATTGACAAAAGCATTAGCAACCCTTTCTACCATGGCCACTTGTCTGGTGTTACCAAGTAGTGTGTCTTGAGTGTTCACTATAGACAGGTTTGCCTGTACATGTAATGTTATACTATTGACCTTTAAAACTGACATTTTCTGCAGGATTGTGAAGACCACTCGGTGCTGCTGTGCAGTCTGCTGCTGGGGTTTGGACTTGACGCGTATGTTTGTGTGGGCACGAAGACGAACAACACGGCACACACCTGGGTCCTGACCCTGGGGATGGACGGGGAGGCCACCTTCTGGGAGAGCCTGACAGGACACAGGTAACTCTTCTGTGTCTAGTAGTATCTGGTCTTAGATTATACTGCTGTGGGGAGACACAGTGGTCTTCACAAAACGTTTCCAACTGACTCAGATTTCATGCCTTTGGAGAATGACCACAGTAACATCAACTTTGTATGTCTCAAAAGCAGTCGTATAGTAAGATTGGACCACATGACAATCTACTGACCACTGTACTGTAAGGAAACACAAGCTGAGATGGTTTGCTCATGTAGCAAGATTGTGAGGGCTTGCAAGAACTGTACTACAGTGTACAAGGGACAGGAAGTCGAAAAGGGGGTAGGCGAAGGAAGAGGTTTAATTAATGAAGGTTTCTATATTACTTACCATCCATGCCAATGTTCTGTCCAGATACAGTCATCAGCCCATCAACCCTGATGATCCGCCAACAGTGGAACAGCCCAGACCGCAGTACCCCTACAGATCAGTAGGGTGCGTCTTCAACCACCAAGTCTTCTATGCTAACTCACAGGTGAGACTTACCATTGTACTAAAAGAGATAGTTTACAGCCTGGACATCGTACCTAGTGCCATAAATGATGTCTGATGAAAATTTTGATTGATTAAAAAAAAAATCTTCAAGTGACATGAGCTCTTAATTTCAAACACAAACTTGTGGTATTACTGGTTTATTGTGCAATTTTTGATTGTTGTTGATATTTGTATTTCAGTATTTCTCTGTTTTATTACATTCCAGCCAACAGACACAGTTGAGGTTTGTCACTTTAACTTTACGGATGAGTCTCGGTGGAAGGCCATGAGTGAAGAGGCCATAAAGTCTGTATGTGGGGAGGGAACACTGGTGAGTATCTATCTACCACTTGTGTTGCAAGCCATAGCTGACTTCCTATTCTTACCACATCTGGATGGGAAATGCTACCACTGGCATGTGTATAAATATTTTTAAAACATGAGATTTAAAGGAAAGACTGCTAAAGAGGATATCTGTTTTCTCTGACAGCCTCTGGGCCCTGTGTTCCCCCCTCTGTGTGCATCATTGTTTGATCCCGGGTTACTGAGTGCAGATTTGGAGCTGGAACTCAGGGTACTTGTTACTGAACACAGGAAGGTGAGTGAGTGTGGACATGTAAATATCATGTGCTGGGATATTGTTTCATATTTTTCACTATAACCATTGGAGATATAGGTATTCTACATTGCTGAGATGCCCCATGACACAGCCCTGTTCTGTTTTGTTCCCAGGACCTTGGGTTAACGACAGTGTGGGACAATGAGCTCAGCTACCTTCTCACACCTGCCCTAGCAGCATATGAGCAGGAGAGGACCACAGGTAACTTTGGTTTCAACCTTTGTCTATTCATGACTTGCTTTTCATTGAGGCCATGAGAAGTATCTCCTCTTAAGATTTCAGTCTGGTAGGATTCCATTTAAGCAATAAAAATGAAGTTTCAAACATATAGAATCAATTAACTCACAAATTGATACACAAACCAAGAATAAAGTAGCAACAAATGACAATGCTCAAAATCATTCGTAAATGAACTGAAAGAGATCACATATCTAACCAGACTTACAGACAGCAAGTCCTTCACGGAAAGCTAGAGTTATGTAAAACCATAAAGGTAAGAAGAACATTGGGAGGTCCTTTGATATGGAAATAAGTCAGGAAATGACTTATACACATCAGAGAAGTGTGCCTGCTGATCTTGATGATTAGTTCTTTAATGTCATCTGCCTTCAGTCCATCATGACGCATGTGGTTGGAGGAGGGTCTTAATCGTTGCTGCATACTCTCTTTGTACAAATGTGTATGTCTAAGGCCACGAGGCTTGGCCAGAATAAAATTACTGCCCACGTTCTGGGCTCTGATCCGGGACATGACCGTCCAACATTTGAACGTAGACACGTTCATATCTTGCTGACCTTTAGTATGGTACGCTTGACATGTCCTGCCATTCCTACATATTGGACCAAGGGCATTGAAGTATCAATATGTTCTTACCAATGGTAGGCCTCAGTATTGGCTCTTACAAGTGTCTCCTAAGGTCTTACAAATATGTTGTAAGTTGTACCATATGGTGTATATCTCCAAGGTCTTGTCTTGCGCAGCTAGCATATGTAGCCTTTGGTGCATTCTGCACATGCACCTTTCCACAAAGACAGGCTGAAATACAACACGTTCTACCTGTGCACCAATCAAAAATAATTACAGAAGAAATGGAGAAAAGCAGAGGGAGGTAGCCGGAGGGCTTCCACACCAGATTGTCAATCAGCACATTGCCTGCAGAGAAGTTCAGTCCAGGCATCATATTTAATTAAGCAGTGCCATTGTTGTCCAAAATAAATTCTCTGAGCCTTCCTGTCCTTTGCAAGAGCTTTGGAAACTAGTAATTGAGACAGTAATTAGCTTCCTGACATCCTGGAGGGCCCAAGGCTGATGTGTTGTTGTGTTTCCATGCAACAGAACAGCAAGGATATTTGTCCTTATTACTATAATATTAGATTTTGGTATTAAAAAGCCTAGAGTTTGAGTTGTGTATGGGCAGAATTAAGTGTCAAGGTAGGACCATAAAGTCAGTAATGCAAACAAATTGACTGCTTCAATGAAAGATGGAAGAAAAAAGGATTCTTCTCTTTGATGTCATTCCCTCCTCTGCAGTTACACCCACTTGGCAGTATATTCCTCCTACAAGCACTTTCTTATTCTTTACCCCTTATGAAACTTGAAACTAACTTGTTAGGATCAAACTTATAGCATATGCTCTGTATGACGCAGGTATGCTTTTCTCCACCATCCAGGGCAAATATCAGGTAATGAGGAGTTCCAGCAGGCCATCCGCAGAGCTGTCCCAGATGGACACACTTTCAAGGGCTTCCCTATCCAGTTCCTGCACAGAAATGCTCGGAGAGCTTTCGCTGGATGTCTCAGGTTTGCTCGGGTGATTTTGTCTAACAGTGCTGTACGTTACATCTTGCACCAAAGAGTGCTGATGGATTAACCCTTTCCCTGCAGCCTAACCCTGGGGCTTTATAAATTGTGACAGCTGGTCTGCTGACGGTAATCGTGATGTCAACTGGTAATTGGAGAGCACCGATTCTTGGTATCGTAAACTTCACATACTGCACCAGGAGCTAACATATACAAAGTCAAGTCCAACCTATTTATGTTTCACTGACTGGGTCTGCTTGAGTGGTCGCAAACTTTTCTCGTTCCCATGTAACGTGAGGAATAGCTGCTATATTGGTCGCCGAGTAAAAACAAATATCCGCACTCCGCTGACGTTAGTCCATTGTGTTTATTTCCGTTTATAGGTCGCCTGTCTGTGAGGAGATCGTGAGTTGTCGAGGGGATCACGTTCGCCTGGCTGTCCGCGTCCGTGTGTTTACCTACCCAGAGCAGGCCTGTGCCGTTTGGATCATGTTCGCCTGTAAATATAGATCTATCTTATAAACTCCTGACACCACGGGGCAGAAAGTCGCTGACGATACCGAGCACTGCCAGTTGTTGACGATTGACATCAAAGTCAACGATAAAAGCACATGTGGCTAACAAGGACTTTACTTGCCAATAGGCTTAGTACACGCTAGAAATCATACCTGGGTGGATAAATCTGTTCATTCAGTATCTGAATCTGATATGTCTTCCACTTCTATTGGCCTCCTTGCTTGACCAGAAGCCCACCTAATATGGAAGTGTGCACAATTGTCTTTTGAGATGCTGTATTCTGTATGAAAAGGACTGATTTCAGGTGAATATTTATGTCAGATGAGTTTGTGTGATAATACACGATTGTGTTCATGTCACAATATCAAATGGACATGGTCTGTTTGCTGTTTTATGTCTAACAGGTTTTTTGTGAAATTTTAGAATATTTCCTATAATTTCACACGTTATTATTGCATTGTTGATCAACTATTGTTCGATGTCAGCCATTGGGAAGCACACCGCAGCTGAACACTGGGCTAGGGAGTATCAATGTTGTCTATCATATTTTATCCTATTTATAATTAAAGATGATCCAGTGTGCAAAATTATGTTGTTCAATTATGGCTTGTTCATGTTTTCAGAGATAGCACTGGCTGCTAACTGGTCGATTTTGTCCTATTGTATCATCTTTCATACACTTCTGTTATGTATGAGTCAAAAAGGTGAATAGATTGTTTATACATTGTACTTGCAGTGAGGGGGGAGATCTTGGCCAAAGTGTGATAATATTTAAGAGATTTTAGATCCATGAATTTCTTTTAGATTAGGATCATTTTAAACCACTGCAAGATGGGTGATCTTCCTTGCAATTGCATACTGCACATTACATGGGTGTAAGTTATAAACCCTATGGGGAGAATGCCCAGTAATGCCTTTCACTGAAAGGTTTCTAGGCAAGGGAAAAACACTTGACAACATGCCTCATCATTTGGATGTTTGTATTTATTAGGTCATTGATAAACACTTACATGAAAGCTAGCATGAGGTGGAAAACTGCACTGTTCTCATCCTTTACGAACAAAAGCAACATGACTTCACCATCTTACCAAAATGATACAAATCCTTCCAAAATATCATTGCTTTCCTGTACACACTGACTTCAGTTGATTCAAAGATTGACAGGACACTGGTATGGTGGTGTTCTTTCCTGGTTAGACTTCTTTGAAGGTTTTTGTTTGTTATGGAAAACATCACAGTGAAGAGATAGATGACATTGGGCAATGAGGACACAAGTGATCATCACTATAATGGAAAATAGTGGTCTTTATAAAAAGAATTGTAGACATGTTTTAGTAAAGTTCAGAATAGAGATTTCTGTAGTGACAGTGGTAATGTTTCTGTAAGAGTGGGACATTTTAAGTTTAAGTTGGAAGATGTCTGACCAGGAATAATACATGCCACAGGTCCAGTTGCCATCTCAATGTAGGAAGAACGCCTGCACAATTCAAAAGTAAATCTTAGTCAGTAAATTCCCACACAGTCTTCATTTGTAAGATTGCACAACAGAGTATGACAAGTCAAGGGGACAATCCTTTACACTGCTAACCAGCTTGCTTGCAGGTGACTTGTTAAAATACATTGCAGGTCAACTTCAAGTCCTTCCTGAATTGTTATAGATTCTTCAAGCTGGTCATGTAAATTATGTCCATTTGTCTCATTCATAAGCACTTTTTCAGACATAATGTCCTTGATTCAATACATAAATGAATGAGATTTTGTGTTGAAAAATGTTTTGCACAGCAGCATTCAACATGGGTATTGTGAAGCATAGATCAGGATGTTTCCAATACTAAGTCCATGTGCAAGAAAAGTGATGAACTCCTTCACAGCAACTTGCAACACTACCTTCTTAGATATTCTTAGCTGCTGTGCAAAACGTTGAACGTAACTCCATCCATCTTGTGACACATACTGCTTCATAACATCATTATTGCAAAGCTTATGAAATTAAACAGCCGATTCAGGAATGTTCAACAAAGCAACAAAACAATTCTTAGCTTACAAACCATACTGAATGGCCAGGCAAACTTTTTCCATTACCGGTATATAGATTTCAAATGACTGCAAAAACATTTGGCACACTTTACTTGGATCCAAACAAAACTGATTCTGATCAAAATAACCATTCAGCGGACGCCTTTAGGTCACCGAAAAAGGTCTTCTTAACGACCTGCTTGAGACGCGAAATAATTTCCTCAAAAGCAAGAGGTCTCTTAGCACTTCATGATGAAGAACAGAAACAACCTGTGGTTATTGTCCCCTATATAATCCATGCATGGAGCTAGCTTTCATGGTACGGCACAACTGCACATAGGAGGGACCACTACCAACACTAGGCTGGAGCACCCACAAGTGGCCTAATGAAAGGACTATTCCATTCCAAAAGTCTGGTGGGGGAGGACTGGATGATTTTTTGGGGGGACAATGATTTTAACATCTGATTCAAACTTGTGATTTTTTAAAAATTGTAGATCCCTTAATCTTGTGTTTCTCATTTTCATTGTACAAATCATTTAAATTTGCTTCTAAGGTCAATGTTTTTACAATCCTCCATCACCAGGTAACTATTAAGATAGAATAGCCTGATAAGCAAAACAGTGCAACATGGCGAGAAAATTCTTACCAGCAATTGAACATGTTGAAAAAAGCTCCACAGATGCTGTATCCTGTATATGACAGCACAAAAAAATCACAAATAAATTACATCTCCAATTCTACAATCATCCATCATTATTCACATTAAAGGTCGAGCCACTGTGCAATGGTGGAGTGAGTTTCTGTTGATACAAGTGAGAGTTAAACACAGAAAGATGACTGTCACATATACATTTCTGGTGCATTGGGCATTCATACACAGACATTGCCCAACTGTATACATCTATAAAGTACTACGGACCCGTCTCACGATCACTTTTCTACAGACATGGAGAACAAAAAAAAAACAATATCACAACTGAGAAACATGCCGACATAACTTCCAGTACTTTAGGAACGTTACATTTTTATATTAGAAGATTTATCTCCTTCAAAAAACATTCACACACCAGTCTTGTTTAAATTAATATCTCACAGACGGTAATAAAACTTCTCGGACAGTATTCAAAGTTAAGTCACATTATCTTCACATCATGTAGGAGGAGACTTCATGCCGTATCAACTTCTCCAGCCAACAAGCCTCTTCATCTAATCACTATCATGTATTAGTATACAAAGATAAAGTCATATTTCTGTAACTAGGCAACAATGTTCTAGTGTGTGTCTCTTCCATCTAGGCTCCTATTCAAAACTGCCTAAGTTACAGTCATTTACGCTACAGTCTTCTCTTGAGAATAAATAAATAGTAATTCACTACCTTTGGGGATGCACTGTCCCATAGATTTTCTATACAAATTATTTCACTGCCGGTTAGAATCATTTAGATGCAACAGTTTGACACATGAACAAAAGGTAGGCCAGTATTCTGCACCCACAGTTGGTGGGTGGGACCCTGCAGTGGCCTGTAGTTGCCAGGAGATATGACCACATAGGGTGACGGTAGATCAGGCACAGAAGCACACTTTGTTGTATTTCTCCCTTGATCGTGTTCATACTTCAATTTTCCCCTGCAATTTTGTGAGGAGAATAGTTCCAATGATTGTAATGCCAATGTCTGAAGTTGTTGTGTCTCTTGTTCAATATATGCCAATCCTCAGTACTAGAAATACAGATTACCACATAATCATGTTTGTTCTTATGAAAACTGCAAACCAGTATATTTATTATACTAGTACTGTCAGCATTTCCTTCAATGCAATCTGAGGTGTACCAGTGTTGTTGGAACTCAATCTTTTGCAGCAAAGGGGAAATATGCATTGCAACCAATACAGACCAAACATGGTCAATTCTAACAAGGCAACTACAGGTCTGTTTTAGTTGTTAGGTCATCAACAATGTCCAAACAGAACTGGAGGATCCTGTACAAGGCAACATCTGAGGAAAAAACTGAACAGAAGTCTAGACTACTACATCCTGTATCACTCCATGTTGTTCTGGTCCTAGCTAATACAGGTACACAACACATGGTTTCCACCTATCAAACAACAAGTAGGTTTGGCATTGGTACAGGTAGCTTCATCTGGAGTTTAACACTGTAGATGTACATACGCCACATACATCAGCGGATACATTGCAACGATCTGATAGCGAATAGGTTCCTCCGTTGTGTCACTGCTACAGAGTGTACCAGTAGTACGTGTCAATTAACACTGAAAGGAGTTCTGTGACTTGTCCATAGTGAAACATGGAGAAGACTATCTAGTCTAGTAAGAGATAATACCGATTGACTTGAACATTGGCCAGCAATGACATGTCTGATAACAACTCTTCCTCCATCTGCTTCCAATTTAATAGACACTGGACATACCAGTGAATACAGGTAGAACAATATCTGTCAAAGTAAATTCTCTGGAACCATATAGATCTGTATTCAGAAATACTGCCCCATAGTAGGGCTTGCTTTTTCCAGTCACAAAGGTACAGTCCAGTATTTTATAGAAATGGCAAGAGGATTTGGAGGTTCGCTACATCTCAAACAAAGATCTGCAAGGGAGACTGCAGTCAGACACTTAGTAGACCACACCAACAGTCCATGTTCCTTCTGTGGGGTTTGACTTTTCCAACATCTCGTCACCACGGCGGCAGGCCAAAATCTGGCCACACCTTTAAAAACAACCTCCACTTGGTTTGGTGGATGGCCCCTTCTCACCAGGCATCTGTATATCTGATGTCCATGGACCGCAGTCCAGGCAAATTCTCCTGTAGCAGAAATTAGATGCTATAAGCAGCAGCAGTGCCAAAATTCTTCAACATAGATCTTTAATTAAAGTACTCACAATGCCTATACACATACAAGTAACAACATATCAGACAGGCTTGAAAGTGAGAGGTTTGTTTACCTTCAGCAGCTCATAGGTGTCAGGGCTGAGCTTGGTGCTGTTCAGGTTCAGATGCTGCAAACTCTTCATTGCTGAAACAACAACAGACACCCATTAGCATGATTGTTCCACTGTACGAGTATAAACAACTGTCCTTGTTTCTGAACACCCCACTTAAACCATTTCAGTGCAGCAATGTCTCAGTCTAGTTATCAGTATCATATGCATGCATCAATTTTACTTCTGACAGAAGCTTTCCTACTGAAAGTATCCCATATGTTTTGTTGGATCAGCTGAGTTCGACATCTCTACACACCAACAGGAATCTGCTTCTAATCACGGCCAGGTATCCCCAGTAATGCTGCGGGTAGTGTACAGTGACCACAGTAACATGCCAAGGTCACAGGAAACACAAATCAGCAGTGACTGCTGGCTCACTGTGACAGCTGGGTTCAGCTAAGGACAGCTCCAGACTTGCCCATTTTAAGGTCAAGGTAAACTCTTTCTAAATTTGTCCTCCTCTGCAGACCCCTGGTGTGTCTTATCAAATCCATACATCATTATCATGAATAAGATAAAACAAGTTCTTATGACGTCCATACTGCTCACCCAGACCCTGACAACTAGAGATTGTGTAACACAGGCAAATGTGTCTCAACCCCCTTATATGTGATGCAGAAGCAGGGCTCAAAATACAACCTGCATATATACAGGTTAGTGCAGGCAAAATTGGAGCTGTGTAGGTATTTCTGAAGAAATAATGACGATGGCTTATGAACAGCTTTAGTATGATCCATGCTTCCAAAATTTGTGTGGTGCAGGTAAGTTTCAATGTTTGTATGCAGGTATGCAGAAAGAAGCCCTGAAAAGTAAGATCAATAACCACTAGAATACATGTGTGTGTCATCCAATGATTTCTAGTCTGACCTTTGATGGACTCCAGCCCCTTGTCAGTGACCGGTGTCTCACACAGGTTCAGCACCTGCAGCTTGTGGAGGTGTTCAGAGAGCAGGATCAGACCGGCATCTCCAAACTGGGAAAAAACACAGTACTTACTGTCAGACATATGTTCACAATGTGAGTCCTACATAAAAACATGCCACCACAAACTTAAAGAATGTGTTCTCATGTTTCTCACTATTGTAGACTTCTAGTTAGTTCTTGACAATCTAAACCAGGTGGTAAGTGGTCTTGTGGTTAGGGTTGTTAAGTTAGACTTTAAAGGTTCTGGGTTCAAATTCCTTAGGGTTGTTGACTTAGAATCTTAAGGTTCTGTTTCGAATTCCATGCAGGCTCTAATGTCTATTTCCTCACTTGCCTAAAAGTGGTTTACCAGATACTTTGCAAAACAAACAAATAAACACACAAGAGGTGTTGTTCTGACCTGAGTGGACCATAGGTTGAGGTACGTGAGGGTGGGCAGCTTAATGAGATGTTCTGCACACGTACTGGTCACCTGGGTGAAGGCCAGGCTCAGGCTCACCAGGTTCCCGAAGGATCCGGAGCTCAGGATACGCACCAGGTCTGCATCCTGGGGAAACAACAATGCTTCAACATCAACATCAGGGCTCCAAATACTGGCTGCATGAGCACCTTAGTGCACCCATATTGAAGCTGTGCACCCAATTTTTTTTCTGTGGGATCACCAGTGCACTTATGTAAAGATGTTAATGTATGCTTTTAGTAGGATACAGCATATAGGAGTGTTTTGTACCGTAGACTTGGATGGCATGGTCAGGCAGGTGGGCCCTCCTTCCTTCTGCAACTCCCGTAGCTGAGACTGCTTCTGGCACAGGATGCTGTACATCATCTGTCCGTAATCCGTGCTCTCCAGCGTGGCGATCAGCTGAAGCTTCAGGTCGTTGTCTATGACTATGTTCATCTCCAGGATCAAACAGAGCACCTGAGGGGGAGGGGGGCACAAACTACGGGTTAAGCCATGGCAACTTTTTCAAGAAAGTTTTAGTCACATCTGCTTTCTCTCTACCTCATTACAGGACTCAGAATGGCCTTTACGACCACAGCGGAGCTGCCTTAATATCTTCTTCAATCACTATGGTAAGATTTATAGATTTGGAACCTGTACTTCAGAGGGAGCTAGGAGGGGGATCTTGCAATACATAAAATTTCTCTTAATTGCTCCTTTGGCCAAGGCCTTGTACCCACTAAAATTGATTGATATCTATTCATAGATTTGAGTTATTCTGCAGGAAAAAATGTAAGGGTAAAGTTTGTGTGGAGTTCTGTTGTTTCATTCGTGACTTTCTGTTACATGAGTGCTGACATCAGTGCTTGCCTCGTGTCTTTCAAGGCTGGCTGGGGAAAGTGGTAATTACCAGATGTTACATAATAACAGCAGGAGTCCACTGACCCATGTATCACCTATACACTGGGTACCACAAGTACAGCTGCCACACTCTTACCCTACATAGTAATTTGTACCAATGGATAGTTTCCTTATTGCATCCTTTCCAGGTATAAGCTGTACTTTTCTCCATGCAGACTTCTGATCATGACACTTAATGATGACCTTTCTTGGATTACAGATACAACGTATTGTGTATAAGCCTGTCTGACAATTTAGTAACAGACATCAATGGTCGCAAAGTAACGGCATTCTTACAACAACACATGCACATGTCCCGTGCCTGTGACATTGAGCTGTCTTGTTATGGAAAAGGCTGTCTTAGATCCTGGTTGGTGATTGGTTCTGTGAAAGCCTACTTGAAATTTCTACGCTTGTTCAACAACCTACAACAATCACAGCCAAGCCGTAAGGAAAGGTACGACAATAAGACGCTGTACCTTGATCAGTGTCTTGTCCCCACGCAGTGCCAGCAGCAGACTGGGTCCCCGCATCTCCTCCTTCATCAGGGAAGTCAGGAACTTTTTCCGTTTGTTACAGAGGCAGTTCATCAGTCTGTCCACCACGGCTGAGAAGACTTCCCCCTCGTCATTACAGGTGCTGGAGCCGGGGCAGAAGATGTGGAACCAGCCGTCCTTCCCCTCACGCACAGGCAGGATCATGCAATGCACCTGCACAAACATGTCAACATGTTCAGGGATGGATGTTTGTTTGTTTGTGTATTTGTTTGCTTGTGTATTTGTTTGTTTGAACCATTCTTTATTCATGAAAGCTCAAATTGGCATGCAAGCAGCAAATTGACAAGAAAATTGTCAAGGCAGCACAATTCTCTGTACAGCAGAGTAGAAAATGGTAAGGCAACACAACAATTCTTTAAAAAAAAATAAAATAAAAAACTGAACAAGAAACATCCCCTGGCTTTACAACTCAATGCTATCATACAGTGTTATCTGGATGACAAATAAAAGCATCTACAAAACATCTCACATTAAGCTGGGAACAAATTCAAAGCATTGAAAATTAAAAGAGTCCCCTACCTCACATCTTTCATCTCCAGCAAAGGTTAGGATCACATTTCTCATATGCCTGTCAAGGGACAGAATAATGGTTAGTACATATCAATTCAATCTTCCAAGTAATGCAATCATCATCGTCATCTCCGATTAATAATGCAATATATGAGGCTTGATCTCATTTTCTACGGTTCATTAGACACTCACATTAATAACATGCAAAAAATTAAGTGTGTGCATGGGTGTAAGAGACTAGGGTTTTACGCACACAGAGAAAAAATTCAATCTTCTTCAAAAGTAGTTAAGTAATTTTTACACTGCACTATACACATATACTTCCATCCTAACTAACTTATATTTTGCTTTTCGACTATATGTAATGCCCTGTGTTCTGATTTTTGTTATTTACATGGAATTATGAATTAAAAACTGCATAATACCATACATGACATTCTGCACAAACATACTTGTTATAATAATGATGAAGACTTGTTATACTTACTTTGCAAACGTATCATTTGTGAGTGCCCTGAAAATACAAAACAAAAGACATATTACAAACATGAGTTATGAATAAAAAAATTACGTGACATTATTATCCATACAAAATAAGCACACTACAAAAAAGTATCAAACATTTCTATGATGTGTTCCCTTTCTCATCCAAAAGGACCTGACAAAGTTTATCACTTTATTCAGAAATAAAAACAAGAAGCCATAGGCGACAATTCTCCGTGAAGTTTTATATATTTCAACAAAATCCCAAGCGTCAACGCCAGACCTACTGTGCAGACATTATAATTAGGCAACGGTTAATACCACGCTCGTCCCCAGCGCCCGTGGAGAAGCCATAGGTTATAGATCGTGGCTTAGCCCAGGCTATGGAAAATAAACTTTCTTTAATGCAAATCTGTCGTTTTTGTTTTCTTTGCGCTATCTAAAGGGTTAGGATAACCTACTCTACTCTGGCGGTATTGTCGTGCGCGCTCGCTAGTACGTAACGTTACACGGCGGCCATCTGAATACATGTACACTGCATTCTTT
>NW_017803909.1:966967-991065 GCF_001625305.1 Branchiostoma belcheri | reverse complement strand
TACAGAGGTTTAGGTACAGGTCCGGACCTGTACCTGTACCTGAACAATTTGACAAATTAACACGTGTTCTTCACTTTTTCAATCATGACACAGAAACAATAATAAAGTGTTGACAACTTGTCAGTATCTTCCAATCACAACCCTGGATCAGCCACACTCTCGCGATGTCTCGTGAGACTGAGGATCTCAAATCAATCGACGGTGTTTACGTCTTTTCCAGTGCTAATTTTTCGTCTTTGTGGTAGGATTTACCTATCTTTAGTCATATACATGGTGTAAACTAGCTATTTCGGTATATACTCGTTACTTCATGATCCGGTATTTTGGACCTGTACCGAAACGATTTTTACGGTATTGGACCGGTACAGTGTACCGGTCCGCAGCCCTAGTACATATCAATTCAATCTTCCAAGTAATGTAATTATCATCGTCATCTCCGATTAATAATGCAATATATGATGCTTGATCTCATTTTCTACGGTTCATTAGACACTCACATTAATAACATGCAAAAAATTAAGTGTGTGCATGAGTGTAAGAGACTAGGGTTTTACGCACACAGAGAAAAAACTCAATCTTCTTCAAAGTAGTTAAGTAATTTTTACACTGCACTATACATATATACTTCCATCCTAACTAACTTATATTTTGCTTTTCGACTATATGTAATGCCCTGTGTTCTGATTTTTGTTATTTACATGGCATTATGAATTAAAAACTGCATAATACCATACATGACATTCTGCACAAACATACTTGTTATAATAATGATGACGACTTGTTATACTTACTTTGCAAAAGTATCATTTGTGAGTGCCCTGAAAATACAAAACAAAAGACATATTACAAACATGAGTTATGAATAAAAAAATTATGTGACATTATTATCCATACAAAATAAGCACACTACAAAAAAGTATCAAACATTTCTATGATGTGTTCCCTTTCTCATCCAAAAGGACCTGACAAAGTTTATCACTTTATTCAGAAGTAAAAATAAACTACAACAGGCTAATACAACAAAAGTACAAATGCAGCACCTACCCCTTGGGGAATGGAATTGGATGCAACAACATAGCAAGGCCTGGTCTCCAGTCTTCATATGTAGACCTGAAACAATATTACAGTGCTCATCATGCTTCATCCTGTATTGACTAACATTCTCAATAAAACAAATTTTCACAAAATGATACAGAATGTCAGGAGAATTAGAAATTCTAAAAACAATAGAGGAATGCTTGGCTTAACTCACATTTCCTCCAGAATGGTGACAAAGCACCGTGTGACTCTCTCCGCCATGACCTTGTCAGTTATGAGAAGCGACTTGACCCGTAACACTCCATTCTTTCCACCGAGTCCCGTGACAGGCACCATTTTCTGAGGGTATTGCAACTTTGGGCTGAAGTGCAGGTTTCCGTCTATGTCCACGTTTGGTCTTTTTGGCCTCGTACCAATTGTGTATCCAGTGGCCCCAAGATCATTGTAGTCCATGCGTAGTTTCACCTCGTTTACTGCCACATCGCTCTTGGTCCCCTGCGAGTTCACAGATTCTACTGAACTGTCCATGTTTGAGTCTTCTCTGCAGTGCCCGTTTACTCTTCCTTCAGCTCCGTGGGACTTGTACAGTTCATTGTTCAACACTCCAAAGGCCTTTCCGTTGTCCACCAAACTGTCCACTGAACTCATGATGTTGGGCCCGTAGATTTTCCTCTTCTCGTCGGGCGTGTACTTGGGGCTGGTGTCGCCGGGGTAACAGGCGCGGGTGTTGAAGGTCGTCTTCCTGTCGCTGCCCGGGGTTTGGTCGCTGCTCTCCAGGCTGGACATGGAGCTACTCGTGGAGGACGGTGTCGTCTTGTGCTCAGGGATTGTGCTGTGATGGACACCGAAGTTGAAACTTAAGAAGGGGAGCAAGAAATGTAAGCAGGTGAAGTTAAGCAAATTTGCCATGGTTGTACCGGAGACCACCTAACACGGTTCACGACACAGCCACAGCCAACCACTGATCAGACAAGCAAGAGACAGAAGGACATCAAGTACATGAATAAAGATTAGAGTCAGTACAAACTACAGCTATCGGTATAATATGACAGACTAAGACCTGTTCTGTTTGGGTGGAAACAGTTAAGACTTAAGTTATTAAGATGCATTCAACTTGGCATCTAGTAACAATCTAGTAAGAACAATCTAGTAACAACATATGCTACCAAACTCTCAATCACATTATTACACAATTCAACTTATTGATTATTATTTCTTTGCAACAGTTACTGCAAACAGTTTTGACCTGGTGATACTGTACAAAACTGCTAAACAACAATGTAGACAACAAACTGAAATTTGGAACGCAATTAGCACACAATAAATACTAGCTACTTTGGGGAGCTTTCGAGACACACTCTGTCCCTTCGTCAACTTGGTAAGATCTCGTCTTGGAGTTCTCTTGTCACGTGACAAGAGACAGTCAAATGGTTTGTTGAAATGTATCTGTTTTTGAAAATGATGGAGAGGTTCAGGAATAAAGGGGAGAAGGAAGGGGTCAAATGATGTTTCTGATTACAGTCATCATTCAAACACAGCTGAAGACTAAGTCTATCTGCAATCAAGACTGAGATTACTTCCCAAGTAAAACTGAAGGTGAACTTACTGATATACACCGTCCTCGAAGCATGAGTAGATGGCTGCCAGGCAGACTGACACCAGGTTGTACAGTACCCGGTGGTGGGGACACGCACTGGCAGGGCCATGCATGCTGCAACAAACACACAGACTGTCAGTTTCCTTTACATAGTCTTCATCACATTATTGTTTTACCTTGGTGTAGAAAATGCTTTATGTGATGTGCTGGCCAAAGATAAAACATTGCATTATGTTTAGATGTGCCCATCTTAAGATACTCCCCATCAACAGCAGATGTTGCTACCTTTTGATGAACGCCTTGACTGAAGTGGTTCCATCGTTCTGTGAGTTCAGAGCTAAGATGTAGTCCTGGACAAACATCCGCAGTCGAGGGAACTTTCCAAAGTCCTAGACATAAAGAAAAGCAATCATCAAAAAATGTGTACAACCAACAGCAATTTCTAGCAGCATATAATATTTACTCTATAATTCAATTTATGGCAGATTCATACAATAATCAATCATATCATGAAGGTCAGCAAAAATATCTTAAGTTGAGATAAAAAGGACGTATAAATAACTATCACAGGCGTGATAAGAAGGTTAATTGCTTACTGCTGAAGACATCAAGTACTGGGTTAATCAACAGCATGATATGGCAAGCAACATGGACAAAACATTGAAGACGTGTACAGAGTCATCAAAACCTGGTGGCGGGTCCTTACCGAAGTGTGCTTCAGGATGCGTTGGATGATGGGTGTGAAGATACTGGTGACAATCTCTGAACGGGGTGAGTCACGGCAAATCTGGAGACACAAGAAAATTATTGGAAGATCATAATGAAACAAGACCTTCATGTGATACCAGTAAAATCCACAAAGTCCTGACAAATTAAGATTTGCATTTTTTTTGCTCTCCATCTATCTACACAAGACGATATCATTATTTTACAGAAATATGATTGGCATTCAAAAAACTTCAATGGAAGGGACTATGTGATCCAATTATGAAGTGAAGTCTTGGTTCAAGTACTGCATCCTGTACTTACACGTGTTGACAAGAAGATAGATGAGTTAAAAATAGAGAAGGTAGCATGTGGTGCTGTCATTCCTAACAATGGCTTGTGCATGTGCGTACCTTACTGAAGAACTCAGCTATCTCGATGGAGGGTTGGTTATCCTCGAGCAGGGGTGCCATGTGCTGTGATGAAGGGACAAGAAAATGACTACTGTAAATCTTGAAAATACACTTTTGTATTCATGTGATGTTCAGTGACCTCACAATGGTGACATCATCACCATGCAAACATTTGTTCAGTAATGTACTTTTGTGTCTCCACTGCAAACCTTTAGCAACACCTCCTTTTCCTCCAAATTGTGCAATTTATTCCCTGCAAAATTAAATGAATCTACATTGTGTACAGTATCTTGTTCCTGTTAGTCAGACACCTGATGATAACCTGCCCCAATCTAAGCCAACTGCCCTTCCATGTCTTCATAATGGCTTACATTCTTCTTACCAATATCTACTGATAGCCACCGTCCCCTTTGCCCTTTTCAGAAAGACAAAGAACTTTATCATTACCAATATCATTGATGGCTTTATCAGATCAATGAAGAAGTCAGATACTTTCTGATAGCAAAAAATTACAAGTAAGACAAAACACACTGTTTTCAAATCTAGTTTGAATAACACTTCATTGGGCTGTAGTTGTTTTTGCCACATGCTGTGAATGAGCAAAATGTCAAAGGCCGATGTCATGATATCGCAAGCTTTTATCTGTATATTCCATTAGATTCAGCAGCAGCAACTGACTGCCTCTTTTACTGAAAACAAACGCCCATGTAGCTTTGATGTGATGCTGCTTGATTATAAAACATGTCGCAGATGTTGTTTTTCCTGACATTTTACCATCTTGTGACAAACAAGTCTTCACCATGAAAAAATGAATTGCACACAATTATATTGCTATATTGTATTATGTTATAAATGGTATAATATAAGACTATACGACGGATGGGTTATACATTAGTTGGGTGATAAGTATGCGAAAATTACATACGTCCCGGAGGTTAAACCTCAGATTTTTTGTTATTTTAGAAATTGATGTACATAGACTCAAGGCGATATTCAACCTCTAAGTCATCTTAATAGCAGAGTATGTGTATTTTAGTGACACTTATGCAACATCCTGTCACAAAATCTTGTGGATTGCTTGCATTTCCCTCTGTGTGAGTGAGTTGTGTTGCTTATGTAACTTGCTTGATGCATCTACACGCCTACATATAGCCTCCCTCAAAAAGGACACAACTGAATGGACCCACCCTTAAAAGCCACTCAAAATAAAAGGCTACAGACGGACATGAAGCAGCCTATTATCCACTTTCCTACAAAGAGAGAAAGCTGTCAATTTCCCCCAGATGGAAATGGCTTGTAAAGCTACTTCTGCTTCCATATAAGTTCATGTTCAGGGAGGCCTATTAACTTCCACATCAAATTTCTGGGCACGCACAACTGTAAATCACAGGGGCCCATAAAACATGCATGACACAACTGTTAGCACCAAGCCAGACAGCCTTCCTATCTATTCCTAACACCTGTTCAGTCTTCCCTGCCAGTCGTTATCAGAATAACACATGAACATTCAGCAGCCTACAAACCTTCAGAAACATAATGGTTATTGAGTTAACTACTGTTAGTTACAGGCTAGCTATTATCAACATGATCTTTGTTTAACATTTAATAAGGGCCTTCCATCAATGATTTTTCATATCATATCAAATACCTTTCATTTTTAGAATCCTGTATTTTTCAATGCCATATTTCTGGAATTTTCTATTTCTTAATTCTGCATTTTTGCATAAATCAGTTATTGCTAGCAATAAACAATGATGCAAATAGCAACCAAATTTCATGATTCATCCATGGTACATAAAAAGGCAACTAAATCTTAATCTTACTTCTCAATTTTTTTTCAACAGATTCTCTTGTTGCTTTTCCTCAAACATTTCAACCTTACTCCACATTTAGGCCCACTTAGCGCAGAGATGAATCAATAATGGGATGTTAAAAAACCCCGGGGCAACACTGCAGCCTCCCTGCTGGTTGGAGTCGTGAGCTGGGGCCTTGCCAAATTAATCTGCTGCTCTCCACAGCTCAAGCAGATCCAAATAACCACTGAATCATGGCCACTCTATCAAAGAGAACACCCTCAGGGAAAGGGTTGATCTGTTATTCTTCTCACGAGTTCCAAAACGGTCCGCCTTTGTATTTTTGGCTTGCATAATGTTATTAAGTAGTTACTAAAAGCGTGGCCGGTAGAATGTTTCTCATTATGTTTTATTTACCGTATATTGTGGACAGTCAAGGCCGGAGGCCAAATTCTCAGATCTTGCATTTCAAAGTTGTTTTTCAGGAGCAAATATCCTCTCATTCATTCTTACTGATGCTTGTTTTTTGTCAATCAACATTTGGATTCTTTTTTAATGAACATTGCTGGATACATAATCATGTTGTCCTGTCTCCAAAGATTTCAGCACTCTTCAGAAAGCATATGTAACAGATGACATTGATCTGATCCAGGACAGATCCATGCATGCTTGAAGGGTACACAAAGGTTTTACTGTCACCATGTCTGGTAAAGGTCCCTCATGGTCTCTCTTCTACCCTGAACCGACTACCTGCTAGTTTATTCTAACCAGGCATTAAGTCCGCTTTACGAGACGACAGGTGAAGTCTTTTATGTTGACTTGCCTCGGAGTTATAATGGATGAATGACTCCAACATGTATGAAATACTTCGCAGGAAAGGCCCAAGGCATTTCACATGAAGAAGGGCTTAACAGGGCTTGGGAATCGTGACTGCACCACAAGCCTGATATGGCTCTGCAAATTCCAGCTACAAACCTTACAATTCTGCTTCTTCAGCAGAAGCCACGGTAATATGATCTATCAAAATTGAACTGACTAGGGAAGATGTACAAATAAGTACAAAGTTATGAGATGTGCAGATATAACCACATCCTCAGCTTCAGACTACAGTAAGGTTCATTTAACCTTTGTATGATGTAGCATCTACAAATCCATCAAGTTGTTCTGGTTTACTTATTCAACATTCTAGGAAACAAGGATAGACCATAGTGCAGAGGTTGGTGTTTATGTCTTGTAAAATGTTTCACAGTACACTGGGACAACATATCAAATTTTAGTACAGTCAAATCTGCCTAACTGACCACATATTCAAGCAAACCAAGCAACACATTATGACAAGAAATTTTCCAAAATGGTTGCAACAATTTTCATGCAATATTATTCACTGTTGATATGTATAATATAATTTAGACATCGTATATGTAATATGCTACTAGTTATACTGTCAAATCACCACATTTTTCATCCATTTTTCATCACATTTAAACATTCAAAACACCTGAACTTGGAAACCACTTTGTACATTTGTATCTGTCATGCTTTTCTCTTTAAGAAGACCACCTGTCCAAATAGACTGGATTTTCTGGCCCCCAGAGTGGTGTTCTAGGGTAGGTTTGACTATAATTGAAAATGGTTCTCTATCTGTGTGGATAATCAAGACTATATTACCTTGCCATTCCCCAATGTAGACAGACATGTACAAATACATTATTTACTTACCCGAATCAGGCATTCTTGGTCTGCCTTTTCTATCAATTCTGGGTTCTGAAAATGATAACATTGCATTTGTAACTAACTGTATGCTTGAGCATTTGTCCACAGAAAAGGAGAAACAAAAGTTTGCCATGATGATGCTTTATTCTATATTTCCTCTGCAGTTCACACAGATGAATATGTAGAGTATTCAAGTAGGGCTGACATCACTAGAATTGTGTTTCACAGCAAAGGGCCAAAATGGGAACACAATTGTAGTCCCTAGTTGTTATCTTTGAAAATCCTTTTTTCTCTTGAAAATTTTGGTCCTGTTTGGAGACTTTTGGGCTAAAAGGGACAGGTAGAGTCTATAGTTTCCTGCTTTGGTCAAGTTTTTTTTATTTCACCAGTTGAGTTGTTGAGTCTGAGCTGGTAAACCCCGTTTTCCTGGTATATATTTTGAGGGAAAAAACCCTTGTGACAGAGTGGAGAAGAATGTTTGTCATTGAAAACTGCGAAAGTACTTTTATGAGTCCTTGCTTTATCTAACTATAGCCTTCAATTCCAGATCTAATGGTGGTACAGTACTTACCTTTACCAAGAGCTGTGAGAAAATCTCCAAAGGCACTTGATGAATACTGTCATCCTGCAGCTGCGTTTTCAGTGACATGTCTATCAGGGACTGCAGAACAGGAAGAAGGTACTTGTTTAAGGTCAGTGTCAATGCCAGTCTTAACTGAAACTATTTAAATCATTTTTCCAGTACTCTTAGAGGCACCATTTAACACCAATATGACAGCATTATGACAGAAAAAGAAAAAGCTAATGACTCCATGTTACAGTTTTTTTGCTTTATTTGCTTGAACTTGCAGGTTGCTTTTCAGTCTGGTCATGACTGAGAAGGTCATACAAAAGCTGAGGAACATTCTGGATTGAAAAATGGGACAAACTTTCCAGTTGGCATGCCTACCTAAAGCCCAGACAAGAGAATCAGTTCTAACAACATGGTTACCACATGTTTTCCCCATAACTTGTTTCAATCAACTCTGACCTTGCTATAATGTCAAGTACATCATGCAAATTTGGCAACAGGGACACAACCAAGATGGGACTAGAGTGGGAGAAATAATCCATCTCCCAAAAATCAATAAGTACATTGTCAAGGACGTTAGTGACTGTATCTGAATTTCATATCATCTGGTTAGCACTTTTCAGAGTTATATTTGACATCTTCATGTACTGATTATGACATTTTATGCCAATCAGTTGTCTGCTAAGAGCATCCTACTGTACAAGCTAAACCTAAATTTTAATTCTAAAAATACACCGTAGATTCACACCTTCCAGAACATTTTCAAAAAATCATTCTTCCATTCAATCCACGGACTGCAATTTCTATTTTCAGTCGGCAAGAAAAATGGAAAGGATGTGGATTTAGTCAAGCATGTCCTTTAGGAGTCCCTGTTGGCTTTCCTCTTGCCTCCCGATCCATTTTGCTTGGTTAAGAGGATGTATTTAGGTCATGATGTGCACTTCTGCAGATAGCCCATCTCCTGGTAATCCCGTAGGTCGCACTCCATTCAAGTAGAAGTGCAGACTGAATGGCACCGCATTGATTTTTGGGGCAGGTATGTATTTTACAGATGTGCAGTTAGTATATGCAACTGGGTCAAAGTGCCGTAGTCAGTGTGACATATACTAGAGATTCCTAGGGTCTATTCCACTACAGTGTGTATCCCCAAGATAGGGAAACCTGTTAAGAAAAATTTCATGACCAACAGCAGGCAATAGAAGTTCAGGAGGATGGCTTGTGGATGATGTCTGCATAATTATCTATTTATCAAGATGAACAATATTTGTGGAAGGTTTGACATAACTGGTGACTTTTTGAAAACATGACATGCTGGTAACCTTTTCAAAATATCAACCCCGAGACACTCACACCAGTAAAGGCAACTACTCTTTGATAAGGTTCTTTAACATTGTGGTTACCTTAAGTGTATGTAAGTGTGATGTGAACCAGTATGAATTTGGTCATGTGATATTGCCATCATGGTCAAGGTTGTTTCATTTCTCTAAGGAATGAAAGGGAAAGACACATCTGCTCTTTCAAGATACAATCATTTCAAAATCCTCTGCAGAAAAATATGATTTACTGAGGGATAAAAGACCCTGTTTTCATCTTTGCTCTTTGGAAATAATGCTTCAGACTGTCTTTCTCAGAACTTGAGTGAAAAGAACCCTTCAGCGGGCATGCTGTTCATGTCAGCTCAAACAGACAGTCATCATCCAGCTGCTAACAACACACGCCGCTCACGACTCTCTTACGTAAAGGTTTCTCAGAAGTTCTGCATGCGCTTCATACGATTTGCAGTAGCCAATAAATCAAGAGCAAACACTGGTAGGGTGCACAGCTGTGGCTTACCTCAAAAACTTACCCTTCATGGTTACCTATTGTGAAGACTACCTCTACAAGACTGACAGTAGACTTTCAATCATGCAATGATTTCATGAAATTATACAACTTTCAACAAGATTTCTACATTATGACTTGAATATCATTGTACAGATTCACATAGTACATGTTAACATACACAAACTGCATGATTCAAAGGCATTACTTACTTTAATTTCTTTCATAAGCACCTCAGGCCGCTGGTTATTGGTCAGTATTCTTCTGTACCGATGCACAGCTCTCTGCAAGAAATGGCAACATGTCAGCAATGCATTCTGGGATAAGACTAAAGGCCCATGGGGTGATACCAGACTGGTACAAGCCAGTAATGCATGCAATCCTGGAGGAAATGGTCAAAAATGTGGCATTACCTCAGGGTTCAAAACATCAGATCCTGAAAACTTACCCTCAAGTACTAACCTATTATCTCAACTGCAATTTCAACAAATTCTATACAAATACTATATGGTCATTCAGCAAATAATCCCCCCCCCCCAAATGAACACTTGGATTGGTCCTTTAGCCTTCAAGAAGCCAGCTAACAATCATTCCACTATCTCATGGGGGTGCTGGTAACCCCAAGGTAAAGAAAGGTATTTTTTAATATGGTAATTCAACAAGCATAAAGTCTGTCTTGCCTGAGCCACCACAAAACTGCTGAAAATTCAAATCCTCCCAAAAAAAAGGGGTTTTCAATATTTTAAATCTTGTTTTTTTTAGCTCTTAGGTGGGGACTAGGCGCAAAGTTCATGAACAGGAAGCGGTCCAACCACAGAGCCCTGATGGTTGTAATCATCAGGCACATCTGTAACCACAGGAAACTCTTTGTTTATTTTCATATGTTAATTATGTAACTCTCCATCCCTACTCTATGGATGTTTCGATGGGTTTGCTGGATCAGAAGTATAACAATAAAGGGTTAATGCACTGCCCCGAGTTGTATATGGTGTCATAACTGCATGAGCAGCTGCCATAACCACCGAATAAACCACCGTGTGAGCGAAGCGAACGAGGTGGTTTATGAGGTGGTTATGGCAGCTGCCCATGCAGTTATGACACCATATACAACGAGGAAAAGGCAGTGCATTAAAATTATTATCATATAGCCTATCCAAACTGTCAATCAACACAATTCCTGTTTGAAATACAACAGCTTTAATATATATACATACATAAAAATACATTCGAATATATTATACGCTTTAAAACAAATATGGATAATTTCATTTAATGCAAATTGTAGTTTAAATGAAGCTAAACAAAAAAGTTTATTGGACAGAAAAATGCTACAAAGGTTTACAGAAAGAGTCGCATGCCCCTATACCCTATAACATAATGGTATCAGCCATAACACGACATGTGCTGTTATTCCGCCATAACACCACATGTGCTGTTATCGGGAAATAACAGCACGGGTATCCGGGCCTCTGATTGGTCCGCGCCGTCCGGCTATATGATAATTGATTGTAACATCCAGAAATTCATATCAGTTCTTTTCCCAGAAGCAAACCAGTGAAATTCCATGTGGTATTGCACAAGTCTTGGTATAATGAGAGCAGAAGAATGATGTAATACTGATTCCAAACCAACTTGACCCCTCAGAGTTTACATGGTTTGGACACACAGTTCAGAACTAATTTTAGACACTAACAACTGAACCTTAACAAAGATGTACACACTTCACTTGTTCCCCAATAAGTCTTCCTCGTATAAAGAGCTTTGTCAACACTGGCAACAAAAAGCAATAACTACGACAGAGCTTTCACAGGTCTGCCTTCCGCTCTCCTGCATCACTCTGCAAACATGGCCGCTGATGGACTGGAGATTTGGTCAAACAATGTCCCTAAGTACGGTGTCCTCAAGGGCTTTCATCTGTTATTTCTTTGATTTATACTAACGTACTGCTAAAGTAGCCCTCCTTGTTCACACATGAAATTCTGCAGTCAGTACTTATCTCCATGCACAAGTACAGTAGCTGACGTCAGCAATCTTCACATGACAAACTGCAAACATCACTGCCGCCAAAAATACAACTCTCCCTTGACACTAGTTAAACATACATTCTGAGGCGAGTTATTTTTGCTTTTCTCAAACCAAACCAAACCTACGTAAAATTTTACTGTTAAGGATAAAATGTTTGTTTTTCTGTTTACTTACCTTCCATTTGATGGAATACAACCACTGGTCTCTCAGGTAGGCATTTCCAGCCTGAAATGTGTATTGAACAATGATCAAGTGGTGAAAGCGTCATATCATACTAGTACAGAATATCATCAATGGTTCTCTTTAAGAATAGTTCACTACACTGTCAAGTCTATGTTGCTCCTATATTAAGGCACTGGTGCAGACATTTTGTACCTTTTACTGATTTAGGGGTGCCTTTACATGTATACCCATCCCTTATGCCTATCCCCACAACATTTTATTGTGTTATGAAAAAAAGGTACATGACAAAATGGCACATAACTACCAAAATGACCACTGCTCAAATCACTACTAAAAATGGATGCTGTGTGGTACCTGTAGCAACATGGATCCATCTCCCACGGTAATTCTGAGGCAGAACTTCTGCCCTGTGTCCCATTTGCCCATGTCCTCAATTGCGCTGTATAAGATGGGTGACTCCATTACGCCACATGGCTGGAAGAAACAACAACATATACAGCAATCAGTGATAACACATTTCACGTCTTTCATGTAGTTCAGAAACACACAAACACAGACATTCACACAGAGACACATAAAGACTATACTGTAAATGGTTTTATTTCATGGTAGAAGTGAAAGGGAGCCTTATTAATTAGCGAGGTTTTCACAGTGTTTTAAATTTGTGGCTGAACCAATTCTGGAGTCAATACAAGGAAGACATATTCGCAATGTCATGAATTCGTGGTGGAGTGGTGACTGCAAATGTTTCACGATTTACACTAAATTACAGTATTATTTCCCTCTCTAGGCGGTGAAATACATAATAAAAGCAGGTTTTCATATTTCATAAGTTGAAATGGTTGAAACCATTCCAAAAATCAGAGACATTTGCCTACAGTCTACTTCTTTGATCATTTGTAATGAATTATTTTTTTTACCACATCAGCTATCATGGAGAGTTAAGTGCTTTTGAGGTTTCTTAGGAATGAGGTTCTACATTTACCCTTTTATCATAAAGTATTAAAGCAACATTACTATACTTCTAATAAAGAAATCATCATATAATTATTTAAATAATTGCTGTTGTCCACCCAATTAAACCTTAGCTACACAGTCTAATTGTTTATAACTTTGCCCTATCACTATCAGATTTGAATTCTGTTCAAATTCACTACTTTCATGGTCCGGTATCAAGCCCCATTAAATTACAAGGTTAGTTTTACAGGGGTCTGATTCATTACTAGTATCATCTGAAGATCAAGAGCTAGTATTACAACTGAATGAACAGTAATGATTCACACTCCTGTCAGTTTGTATTTGCATTGCAAATAAACCTTGTTAAATACAGTTTTAATGAACAATTCCTGAAAATCTCAGAATTTTCACCAATCCTACCAATCTTTAGGCAAAGTTGTCTAGTTTTCGTTGATACAAGTTTTCCCTTGGTCATATTTCCTCACAAAATTAAAAGAAAGTAGAATCGTGTGCTTGGGGTGGTGTTGAGAGGAAGCATATTTTACCTGCGGTCACACGAAGGTGCTGGCGCCAAGAAAAACAAAGCTTAGTCTTTCTACTGAGTGTCTGTACCTACGTCACAACATTCTTCCTAGATTGTAATGACCTTTCATTGGTGCTGATAACCATCATGATTATGTTTGCGTTCCCTAATGATGTGTTTGCCTGTCGTTATTTTGTGCGTCTGAGGACACCCCTTGCACAGCGAACCTGAACAGGGTAGCTTTGTTGTAATTTGTTGCTGCCAATCTCCTATTTACGAGCATCTCACTGACGCACGTTCACTACAAGCACCGATCTTAATTTCTGATCTTCTAACACTGACTTCATAAATTCTAGCAATTTTCAGCACAATTCATTTTCACTCCAAGAAAAAATTCAAAATATGTTCAATACAAAAAGCATGTACTGGAGCCCACTATCTCAACAATCAGATACTAACCTTGCTTCTGACAAAACATATGCATATTTTCACCCTAAAAAGGTCATGCTTCCAATTTGGGTCAACCTGGCAGCATAAGCTGAAAATCTAAATGGAAAACCTGACATAGCTGAAGTATGTTACCCCTTTCCTACTTTTGGGTAGGTTCTCAACTAATGGACACAAGTAGAAAGACCTTGTACTGTGTAATTAAAATGTCCTTCCGGTAACAATTCCTCCAAATAGTAAAACAACCATTTTTCAGATCTATGTATAAACTGTGGCCATCAGGTGATGAAGAAATGTTGACCTTACAAGTTACATGACCAATTTCCATTGGCAACATGAAATTAGTCTCATTTTTACGTGTCAAAATATTCTTATCAAACTTCTCTTAGCCCTTCAATATTTCATTGACTAACTCTAAGTACGGTACATGCGGCTCAATACAAATCAAATTTTTGTCACAGGGAAATTAAGATAAATGATCTAACATCATTGTTACATAATGCATATATAATACGTATATACTATTGCTAATTATGTTTACATATGCATACTGGTAAAATGAGAGGAGGGTAAGATTTTCCATGGAAGCATATAACTAAAATCTTACAATGGCTTTGGTAAGAACAACATCCAAGCATCTTACTTAGTCTTACTCCATAATCATTATTTCCCAGTGACTGACCAACCCCAGACTTAGTTTAAGTCTTTGTATAACAGTTAAACTATAACTGGTAATGTCAACATGCGGTCACAGACTCACAGGTGAACACAACAGTCACGACCAGCTGAAAGTGTAAACTTAATGTTTGGGCCAAATGTACTTTGAGCATCCGGGCTAAAACTAATGTTCAATCTCCTGATAATTAGAGTCTGAAAATTTGTAGGCTGAGCCAAGCAACCTTTCATTTTTTTGTACAGAAGGGCTGACCATTGATAAAAATTTAGGGAATGTACAAGACATGTCAGGACAGGCACTGGGCCAAGATTTTAAGTGCAACACAGACTCTGACAAATCCAAGGACCTAACATCTGCATATTCAATGCTTTATATAACAGCCTGCGATTAACATGAGCCCCAAAATACAGACATAAATCTGGGATTGAGGTGAAATTTGTTGGTTACTAAGGTTACTTGCCTCTACAGAGCAATACAAAATCAAAAGCCATCAAGAACAAGTACAATGCAAACATTCAACATACAATACATGTGTACGACACATATTATGTCTTAAGTTTATCAATGCCATGGATTAAAATTGCTTCCTAATTTGACTACATGTAAATATTGTGCATGTTCAGATCTAGCAAAGTAGCATATACATGTATTTACATCCCATATTCCTAGTTTCAAAAAGAAGACTACCGCGCAACACAGTGATCTTTATTTTTCTGTTTACATATTTGGAAAACTTTTAAAGATTAAAATTGGAAACTGAAGTAGAAAACAATTATCTGGACAAAATCAAAGAAACTGTTCTTATCCAACCTTGCTTAGCCACTTAACATTTCTACAAATGTTTGCTAGTACAAAAGATTCTTGTATTAACATAGTAATTGAATACTGCATATGGTCATATACTTTAGATGGAAAAGATATTATGTTCAGGAAATCTGTAGCAAAAATATAGCTGACAACTTCAAAAGTTTTGTACACATCACGTTCATTCTTGAAAACAGCTGGAAGAATTTCAATGGAGGGATTCCTGATAAAATAACAGTACCATAAAAGGAGGAGCACACATATATCAAATTTCTATCCCTACCTTATATTTACAATATAACATATGTAGAATCATACTTGAAATTCAGCTAATGCCATGGACATTTAGGGGAAGACACGTACTCGACATAGCTAACACAAAAGGCCTTTGCTGCATTTCTTCAACACCTCATTTCATTCCTTCCTTCAAGAGTTCCTCCAAAAGTAACCAGATGATTAAGAATTTGTGTATGAATGTGCTGTTTTTAAAATACATTGTAAACTGATTGGAAGGGTAGAGCTTACAAAAACATCTGGGTGAATAAGATCCCGTTCATACCAGACTTTCAAAAACCAGTTGAAACCGCTGAGGGAAAATCCGGCTAAAACCTCTAGAATTCATACCAGACTTGACATAACTGGTTTTGTAAAAATACTGTCCGTTGAATATCCAATTAATTGGCCATGATTGTAATTTGAATAACCGTTCCTCCCACTCTTCCCATTGTTGTCCTTGGCCTTCTTGTATGTCATCTTCAGATTCTTTATCTTACTGTGGCACTGCTCCGTTATATTCGAGAAACCATGCTCCCCCAACTTGACTGAAATTTCCAGGTAAAGTAAAACATTTCTGTTTCGGTACAGCTCACGAGATGGCTTTTAAACATCGGATTTAATCTGCTAAAAAACTGATTTGCATTCACACTAGGCTAAATAAAAACCATTTTTTTTTAAACCAGTTGAAACCGCTAAATAAAAGTCTGGTATGAACAGGGTCTAAGTCAGCCATACCCAAAGTCCACAATCCATTACAAATATATTAAAGCTCTTTACTTATGGTGGCAATATTATGCATGAGGCACCCATAAAAAACACCAAGGAGGGACACAAGAGACTTAAATTTGATGTGTATAAGTATAAGGTTGATATACCTAATTTTTGAAGATATTTTATGAAAATTGTATGCCTTTGTTGAGGGGATACAAACAAACTACCAGAGATTTCAAATCAAAGGTGGCCATCCAAAATGATTAGATTATCCCCTACAGAATATCACATTTCAGAGCTGGATCAATTCAAATCAAAAGCTAGCATTTATCAATTGGTTTAAAAGTAAAACCTGCCTGTTTGTCTTGTTTGGGCACTTAAACTTGGATAACAATTAACAAGAGACTGAGTAACTAACTTTGACTACTGTACGTTGCCATTCTGCCATCCTTTGTGATCACCTAATTCAAAGTCATGTGACTACAGACATGTAACAGAATACAGCCCCAATCCATTTAAACATTAAAGGGAAAGGTGTACTGTACCAATTTGTGAAAAGAAATGATAGAAGGACACCAATGCAAACTTCTGGTGGCCTATTGTTTTAAAATACTTTATAACCCTATTTGGAGATCAATTTGAACAAATTATAGCTATGCCAGACCCTATTCAATTGTGTTTAATTCAAGTATTTCATATGGGTACTACTTAGTAGATTGAAGTAAGATTGCATGCAGTTAGGATTGATAGAGAATAACTAACAGATGTGCATCTGCCAGACTACAGCACCCACATGTTAAGTTTACAAGAATAGCAAGGTTTGTAGAAGGTCGACAGATAAAAAGCTTAACTTGGCCATTGATATCAGTCTTCTTGATATCTGGTCTGTAAACAAACACATGTCCAAGGCTTAACAAAAATAGCAAAGCTCAACCATGTTGTCATCATATTCCAGCCTTCCTTCCACCAGAAACAAGCTCATTGTGATAAATACTGAGTTATCTCTTGGATTTACATAATCCAGTTACATCAAGGAGCAGGAGACATTTTCCCCAATTTAAAGCACCATGCATTTTCCACCAGCCCCAAAGGCTTCTGGTACTAGCAGATACAATTATTTCATATTACAACTTCCAAAACATTGAGAAACACTCTCAAAATATCTGCATGACCTCTATATATACATGTAACTTGTACACCAATATCAGACTTGTTATGTCTGATATCCATACTGTATGAAACAGTCCACATTCACTGAATACCATTACATCATGAAGTTGTAAACCATAATTGCACCATTGATACATCATTAAACATCACTTAACAAATAACACCATTTTGAGGACATTTATACTACTGGACAAATCTCTGAACAGGGTCATTCTTATTTCCCATCATATATAAAACATATCCATGGGAATTCAAAATATGGCTTTTAATTGGTAACAGCAAACATGATTTGTAATGAAAATTTCCACCGAGTGCTGTTAACGGCTGGTTTATGAGAAATGCTGTGGTTTCGGTACATTGGACTTCGCCACCCTATGACAATTACGACTGACAAACGCTGCGAGGTTGGGGTGGTGATTACACATCTGAGTGCTTCACCCAAGGCAATGCCAACAAACAGGGACATGTTTTCCTTCAAGACAGGAACATCCTAAGGCCAGGTTATAAATATCACACTGTTTTTGGGTCCAGTTTTTGGTCCTGAAGCAAACCTTTGGAAAAGGGCAAAATAAAAGAGTGTTGTGAGTTCTCCCCCCTACATCTCTAGTGTTGCCCTCTCCTCCAAAATGCCGCCTGTGCTACTCTGCATCTCTCAACCAGCCTTCCTCCTCCACCATCTCTGCACTTCCATCTCCCACATACACCCCACATCCGTCGCGATACCAGAAGGAAAAAAACCGCTCCTCAGAAAATAATGGCACCGGTTTAGGGTTAAATAAAGAGGGTATGGCACGTTCTGGTGGTGGTGGTAAGTATGGTAGGGAGGGAGAAACATTGTTTCGGAAAAATCGACAGAGAAGCGAAGGTTGGTACTTACCGAGGCAGACCGGATCTCGCCCTGGTCCAGTACCACATGATGCTGTTCCCATCTCCGTAAGTATTTTGAGCTTAAAATCTTGCTGACCAATGTCCGCGTATGGTTTAGCCAGCAAATCTGGACATCTCCCTCGTGGAGTAAGGCGTATCTCGTCCCAGCAGCGACGGTAAATCCCGTCTTCGGGCCGCCACTGTTGCTAGTCGCGTTTCCCGGTTCTGAAGCGTTCGCCATTTTGCGTGTGTTGTTATTGCACGGCAGCACCCACCCCGATCAGCGGAGTCGAATGCGCGACCCCTTCGCCGCTCACTCGAACACCTTTCTGGGGAAAACCACTGTCATACTTCTGTCCACTATTTTCTCACGACAACAGTCCGTTCGATGTCCCAAACAAGCAGGAAAGACGGTCACAGATGGCCTTATCGTCTGGTTTTCTCTCCACTGTACATCCGAGTACAGTTGGGCTGGGCGTCACGTGACCCTCTGACGTCAGTGCCGTCGGCTATTTATGGAACCCGAGTTGGACAACGTGAGGAGTGGAATGAGAGGCTGAGACGGCCACGGTCTTTTCTCAAGGTGCAAGTCAAACAAAATCTTGTAACCCACAACACAAACTTGCGTGTACTATCCAGTAAACATCGCTCCCGAACTTTTGTTCTTCCAGATGACACCAGGGAGGTTCTATCACTGAGTCAACATAGGCCGGTAAACGGAAGAAGTCGGATGCGTCAATGACTGAATGAGTTATTCAGGTAAAACTAAATTTTCTGCCATCACGCCGGTAGTATTCAGGTAAATTGTTACAATTTGTATATCGTCTGAATCATTTCCTACTCAATTATTTTACATGTCGCGTGAAATAAAAAAGAAAAGTTGCAGAAGAATTAAGTGGATCACTTGCCTTTATAGTCTCAGCAGAATAATTAATTTCCTATCCGTATGCCCAGATTTTCGTTTGACGCAAATAGCTTCCCCGTTATTTCCTGTCTTGGTTTAAGAAACAGCGGAGAGCGACTTAAAAAGTTTTTGTTTTGTAAGAGACACTCTGAATCAACCAGCAAAATACCTTAGTTCTCCACGCTGAAGTGTGGTAGCACAATTCCAAGTCGGCCAGAATATCTGTTACTTTTCATTTGTCAGTGCCGGTGACCTGAGATAGAAAGCTGTTTATTTGGTCGGTCTTCGGGGATTTTCAGACGTCAGTGCTACGTTAATCCTCTCACGACTCGTGCTGATGAGGAACCGGTACAAGCGGTGGTTTCCTGACAGTTCCGATATGAAGACCGCAAGGAAAAGTACTAGATCCTCGCCGATGACCCAAACAGACGTAGTCGGAGGGAAGACCGTGACTTCCTCTGAATGACTCGGTCAACTTCCGCACCTGTCTCCCTCATAATGACAACCTAGGATAGGAAAAATGCGACGACTTTCTCTTCGAATCCACTCACTTTAAGACTACGTCTTCTTTGGTAGCGCTTATTTGAAAACTTATGGTGACGTCAGTACTAGTAGGTTCCGCCGTATTGGTGCCCTGACGTGTTGTAAGTTCAGAGCAGGGAACTTCAAAAATCTATTTGAAGCTACTTGTTCAGAGTGAATCGTACCGTAAGCGTGCCCAGGGTCTTAATGTTTTATCATTGTGGTGCTGTGCCTCATGCCATGGGCCGATGTAAAATGAATATTGAAAGTTCCTGTTGACACGATATGGCTCTTTTTGAAGATTTTTTTACTCCTTGATAAGCTAATGCTTCCTTCTCAGAAAAGGAAAGCGCCTCTTGTTTTGGCAATCTTCAGTATACATGCATTACCAGAGTAAGTAATCATCTTATTAATTACACGTAGTTGTCAGCAGTTATCTAAACTTTTCTTTACAGACAGACCGATGGCAACTCCAAACACTATGCTTATATATAGCGGTATTTTCATACGCTACTAAGTCCACCCATTATAGACGTGGACTTTTAATGTAATTTACCAACTCAGATGAACTTTCATGCTAAGTCCACCCATGTTGTCACGTATATACGGTGGCATTAATTCTTTATCCACCTCACGGGGTAGTGACGGGACAAAAAGCACTCCAGACATCCAACTTCAACAGCTGAAACTTGTTTAACAACAAAATCTGAAAGATACGTGGCTTTATGATTGTTTCAACAGCAGTATATTTTCAGTCATTTATCTTTTTGAATTTAAGCGTTTATAATTCTGCGATAAATAATCTGCGAAGTGTAGTGATCTAACCACGTTATTAGTACAAAGACTTGTAACAACCGCTTTTTTTTACATGTCCCAAGGAATTCCCTTGGAAGGTCTTCACTCAACTCAACTTGAATGACTCAACTGAAAAAACTCAACTTGAATGACTTTCAAACTTGCGGCATTTCATGTCACTGTTGTCCTCGCATATAAAACTGAACTTTCAGACTGTTGAATCCTATACTGCACCTGTTTCCATCTGTCTGGTGTCCCTGCCGTCTACAAAATGTCATCAATGTTTATACCCCCTACATATACGTATATTGGGGTTAATCTCTATTGCGAACTCGGAAGGGCTAAATGGGTTATATTTCTTTTCGCGTTGTTGCTTTCAGACCATGTGGTCATATATCAAAGTGGCAACGTTCCGGTTTGGGTGTACAGTATTTCAAAGTGATGGCGCCGGTGGCTATTTTGTTGCACTGGTCGGTTGGTCTCAACAAATAAACACCCGACAACATCTGTATGTCCCTGTCTGTGGTTCGTGCAAAGATCAAAACAGCCACGATGAAAATAACTGAGAAATACAGGAGAATATTATATCCAACTCATCAGTCACTTCACAACTCAGTAAACAAACTTGCAAATTTAGTAAAGTTGAATCCACGGTCACCCTCAGTTTTGAGTTTTTTTTACAGAGATTTTTCCAGCGCTTTTCGTTCCTTTTTGTTACATTTCATTGTTCCTTTTTTGTGTGTGTTGAAGACCTGTACCCTCGTGCTCAACCTCAGGCAAACTATTGTACTTTTCGATTGGAATTTAGTGCTTAGCAAGTAAGACGATAAAGTTTGTTTTTCGAACAGTAACAAAGCCGTTTCAATCGATTAACTACAGTCGTTTGGGCCCCCTTTTTTAAATACTAAGTATTGAGTAATGTCAGTTCTTTATACTGTAAAGACAGGTGGCATTCAATGTTTTCCCAGTGAAAACGTTTGGATTTGACAATGTCATGAAGACAATCCTGTAAATAAACTAAACAGACTAGAATCCTGCTACTTCATGTTCTTGAAGCGGACCGTTCGCGGTTTGGTGGCAGGAATCCGTGTCACGATTGTATTGAAAACATTCCATCAGGCAGTGGTGTGCGTCACACTTTGTCAATGACGTCACGGGAGCCCGCACCACAGACATGCCCACTCTTCTCGTGACCGGAGCCAGATGGTGCCACGGCGAGTGTGCCGTCCAGATGGGGACATCCTCTCCGCCCGTTTTTTACCGGCCTTCTCCCTTGTCTCCTCTATCTCTGTGATACTTCGGGGTCAATTGGATGCGACGGCAACGACCTCGAACCGTCTTTAGTGGTCTATCGTAAGTCGCAGGGTTTCTCTGGATCGGCCTACATGTTACTACAGAGGTGCCTTTAGTGTCAGCTACGCAGTACAATCGCAATCTTCCAGTACTACATGCCGTCAGAGGCAAACGCGTCGACTGCAGTACACTAAAGATCGATAAAAAAACGAAGACAACGGATATATGGTTTGCTGCTCTACGTCAGAACTTCATGTACATAGTATCAACATAGCAACCCGTGACCCCAAGTTGAGGCCGGTGCTTTCGTCTAGCGATTTTAGTCTAGAACTGACGTCCGAAGCTGTCAGGAGCTCGGGCTGATTAACGAGCTGATTAGGTAGGTACTAGGTAACCAAGAGAGGCGGAATCGAAGTAGTACAAAAAGCCTTCCTCATTCAGAATTTGGCTTATTTGTAGTACGACGCGTTGATTCCAGAATCAAACTTGCTCAAATCCACGGTGTTGATAGGCTTCGGACTATGCCATTCACATTAGGACGATGCCATTCATTCACACACGCTCAGTCAGCACCGGAGACGGTGTCCTGGATAGGCAACATGTTTATATATCGCCGATCCTCTGTTGCAGTTACGGAACTTGGGACACGTCATGCATATCGAATATGGTAAGACGACATAGCTGTCCCTACACGGGCACCTGATAAACACTAGCATGCCTAGTCTCCGTACTCGTGACGGCATGTGTGTTTTGGCGATGTCGCTTTTGTGTACAACAGTAACTTTGGACGGTTTACACTTGCGCTTACACACCATGGTGGTCTCTGATAGATGTTCCGGAACTTTTTAAACAAAGTGGCAAACTACTAGTTCTAGTATCACCAGAGAGTCAGAGACGCTTTGACGAGCATGCAAGTCACACAACAAGTTTGTCTTGGTCATTACCTTCGTCGAAAGGTGCATGGTGGCTATTCAAATTTTAATTCTGTGGCCCTGTGATAATTATAAACTCTCTAGATGCCATCCTGGATAGCTATGTGTTCTGATGACTATACTCAGTTAATAATCAATTTCGGCTACCAGACCCCAACATCTATATCAGTAAGGGTATGTTTTGGTATAGGAAATGTCGAAAGTAACCAGAGAGTACTGGGCGCCCTTTTAGCATCCAATGGAATTGGACCAGCTCCCGGAAAGTTTCATCACTATTTCGCGAGCCAAGACCTAGATCTAGCTATCAACAAACACAGAAAATGCATTCATAAGTTTGTTTAGTTATCCAGTTTATAAGCAAAAAAATATCGATTGTAACGATTTCCAAACTATACTGGTGGTATGAACTCTGATCGAGTAAATATAGAATCGACTTTGGAAACTTCTGTTGTGGCGAAGTTTATTCGTGGACGCTTATTATTGAGGTTATGAGGGAGGAGTCAGACAAAATATAACATACAGATTACATGATTCCATATATACCGTTACAAACATGTAATTCTACATGCATGGTGGACATGACGCGATGCTATTTTTATATAACGTTATAGACGTATTAGGTACTTATTTGGCCTTTCAGCTACAAATAGGAATCCTGTAAAGAGTAATAACAAAGGCGCTTCTTCTGCCTTCTTTCTTCTTTTGTCAGAGAGCACAGCAGAACATTTTTGTACACATGCTAGCTAATGGCGCTAACAAAGTCCTTCACATTGTATTGGGGGGGATGTTCAGTAAGTGAATTGATGTTGACGGTCTCCTTCGACTTGATTTTTCACCACGTATGCGCGAGCTGCTTCAGTAATTCTCAGTTATGACGTCAATCGATTGTACGTGCGAACATATCTACCGTGGCCGACAAGGACAAACCTGCGTCGCCTGCGCGCACACCTGCGTCGCCTGCGCGCACACCTGCGTCGCCTGCGCGCACACCTGCGTCATGTCTGCAAGAGCTTCCTCGTCTGCGCACGACTACCTGCGTCGTGTCTGCCAAGAGCTTCCTCACGCCTGCACAGAAAGAGCTTCCTCGTCTGCGCACGAATACCTGCGTCGTGCCTGCCAAGAGCTTCCTCACGCCTGCACAGAAAGAGATTCCTCGGCGACCTCGCTGCGCGCAACGAAAGCTCGCTGCACGGAAGAATACGTGTCACCCCTGCCCTGTTGAAGAATGGACGGTCCCCTATTATAGGTCAAGGGTCACATTCGCTGTCGTTTTTGTTTACTTCAGTCTCAAATTTGTTTTAGTTTTTATGCTTACAATGTCCGGCGCGTTTATTAATCAATAACGGGCCCGTTAGTGATAAA
>NW_017803909.1:962084-966947 GCF_001625305.1 Branchiostoma belcheri | reverse complement strand
CTCCCTTGTCTCCTCTATCTCTGTGATACTTCGGGGTCAATTGGATGCGACGGCAACGACCTCGAACCGTCTTTAGTGGTCTATCGTAAGTCGCAGGGTTTCTCTGGATCGGCCTACATGTTACTACAGAGGTGCCTTTAGTGTCAGCTACGCAGTACAATCGCAATCTTCCAGTACTACATGCCGTCAGAGGCAAACGCGTCGACTGCAGTACACTAAAGATCGATAAAAAAACGAAGGCAACGGATATATGGTTTGCTGCTCTACGTCAGAACTTCATGTACATAGTATCAACATAGCAACCCGTGACCCCAAGTTGAGGCCGGTGCTTTCGTCTAGCGATTTTAGTCTAGAACTGACGTCCGAAGCTGTCAGGAGCTCGGGCTGATTAACGAGCTGATTAGGTAGGTACTAGGTAACCAAGAGAGGCGGGAATCAAGTAGTACAGAAAGTCAGTAACAACCTTCTTCCTTCAGAATTTGGCTTTTGTAGCACGACGCGTTGATTCCAGAATAGCTATTGGCAAACTTGCTCAAATCCGCGTGTTGATAGGCTTCGGACTATGCCATTAGACACACGCTCAGTCAGCACCGGAGACGGTGTCCAGGATAGGCAACATGTTATCGCCGATCCTCTGTTGCAGATACGGAACTTGGGACACGTCATGCATATCGAATATGGTAAGACGACATAGCTGTCCCTACACGGACACCTGATAAACACTAGGCATGCCTAGTTCCCGTATTCGTGACGGCATGTGTGTTTTGGCGATGTCGCTTTTGTGTACAACAGTAACTTTGGAAGGTTTACACTTGCTCTTACACACCATGGTGGTCTCTGATAGATGTTCCGGAACATTTTAAACAAAGTGGCAAACTACTAATTCTAGTATCACCAGAGAGTCAGAGACGCTTTGACGAGCATGCAAGGCACACAACAAGTTTGTCTTGGTCATTACCTTCGTCGAAAGGTGCGTAGTGGCTGTTCAAATTTTAATTCTGTCGCCCTGTGATAATTATAAACTCTCTAGATGCCATCCTGGATAGTTATGTGTTCTGATGACTATACTCTCAGTTAATAATCAATTTCGGCTACCAGACCCCAACATCTATATCAGTAAGGGTATGTTTTGGTATAGGAAATGTCGAAAGTAACCAGAGAGTACTGGGCGCCCTTTCAACATCCAATGGAATTGGACCAGCTCCCGGAAAGTTTCATCACCATTTCGCGAGCCAAGACACCAAAAATGCAATCATAAATTTCTTAGTTATCCAGTTTATAAGCAAAAAAATATCGATTGTAACGATTTCCAAACTGTACTGGTGGTATGAACTCTGATCGAGTAAATATAGAATCGACTTTGGAAACTTCTGTTGTGCGGCGAAGTTTATTCATGGCTGCTTATTATTGAGGTTGTGAGGGAGGAGTCAGACAAAATATAACATACAGATTACATGATTCCATATATACCGTTACAAACATGTAATTCTACATGCATGGTGGACATGACGCGATGCTATTTTTATATAACGTTGTAGACGTTAGGTACTTATTTGGCCTTTCAGCTACAAATAGGAATCCTGTAAAGAGTAATAACAAAGGCGCTCCTTTTGCCCTCTTTCTTCTTTTGTCAGAGAGCACATCAGAACATTTTTGTACACATGCTAGCTAATGGCGCTAACAAAGTCCTTCACATTGTATTAGGGGGGGGGATGTTCAGTAAGTGAATTGATGTTGACGGTCTCCTTCGACTTGATTTTTCACCACGTACGCGCGAGCTGCTTCAGTAATTCTCAGTTATGACGTCAATCGATTGTACGTGCGAACATATCTTTTAGTTGAGAATGAGTGGTGACGTCACTGGGCCATTAGCCCAGCTCACCGGCGAACAGAGACTTCCCAGGTAGCGCCTATTGTTTGTTAATAAAGGGTTAATGCACCGCCCCGAGGTGTATATGGTGTCATAAATGCATGGTCAGCTGCTATAACCACCGAATAAACCACCGAGTGAGCGAAGCGAACGAGGTGGTTTATGAGGTGGTTATAGCAGCTGACCATGCATTTATGACACCATATACACCGAGGAAAAGGCGGTGCATTAACGTTATTATCATATAGCCTATCCAAACTGACACAATGAATCAACACAATTCCTGTTCAAAACATTAAACCTTTAATATTTACATAACAATACATTCCAAAATATTATAATCATGGTTTGTACTTTAAAATAAATATGGAGATCATTTTACAATAAATATAGTTTACAACTTTACACGCGTCCCGCGGAAAAAAATATTGATAACAAAGATGGGGGAGGGCAAAAATCAACACGTTCGTACGGTACCGACTTGTAGCACAAAACTCACCCTACAGGAGCTCTCTCGTCTGCACAGGAAGAACGTGAACCCTACACTGACTTGTTGGTGGGTAACGGGAACTATACGAAAGCACAGACAGGAAATACTCGAGATAAGGGAGCGGGATGCGGACGGCATGAATCACAGCCGCTCACAGACGCGCTCTGCCTGGCGTCCAACTCAGCTGGCGTCTGCCAATTCCAATTGATAACAAAGATGGGGGAGGGCAAAAATCAACACGTTCGTACGGTACCGACTTGTAGCACAAGTTGTTGTTCGTTCAGACACGCGAAACGCACCCTGCTGACCTCTGTCTCCGGTGTAGCTTCCAGCGTCTGTTCCTCGACCTCCATGGGTCCAAATATCTCATCTAAATCCGCGTCTGTTATCTCTTCCATGTAGAAATTAGGCAAACTCTCCATGACACAAGAAGGCAAGATGGCGGACCAAAAAAAATAAATCGTCTGATCCCTGGTCTGATTCAGTCAGGTGATGTGGGCGATACCACTTTTTGTAGGGGTGTCAAAATAAGTATGGTTTTTGCTCTCCCGTTCAAATTCTATCTATTTACATATACATTTCATACTCACACACATTTTAGTTTATATGAAGCTTAAAAAAAACATAATTTTGTCTGACCAGGAAACTGCTATGAATATTAACAGAAAGAGCTGTGTACCCCTATATCATTATGGTTTCACCCATGGTTTATGGAGAATAACGCACGGCTGAGCCATGGTTTATCGGAGAATAAAGCACGGGTAACGGAGGCCTCTGATTGGTCTACGCCACCCGGCTATATGATAATAGCTATTAGCGGCCGGTACTAACTTCTAAGTACCGAGGAATTTTTACCCGGATTTCTGTTTGTATGAATGGGATTTCTGTTTGTATGAATGAGATGGTAGAAATACCCCAGGTTTACTATTAAATTATATCTAGAGTTCCACGAACCCACACCTCCGCTGTTTGTGTTGACTGTTGACAGCAGTTTACAACAGGGGAGCTCTGACGTGTGTGCCCGTGGTAAAGCCGAGATTGTTTAACTGGATCAAATCTAGACTTGACTCGTGTCAGATCCGCACCATTCTAGGTCTGCTTACGTAGGTGAATTGTACAGTTAATGCGTGACAGTCGTGCCTTTTCAGGTACCATCTCCAACTGAGAGACAATAATTCAATTGATTGGCTGATTTTCAGAGGAGCCGCATATGTCCAAAAAAAAGGAGTCATGTCAGTTTTATAGACTTCAAGTATGTCCGTGGTGGATCATTTCAACGAATACTGGTCCGATCGTCTCTAAATCAGTATGTTTTCCTTAGATTTGCCCATGGAGGTAAAAGAGTTTCTCTCTTTTACCTCCATGGATTTGCCGTAGAATACCAGTCATCGATGAAGAGCCCTCACTCCGTAAGGTAGTAAAATTCAGATCGATACAACCATAGGTGTACAAGTGCTGTGGAATGTGTGTGGTAAATGTTCTGAATGTCACAAAAGCGCCAGACTAGACTCGCCAAACATCTGCTCGTAGTTAAAGTTACATATCGGCATCGCCTAGTACTAGTAGTAGCTTCCATTCATTCATACATAAATGCACGGCACCCGATTAATCTCTCTGCTAACGAACGACACGAATCGAAGACCCGTCCCGTCAAGATGGAACTTCCCTCCCCGGTGGAGAAGTCTATTTCTGGAAGGTGCGTCAGCGGATGCGGCGAGATCCTGACCTCGACTCGCGGACATGTAGTCTATTTTAAGACCCAGAAGGTCTGTCGTCGGTTAAGACGTCAAAAGTACACCATGACCTATCCACGGAGGGGTTTACCGTAGTGGTTGTGATTAATTTCACCACAGGATGTAACACACTGGCTGCCAAACTAAACTTTTCCTAGAGGTACGTTGGTGGCTGATCTGCACATTTCAAGTTGGCGCGAGGTTTGGCAAACTATCGTACAAGGAAGTTTCCAAAGGGGATTTCCGGATTCCTTCGCCGATGGTAAATTTCAAAGATCACCAAAAGTATGCAGAATTTCACTATCAAAAAATGAACCTGACCGTGATATCTTATCCACCCCTGCATGCTTCCCATGACATGGAACAGTTCCCTGCGGTAGATTGTACTAACCAAACGTCATTCCAGCTTGGATTACGCGGCTCCAGTACCAGTCGTGACTCCCCGTGGCAGGGTTACTACTCAGACCGTGATTATGCGTCACTAGGTCATGTACTGTGCCTCGGCAAGCAGCCTTGGTAATCCTGTTCATATAACTTTGGAGGCACCCACCACGACATGTTGTAACTGGTTTCATTTTGTAATTGTCTGAGCTGCCAGTGACCAGGGTGACACAATCTCTCAGACTCTAGTCTCCACCAGACTCCTTTGCAGGTAGAAATGGGCCTAAAAAGGGGATATTTTGGGCCAGAGGAGTTGGCCGGTCAGAGAGGGTCCAAGAGAGGGCCCAACCCCTCTGGTCAATGATATCCCCTTTAAATTTTAGGCTGAT
>NW_017803909.1:958183-962064 GCF_001625305.1 Branchiostoma belcheri | reverse complement strand
TTATTGATTAATAAACGCGCCGGACATTGTAAGCATAAAAACTAAAACAAATTTGAGACTGAAGTAAACAAAAACGACAGCGAATGTGACCCTTGACCTATAATAGGGGACCGTCCATTCTTCAACAGGGCAGGGGTGACACGTATTCTTCCGTGCAGCGAGCTTTCGTTGCGCGCAGCGAGGTCGCCGAGGAATCTCTTTCTGTGCAGGCGTGAGGAAGCTCTTGGCAGGCACGACGCAGGTATTCGTGCGCAGACGAGGAAGCTCTTTCTGTGCAGGCGTGAGGAAGCTCTTGGCAGACACGACGCAGGTAGTCGTGCGCAGACGAGGAAGCTCTTTGCAGACATGACGCAGGTGTGCGCGCAGGCGACGCAGGTGTGCGCGCAGGCGACGCAGGTGTGCGCGCAGGCGACGCAGGTTTGTCCTTGTCGGCCACGGTACATATCTTTTAGTTGAGAATGAGTGGTGACGTCACTGGGCCATTAGCCCAGCTCACGGCGAACAGAGACTTCCCAGGTAGCGCCTATTGTTTGTTAATAGCTATTAGCGGCCGGTACTAACTTCTAAGTACCGAGGAATTTTTACCCGGATTTCTGTATGTATGAATGGGATTTCTGTTTGTATGAATGAGATGGTAGAAATACCCCAGGTTTACAAATTAGATCTAGAGTTCCACGAACCCAAACCTCCTCTGTTTGTGTTGACTGTTGACAGCAGTTTACAACAGGGGAGCTCTGACGTGTGCGCCCGTGGTAAAGCTGAGATTGTGTCAGATCCGCACCATTCTAGGTCTGCTTACGTAGGTGAATTGTACAGTTAATGCGTGACAGTCGTGCCTTTTCAGGTACCATCTCCAAAAAAGGAGTCAAGTCCATACCATATGTCCAAAAAAGGAGTCAAGTCAGTTTTATAGACTTCAAGTATGTCCGTGGTGGATCATTTCAACGAATACTGGTACATGGTCCGATCGTCCCTAAATCAGTATGTTTTCCTTAGATTTGCCGTAGAATACCAGTCATCGTACTCCGTATGGTAGTAAAATTCAGATCGATACAACCATAGGTGTGCAAGTGCTGTGGAATGTGCGTGGTAAACTGTTCTGAATGTCACAAAAGCGCCAGACTAGACTCGCCAAACATTTGCTCGTAGTTAAAGTTACTTATCGGCATCGCCTAGTAGTAGCTTCCATTCATTCATACATACATACATACATGTAAATGCACGGCACCCGATTAATCTCTCTGCTAACGAACGACACGAATCGAAGACCCGTCCCGTCAAGATGGAACTTCCTTCCCCGGTGGAGAAGTCTATTTCTGGAAGGTGCGTCAGCGGATGCGGCGAGATCCTGACCTCGACTCGCGGACATGTAGTCTATTTTAAGACCCAGAAGGTCTGTCGTCGGTTAAGACGTCAAAAGTACACCATGACCTATCCACGGAGGGGTTTACCGTAGTGGTTGTGATTACTTTCACCACAGGATGTAACACACTGGCTGCCAAACTAAACTTTTCCTAGAGGTACGTTGGTGGCTGATCTGCACATTTCAAGTTGGCGCGAGGTTTGGCAAACTATCGTACAAGGAAGTTTCCAAAGGGGATTTCCGGATTCCTTCGCCGATGGTAAATTTCAAAGATCACCAAAAGTATGCAGAATTTCACTATCAACAAGAGTTCCGAGATCTCATACCTCCATGAAATATGGGCTTGATATGTAAATGTAAATTTCTTCTTTAATTACGCAAATGACCTCTGCATTAACATAATATATGCATCGTGATGTTAACTTTTGATTAACTTAAAGATGTCCCAAGTATGACATTCCCATCATTCACCATTGAGAAATCATAGATTTTTTCCATTAATTATGCAAATTAGGTCATCATTTGCATAATTAGTATCTGTTGATGTTCCATCTGCCATAGGTTGCATACATTACATGTATGAAAGTTCTATAATGTAAAACACTGTAATTATAGAATTTCCTCATTAATTATGCAAATAAAGTCCTCATTTGCATAATTTGCAGTTAATTATCTACATCTCTCTGTCAGATACCTACACACCAAAAATGATGAAAATACGCTGTTCCTATCTGGACTTATTGGCTTTCAAAGATTTCGCCCGAAAGTCCCCTGCAGTTCCTGAACAAGCTGCTAGGGGGATCAAACCCACACCACTTATTCCTGACAGGAAAAGCTATCTGTCACCAAAAATTCAAGACCATAGCATGTTCAGGACCAAAGATACAAAAACCGGAAGTTCTGCTGCAGTACCAAGGTCATCCACCAGGAGGCCCATATTTGACCTTGACCTTTGTCTTCCTAAGACTTATCAGCATACCAAATATCATCACAATCCATAAAGGCGTTATGAAGTTATGCTGACTACAAAGTTGCGGAAACACACACAGACACACAGACACACACACACACAGACACACACACACACACACAGACACACAGACAGACGCCGCCAAAAACAATACCTCCATTTTTCATGGAGGTAAAAAATGAACCTGACCGTGATATCTTATCCACCCCTGCATGCTTCCCATGACATGGAACAGTTCCCTGCGGTAGATTGTACTAACCAAACGTCATTCCAGCTTGGATTACGCGGCTGCAGTACCAGTCGTGACTCCCCGTGGCAGGGTTACTACTCAGACCGTGATTATGCGTCACTAGGTCATGTACTGTGCCCGGCAAGCAGCCTTGGTAATCCTGTTCATATAACTTTGCAGGCACCCACAACGACATGTGGTAACTGGTTTCATTTTGTAATTGTCTGAGCTGCCAGTGACCAGGGTGACACAATCTCCCAGACTCAAGTCTCCACCAGACTCCTTTGCAGGTAGAAATGGGCCTAAAAATCTTGATGAGAGGAGTACTAGTTGGCCGACCAGAGAGGGTCCAAAAGAGGGCCCAACTCCCCTGGCCAATGATATCCACCTTTTTGGCCGATTTCTACTATTTATTCAGCCTGAAAGGAGCGTCTGGTGGAGACTACAATCTCTCGCGGTCCTGAGGGGCTGATTGGGCCCAAGGGTGTGTAGTTCGGAATTTGTTATTGTTCGTTATCTTTCATCATTTTCTTTTTTTTTTCTTCAGAAATCACAGCTTAGAAATTGTTATTATTTGTTTGTTTGTTTGTTTGTTTGTTTGTTTATTGGGAATCTCCATTAGTTATACAAGCTGTGTATACTAATCTTCCTGGAGTCCTTTCACATAATAGAATACATACAATTATCAACTTAATAGTTACAAAGGATTCAACAACATTATACATAACAATTGCTTAACAAGAACAATAAAATTACTAAGTAACAGTAACTACTTATTAAATTTACTTATACTTCTAACAACAGCAAATATACAAGTTGTGGAGAGGTCAGAGGTACACCTGTGCTCCATGTGTCTTACCACCATGTGTCAAGACGCATGTGCTCGTATTTTTACATAGTTGACTGATGTTTACTTTAAATGTGCGTGCGTTTTCGGTGAGCATGTGAGGAGGCAGCGTGTTGTACGTTTTTATACTTCTGTAGACAAATGTTCTTGTTTTAGCTCTGGTCTTAGGTTTGCCTTGAACAAACGCCCCTCTCCGAGACAGTCTTGTGTTGTGATCATGTGTAGATTCAATTCGCTGCAGTTCTTTGAAAATACATTTTGGTTGCTTTGTAGTGACTATTTTGTGAAATGTACACAATGTATTACAGAAAAGTCTTTCTTTCACTGTTTGCCAGTTCAACTGAGTGTATAGGTTGTCAAGTCTGTCTTCAAAAGTGGCGTTTGTGGCTACACGAGCTGCACGATTTTGGATTACTTGTAGTCTATCTATGTGCGTCTGTGGTGCTGACGACAATAGTGTGGAGCAGTAGTC
>NW_017803909.1:926874-958163 GCF_001625305.1 Branchiostoma belcheri | reverse complement strand
AGTCTATTTCTGGAAGGTGCGTCAGCGGATGCGGCGAGATCCTGACCTCGACTCGCGGACATGTAGTCTATTTTAAGACCCAGAAGGTCTGTCGTCGGTTAAGACGTCAAAAGTACACCATGACCTATCCACGGAGGGGTTTACCGTAGTGGTTGTGATTAATTTCACCACAGGATGTAACACACTGGCTGCCAAACTAAACTTTTCCTAGAGGTACGTTGGTGGCTGATCTGCACATTTCAAGTTGGCGCGAGGTTTGGCAAACTATCGTACAAGGAAGTTTCCAAAGGGGATTTCCGGATTCCTTCGCCGATGGTAAATTTCAAAGATCACCAAAAGTATGCAGAATTTCACTATCAAAAAATGAACCTGACCGTGATATCTTATCCACCCCTGCATGCTTCCCATGACATGGAACAGTTCCCTGCGGTAGATTGTACTAACCAAACGTCATTCCAGCTTGGATTACGCGGCTCCAGTACCAGTCGTGACTCCCCGTGGCAGGGTTACTACTCAGACCGTGATTATGCGTCACTAGGTCATGTACTGTGCCTCGGCAAGCAGCCTTGGTAATCCTGTTCATATAACTTTGGAGGCACCCACCACGACATGTTGTAACTGGTTTCATTTTGTAATTGTCTGAGCTGCCAGTGACCAGGGTGACACAATCTCTCAGACTCTAGTCTCCACCAGACTCCTTTGCAGGTAGAAATGGGCCTAAAAAGGGGATATTTTGGGCCAGAGGAGTTGGCCGGTCAGAGAGGGTCCAAGAGAGGGCCCAACCCCTCTGGTCAATGATATCCCCTTTAAATTTTTAGGCTGATTTCTACTATTTATTCAGCCTGAAAGGAGTCTGGTGGAGACTACACTGTCGCGGTCAGGGGCTGATTGGGCCTCCTCCCCGAGGGTGTGTGGTTCGGAATCTGTTATCGTTCGTTGCTTTCATCATTTTTTTTTCTCCAGAAGTCACAGCTTAGAAATTGTTACTATTTCGTTACCTTTTTTTTTCATTACCATTATTATTATTATTTGTTGTATCTTAATTCCATTGTTTGTATGTGACTGTATGTATTCTACTTGTTATTTATGTATGACGCAGAGCCCCACTGTAAAGCAGTGTTAACCCCCCTGGATAAAAAAAAATGACGGAAATAAAACAAACTTCATAAAAATAATCCCTACTCAACCAATGCAATGTCAGAATGTATGTTTTATATGTGTTCGGTAAAACAGCAGAGACAGCCTGGGAGGAAAATAGATAGGAAAAGAATAAAATGCTAAAGGTGTTTCAGGAAAAAAACTTTTATACTTTTCAGAAAAACGGCACGTAAAAGAATTGCCGCGACCCGGGATTGAACCGGGGACCTTTAGATCACCAGTTAGACAGGCCTGTGTGTCGGCCTCCGGGACTTCAGTCTAACGCTCTCCCAACTGAGCTATCGCGGCGGATGGAGTTCCGGGTGATTTGATTGGATAATAACCCAAGATGACGTAACCAAATTACCCTGGCGTTCTCCTTCCCAGGGTATAGAGCCATTTCTAAGTACTGAAACGTCACCATGCGGTTTTAATCATAAATGTCAGGTAATTGTGCTGTACATACAAGTATATTTTGTACCACTCATCAATGTGTAAGCTCTCAATCTCATCACTTCAGTTCACCGTTTGGCATACAAAAAGTACATCTGCCTAGGAAAACTGATGTTTTTTTTTATTTTTTATTTCCGACTGGCCCCAGCATTTTTTTATGGACTGCTGGCAAGAGGCTAGGAAATACTTGATCTGACATCAGGATTTCCAACCCTCTGAATTCCTGCATGTTCAGGAGCAATTTCTATAAACATACAAGCACACGGAGGGACGGGTCCTGAAGACATCCTGGTCCTGAGGCATTTCAATTTCACTTTGTTAAACTGTATTTGCTCATGTTCATGAATTCTGAAAATAAAAGAAGAAAATCCCTACTTGAATAATACCAACCCTATATTTTTCAGGACTGAAATCGGTAACACAACATTTTCCCAGAGAAATTACACCTTAACCCAAGTTTAATAGTCAACATTTCCTTTTTTTTGATAGCTGCATTTACTTTATTTATTTTAATTAACGTTAATTTTCTAATCTCTGCTAATGCAATGTTACATTCATTAATGTTCCAAAGTGTTTCTCCTACCCGCCTATTGTCACGACCGCTTAAATTTAGGAGGTAAAAGGACAGGTAGTGTTGTTGTTACTTTAAAGACCTTTAAACATTTAATGCACACCTGTCCCCCAGATTCTCCCCTGTTCTAATGTAACACAGTGCCCTGGGACAGAGATCTGTGATGACGCAATGGTCCCACAACATCCATAACCAAGATGGCGGAGGAAGTTGAGTGTGGATCATCCATTCAGGAGACAGCACAATGTTTCCATCGGCCTCAGCACTCCAAATTCCTGCTGGCCAACATGAACGAGCTCCGATCCCGTCCGCACATGTGCGACGTAACTCTCATGGTGGGCGGGAAGGAGTTTTACCTGCAGAAGATCGTGCTGTCGGCTGCAAGCACCTACTTCAGGTGAGGCGTGTTATAAAAAATTTATGAATCTTGGCGCGCAGCGTATAAATGCGTATTGTAGTTTACGTCATCTCTTATAACATAGACCAAGTTGTTCAACATGTAAAATTACGTTGTCGTATATTGTGTAAACCCACACACTAGGAAAGCTAAAGAGTCAGCAGTTCTCCATAAGTTTCTTTGTTTTAGGTCAAAAATTTGCCATCTCGAGGGGGAGGGGGCGGGGGTTGTGACCATGGAGGTTTTACCTCCATGTTGTGACTAACTAATCGAAAACAAATATATTCAGGGGGCTAACACATACAGGCATAGGCAGCAACGAATGGACAATGTGTCAACAGGGTCATTAATGTATTAACTTTTTCCCAAGTTGAATTAAGGCTTAATTCGTTTGCTGAGTGTTCGTGAGATGAGCGGACTTGGGTTGGAATGGTGGACATCTTAAGTATGCCATGTTGTTGACGTTTGTCTTGTGGCTGTTATATTTCACACGTGTATGATTAGCTTCATACATTCATACCAAACCTTACTAGTACATGTATCAGTTTTCAACTTTTTGATCCATACAGAAAAAAGCATCCAAAACCAGCTGTATCATGGTCCATCCCGAAGATGTTTCCAGTAGGATATTGTCTGATTAAAATCTACTATCAGAGTTAAGGCTCATTGCTATCAACTCAAGCTTGAAAAATGTAGACTTATCATTATACCCTCAGGAGTGTCATTGCCACAGGACTTAAGCTTGTTTGTCACGATTACGTGACAATACATCTGTATCACCATGGTGGTTCAGACTGGTTAACAATTGGTATTGTTACACTCATCAATAATCACTAATAGATTAATCCTGGCTGTCAAATCAAAATCAGCAGTTTAACATATAAGAGAGTAACGTTACATTTCCATGTTTGGTTTTGCATTTATACATTTTTACAGAGTTTGGTTGACAATCAGTCACTGCTTGGTTGTTTGGCAGGCAGTAACATTAGTTTATACTACCGGTAATATAGCCCCCAGGCCATAGGATGACTAAACATGTACCAGTAATGATATATCCGGAGATGTTATGAGATAAGGGGAAGTATTGTAGATGTTTATCAATCCATCCTGGCTCATATTTTCTTCACTGAAAAAATTGGTGCAATTAGTTACAAGATTAGATCTAAAGAGGACACATTCATGAATATAAATGACACTTGTAATGTTGACATAGCTACCAGGGGTCAGTATATGTCCACTCAGGCCAGACCCAGACAATTGTGGAATGTATCGTTTGTATTGTAGAACTTAGATGCTATGGTGTAATAAAAAATTTTATCTTTGATAAATGAAATTATATAGGAAAATACATGTAACATCTGTGTCCATAATATCACCAGGGTCCATAATATCACCACCTTGAGAAATAGTGTGCCTAAAGATATTTTTACTGCAACATACTTTTGGTATGCACTCCTGCACACGTCAAATGTACATACGTAGGGTATGTTGCAGTAAAAATATCTTTAAGCACACTATTTCTCAAGGTGGCGATATTATGGACTATGGTGATATTATGGACACGGATGTGTAGATGAAACCTTGCTTGAAAATATCATTGCAGAAAAATTTGGCTTCATCAGCTTGGGTTCAATTTCAGAACAAGTGTGGAAATCGGTAGAAATCTTGCATAGCACTGACTTCTAGTACTTTTCTCAATGTCGTGGACTGGTCTATATCGGTTATGTTTCTGTTTCTGCAGGGCCTTATTTGATTACAGCAAGGGGCAGGGACAAGTTGGGGACAAGCCATTACAGATCGAGGCAGAGAGCCTCACGGCATCTGTTTTTGAACAAATTGTGGAGTACATCTACACGGGGAAGATTGATATCAGTGAAGACAACGTCCAAGACATTCTCCAAGCCGCAGACATTCTCCTCATGACAGATCTGAAGGAACTGTGCTGTGAGTTCCTGGAGCAGGTCATCAGTCCAGAGAACTGTCTGGGGATCCGCAACTTTGCCGAACTCTTCAACTGTCCCGAGATCCAATTTTTCGCCACCGAGTACATGGAGATGTCCTTTCACCAGGTCATGTTCACGGAGGAGTTTCTGGAGCTGACGTTCGAGCAGCTGCTGGAGATCCTGGAGCATGACAAACTGAACGTACGCAACGAGCAGGACATCGTGGAGTGCGTGCTGAAATGGCTGGAACACAAGCCGGAGAGCCGGCAGGAGCACCTGCAGCAGCTGCTGTCCAGCCTGTGGTTGGAGACGTTAGAGGCACGCTACATCGAGGAGAGGATTGCCAAGCACGAGCTGGTGATAGACATTGGTCCGGTACAGACCATGTTACTGGAACACATGCAGCCCAAATCTGAGGAGCAAAGCTGGAACTCCACACGACCTAGAGGATACATGGACGTCATCGTTGCTATCGGGGGAGAAAGTCGCAGGTAACACCACAATGCGTGAATTGTACTGTCCTGTTTCAGATGATCTACTTCAATCAGTACATTTCCATACCCTAAAGAAAAATGATGGCATTTTAACTTCTTAGAATATTTGACTATGATAGGCTTCCTGTGGTGTTTTCAAAACATGACCAGTGACCACAAAATTGATGTTTTGTCCACATGGCTGTTTCCTGTCACAGGAATAAGGACAAGGTTCTGGACACGGTGCGGTGTGTGCGCCCACGGCCCAGAGACAACACCTGTCTGTGTGGATAGACCTTGCTCCTCTCCTCACAGCCAGGAAGGACCATGCTGTCTGTGCAGCCGGTCAGGATATAAGTATAGTACTCTGCATGTTTGGGTGTCCAGCATTTCATGCTGGAAGAAAGCACATGATACAGACATAATGTATCTTTAGAACACAGAGAAGTGACAAGATGGCTGTAGAATGATTTTAGTAACTTTGTGCCTTTGTGTTCCTTTGAAGCACCATTATTATGGTCATGAGGGCACAAAATGCCCACACACAGCCTGTAGTTTTCAGGTAAAATTTTCAGGTTAAAACAGAAACTTGTAATTATGGAAACTGCAATTTTGCAAACTGTGGCATGAGTCACCAATTCCAGTGTTCAGGTGTTCTAACCTGATTGTACATGTATAGCTCTTTAACCCGTGTATGTTGAGGTTTGGAGACCACTGACATGCAGTTTGTGCCTGATCTACTAGGTGGCTACATCTTTGTGTATGGAGGGATAGCCCAGGATGGTCAGGTGCTGTCCAGTGGGGAGAGGTATGACCCAGGGAGGAACGAGTGGAAGGAGGTTGCGCCCATGCTGGAGGCCAGACACTCCTTCGGCCTGGTGGCGATCGGCTGCACGCTATACGCCGTGGGAGGCGAGGGAGACTTTGTACGTGATAATCATTCCTACTGCTGTGATCTGGAAAATTTCTTGTTAATATCTAAACTTCACTAACAATGGTTTTGAAACATCTTATGTTCTGTGAGAAGCCAGATATTGCATGTTTCAAAACTACTGTGTATATTAAAGTTAACATCCAGTATCAAACTTCTGTATCTGCTGTATAATGGTAGCTGGTATAACCCCCATTCGGCACAACACACCAGCTCCTATCCAACTCATGTGCTGTTTTGTTCCATGGGTTATGTGCTTCATGGTATGAACAACTTTCTCCCGCAGGGCCAGGTCCTCGACACCATGGAGCATTACGACATCTTCTTAGACCAATGGATACCTGACGTGAACATGACCGCACCTCGCAAACTGGCCTGTTATGCCACATGTAACAAGAAGATCTATGCTATTGGTAGGTCACATCTAATGCATAACCTGAAGGGCAAACTGTTTTTCCCTAGTACTTTGTCATGATTCATTTATGTTGTAAATTCAATCATGTATTGCAATGCATTGGAAAAAAAGTCATACTGTCATACTGTAATCACTCAATATTCATGGTAGCAAAAGTTCACAGTCTGAGAAAATGCAGGTGTTCGAGGAACTATATGTTCACAGTGGTGGCAGGTGCAGAAAAAGAAAGCAAATTATTTGTTAACTGTAATGATAACTTTGCAGTACAGAAGTAACCATGCAAACTGCAAACATAAAAGTACCGTGAAAAAATCAGGAATTACAGTAACCTGACCTAATGTACAGCTTCTGAAAATTATGCAGACAGTGCTGTAAGAAAAGTGGATAAAGTTCTTTACATATCTGTTGGTCCCTGAACCTCTGTCCTCTTCCCTTCCAGGTGGTGGGAGAGTAGGGAAGCTCTATGAGTCTGTGGAATGCTACAGCCCCAAAACTCAGCTCTGGAGCTCAGTCAGTCCCCTGGAGGAGCGCCGCTTCCACGCCTGTGCTACCGGAACCCTCGGGAACGAGCTGTACGTCGTCGGGGGGTTCCGGAAGCTGGAGTGTCCCAGCTCCGTACACCAGGAGATCAAGTTCTGCGGAGGAGAGGTGTACAGCGAGGCTGCGGGGAGGTGAGTTTGTGCAGTAACTGCCACAAGTTAGCAGGACAAGGACTATTGACACCACCCTGTAGGCATCAACAAAATACATGACTCAGAGACAACTTATAGATGTTGTAGAGTTTAAACTTTGTTCCTTCACAAGAAAGGATTACTCACCCTAAATTGTTTCGGTTGATCTCATCAACCTTCTTCAGATGTATGATCCACTCATGATGACATCAGCATTGAATTGAAATTCATAGAGGGTTGATTGTGTTGTTTTTGTTGCTTTTTATTTCTGAAAGAGCTGACTCATTTGGACTAAAATGCTGTTGTTGTCTTCAGGTGGTTCAAGGTTAGCACCAACACCATGTGCACCATGACAGGGTCATCCATAGTCAACTCTGCCATTACCATAGGCAGCAGCGTGTATGTGGTGGGAGACTTGGATGTGGGTAAGTACTACTTCAGTCATCAACGTACTAAGTCCTATATCCTTGTTAGACCACTAGCATTAAAACAACAATGAAAAAATTTAATTGTATAATGTACACCAACTCATCTCATTTTGATTGTTTTACTGTTTTGTACATCTTATTGTCTTTATTGTACTACCGGTATGATTTCTATTGTATATTACTGTTACATTTATGTTCTTTGGGAGAGAGGGCTTTTCATGAGCATTGTGATTTCTGTCCAATCCTCAAAAAGCAAATGTGAAGAAGGTAAATAAATAAGATAAAATAATGTTTGACTTGAACGTGTATCCTGGGACTCTCCGCAGGTCATCAGTACAACAGTGTCCGTGAGTTCCGTATCCCCACGCAGACGTGGCACTGTGTGATGCGAGACTTCCCCACCGACCAGAAGAACATGAACTGCTGCACCATCCGCATGCCCAGCTGCTTCCTGTTCCGCGCAGAGCTGGAGAAACGCAAGGCCGCCATTGAAGCACGCGCTCGACAGCTCTACACGCACGCCGCCGCGCAGCAGTCCCCGGAGCGATACGGGTCCGGGGGGATGACGGGAGCGATGGGCGCCATGGCACGAGGGGAGGACGGGGAGGGAGGGCAAGGCGGGGAGGGAGGGCAACAGTAACTCTTCCCTGTTCATCAAAGCCTCAGAACAACTACAACAACTGCATCCACACTCTTTACAAAGCCATGGTGAACAACTACCTGTAGATATATAGAGGAACGCTATGTATATTGTAGTTGTGTAGAAAGATAAGTGCTCTATTTTGTTGCGAGGAAACTGCTTGCATCATCAGTATGGTGAAGGAAAAGTCCATTGATCTTCTCCCTACTGATGTAGCCTTTTTGCACCAAATTGTATTACAGAGTTAGGCAGCAGGGAGAAGGAGCAAGTCTGAACAAAACAAAAGAGTTAGTCTCATTTTTCCAAGTGGGTGGTTATGGTGGGGCCAACAGTGAGTTGAGATTTATATATGTATATGTACTAGTATTCATATGTAAGATTTAATGTGAAATGTATGTGTACATGGTATACATAAAACTGTAATGTGGTATCACTGACTTGGTGATAGAGTATTAGTAATCTGACTTACCCAAGGAAGCGATGTTCTATCATTGAAGAACTCATACTTTTAAGATCTGTAATGGTTCTTAGATGTTATATATAAATACTTGTACCAACAATGCGACCATTTTTAAAATGGCAGAGTTTTTTTAGCTCAGATGTGTAGCAAATGTGTGCCTTGTGTCTTGTACAAAATTTTATTAGGTTGAGTTTTTTTATGACTTTTATTTCTTACGAAGGTAGAAAATATATTTATTACTAATGGGTGGGTACTAATGTGTACGTAACTTGTATGCAAGTGAGCAATAGATAATGTCTCCATGTATTGTGTTCAGAAAATAAGCCCTAAGTCTTATGTATGTGTCTTGAGAAATGTGCATGTATATCTGGGTGTATGTTTACACACACAATTGTGTATTAAAGCCCACGGTATATTTTGATACAAAATATATCAAGCAACTACCGGGTAGATGAATTCTATAAAGAGATATGCTTCAGATAGGATCCACAATCTTACAAAAGTTACATCAGTGACCGAGAATGACCTCTTTGATGAAAGATAGTGGATGCTATCAAGAAATGTCTGACTCTTTGAGAATTTATCCAGTCGCTTGATTAACTTCAAATAAGGAAAGTTGTACCTGGATGTTTAACCTTCATCACCATATCAAGTATTTGTATGAGTATGTGGTAGTGTGTTTGCTCCTGGTAACTCTTGGTGTCATTATGTAAGGAAGTACAGAAGTACATGGGATTTGTGCAAAAGCTATTTTTGTTGCATGGCAATTTTTAGACTGTTACAGATTTTGTTTTCATCACTATGATATACTGTATTTTTTTAAAGCTTGTCATATGTAAAGTGCTACATGTGTAGCACATATATTAGTTGTTTCTTGGATTTAGTCCAGAAATGGTTAAGATGTTAAAAGATTTGAAAGTGTGAAAAAACATAGAGTTTTAAAACTTAGAACTCTTGAAGAACACATTTCATTATCTGTAACAGATACTATGATTAACGGGATTTAATTGGTGTGGTCTCACAAATGTTAACTATATGAGGGAATGTAGATGCTGGTATTATGTATGAAATGTTCAGCAATGTAACATTTTATTACAGGAAAAGAAATGGACAACACTCACATTGGTTGTCAGTGGAAGATGTCACGTGTTTGATCAAGGACTTTCTTGGTTTGTGTGTGTGTGTGTGTGTGTGTGTGTATGTGTGCGTGCGTGTGTGCGAGGAGAGGGTACTAGTAATTCTGCCTTAAAGTCAAACGCGAGTGCGATTATAAAAAAATAACCATTTATTATTCAGTGCAACCTGACTTAAAACAACAGCAACACAAGACTTTTACTTAGTACGTAATGATGTAATTATATTCTACCAATTCCTGTGTATAAACATCAAACTTACCAGTACATTCTATAAGCCTAATCATGTACACATCCTCAGTACACCCACTTGTTACCCATTGGAAGAAACAATATGTATACTCACATATCTAAACTAATGAATGTGCTACAGTCAATGTCAAAATTATGACGCACAATACGTAGAGCAATGCTGCATCTCACAATATCCTCAAACTATATTGTATACTGGCTCAACAGTTCTAAAACTTGGCTTGTTATGAAGTGAAAACTGCTGACAGTGTCTTTAATACCTATACGTACACCTTGTCTACATCAGTAGTAACAGGGCTGTGTTGCAACACCAGTTTTAGGACACAGTGTAAGGTTGGCAACAACAAATTTACACATCTATCACTGCGGTAGTCAAGCATGGGTTAGTATTTTTATTCATAAAGATATTTTGGACCAGTCCAACAGGTCTGGACCTTTTAGCCTTGTGGTTAGTGCATTGGGTTTGTGGGTTGGCAACCCTTGTTCTGTGCTGGTTAGAATCACGGGAGCCAAGAGACTGTACTACTCACCCATTTGTGCTTCAATATTGGGTCAGACCCTTTTGCATGGTGTATCTGATTGTGACATGGTACAAGTTTTAGAGTTGCAAGTTGCATGCTAATGGCTGGTTAAACAATGAGTCAACTTCGTTAATGGTGCAAGTTTAACAACAGTCAACTTAATGTGTTAAAAATATCTAAAGATGGATCACTTTCACTAACCTTCCACCATGTTGCATTTGGCAGTCATAAGGACATTTGTCCTCAGACTAATGTATTGTAACATGGTCAAATCTTTTCTCACCAGGCAGGCCATACCAGTAATGTGTGTTTAAAGTACAAATCTGTACCGTACAGCTGGACAGCTAGGCTGTCTCTTACTGGATTATGGGAGAGGGAGAAAGGCTTACTGTTAACAAAAATGATCCATTGACGATTACAGAAAGTGTTGAATACAACATATCTAACACTGACAACGACAGCTAAGACCACTACTTTAAAAGTACCTACTACCTCTCTGTTCTAGTGACGTATTTACAGGTAAAATAAACTCTGTTAGATATTCCTATTCTTACAGTATATACATATGTTCCCTGCTACAGAATTCCAATATCCTGATACATAGAAGTTCTACTTGTATTTCATGTCAATAGGTAAAGCAGCAATGTGAGTCTAACATTCTCTAAAATCCATTCTTGAATGACTCTTTCTTAGTAGATTAATATACATCAATTTCTACTTAAGTTTCAAGAAGGAGGTGATTTTGAATTCCTCTTTCAGTGTTTGGTATGTTTCAAATGTTTGGTATTAAGATCTATTAACAATGTTATAACAGCAGTTAAAATAACAATTAAGGTTGGATCAGAACCCTAATCTATATGGTTAAAGACGTTTGAGGTATTTACTGAAGAAGAAAGTACAATGTACTTCATTTGTGCCACATTTCGCCTTCAAAAACTGCAGTAATTTGAGTAATAATCTAACAGCACTCTATCATGTAATCAAGCCAATTTCTTAGATAGTTTTCCCTACATGTAACACTTGACAATGTGCAGAAGATTGATAACTCACAGCACTATGCTACATGTAACTTGTCTGTAAAATATGCCATGCTTTATCTCATTTTTTTAAGGATCCCCTTCAATACTATCTTATCTCATGTTTGTACAATGCTGCTGCCTGAGATCTTCTCAGATGCAAACAATGTTCAGGGGTCAATGAACCTGAAGTCATTGCTGTTAATAACTCAGAGGTCATTGTTGTCCCTGTGTGTCAATGCTGTCAATGAACCATGTTTCATTGCTGTCAATGCTCCAGGGATCATTGCTGTCTGCTCCAGAGGTTGTTGCTGTAGATGCTCAGGAGGTCATTGCTGTGCTGTTTCCTGTCATTGGTTGCTGTCCTCACTCCAGTTTCTACTCTGTTACAACACCAGGATGCTGCCAGCTATGTGAAAATGGCGACAACCTCTGCTATGGTTCCCAAGAACGCTCCAAAGATGTTTCCCCAGACGACAAGCCACCCAAGGTGCTGCCGAATCATCTGCTCTACAAGCTGGAGGGTAGGGGAGGGGTTTAAGACGTGAGGTTTTTTTAAAGGTTTTAAGACGTGAAATTCAAAGACTTTCAACAATGTTCCCTGTTGTCTGGGGCAATGAGAAACAAACTACTCTCTGACCTTTTTGACCTTTGGTGGGGTGAACTCCTCCATCTTGACTGTCATCATCTCGTCCACCTGTGCTCGCATGCTCTCAGCATTCATGAACTCAAAGGTCTTTAGGTTCTTGGCTAGCTGTAAGGCACAGAAGTAACATGTCAAACTAGCATTTTCACAAACATTGAGATGTAGACAGGATTCTTTTTGTGTGATTTCTAACCTTGAGGTAGACTTCAGATACAAACAGAAAGACTACAAGTACTTGCTTCTGGAACAGATTGCATATAGTAAGATCTAGAAGAGGTATTAAGAAACTGTAATTTTTCCTCTTTTTGTCCTGAAAAGATACAAGTACTTGGTTGTCTTAAGGCTATACGTGGACAGTTACTGTCTTTAGTAAGTTTTTTAGGTCTTCTCATGCATCATCACTCACCACTGGAGTCATGTCTCTGCTGAGGCCCTTCATCAGGGGCTGGATCATTTTACTGAGTTTACCAGCATCAACCCCCATCATGGCCAGCATCATTCCTGGGGGGAGGGGGATGATAAAACAAGGCTTGAAAACAACTCTTAACTGAATGGCAACAGAAGTTAGCATATACATACTTTTAAGGAGAGACAATCATACATATACAGTGGAAATCAGTGTCTGTTGACAGTATTTTTCATTCTTAATAAAGACTAGTAGGCTGTTATATAGAATTTAAGAAAACAATGGGACAAAGACTGCTCTCAACATTTTACCTGTGCTAGTTGTGCGACGGAAAATTCCTTGTGGCCAGGAAACAAGGCAATAGGTTTGAGTAAGAAGTTGGGTAGTAGGACGTTGATAGGGAGCATTTAAATACCAGTATCAATAGATTACAATATAAATAGACAATGTTATGGGCAATGTACATGTCCAAAGATTCAAGAGAAAGATATGTATCTGCATGTTGTTATGAGATCAGGATAGCACATGACAGTTTTACAAAGCATGATTGCACTATGGCTACACAGAGTAAGATTTTAAAGTTTGTGTATTGGGCTGGTAAAGATTTCATAGGATTATAGAAACATTTCAGGTAGTTTCAGCACCCTGTGATGGAAACATTAGTATATACCTTCTGGCTTTTTGTAGAGCTTCTGGACTTGGTTGTCTATGATCTGCATGACTCGTTCTGACTGCAGTAATCTCTGCAATTTACTCTCTGAAAAACATTGGATGATTTAGTACAGAACACCGTGCTATAAACTACGAATCTGTATCTGTATAGCCAGTATAACTTCCCCTCGGCGTAACACACCAGATGTGAAGTAACAAAACATTGAGACAAATCTATTCGTAATGTTTACTGCCTTCCACAAAATTTGAGCTTGAATGCAAATCATGTAAGTCTCATGGTATGTACATTGTGTTTGTACATTGTGTCTAATTTTGCATGTAACATTATATTTCATATAATTCTTATACATCATAAAATTTTTCTTAGCGTACTACTTTATGATGGAATCTCCCACCATTATTATCTAGCAAATAGTGGAGACATCCAATATGACATAACATCATAAGACATATTACTAAATCATTGCTACAGCATTCTATGATATTAGGCAGAAGTCATTTACTAGTATATAGTCAGTACAAATATATTGAAACATTGTCTATCAGCCAAATAGCATGAACAGAGACCCAACTAACCATTGGGATGCACCATCAGGTTCCCACATTTTGCACTGAAAGTGCTTCTTTTGGAGCTACATGTGTAATACAAACACATAGAACAGAAAAAAGATAATCAATCCAACATATACAGAACTAAACAAATTACTACTAATCACAAAAAAGGGCAGAAGGAAATTAAAGAAGGTAAACTGCTATAACACTAAATAAATCACAACCAAGGAGTAACAGAAGGTCTATGTTTGATTAAACTTAAGGAGGGTGGTAACTGATACAAATTTCACACTGCAAAAAACAAATCACAATGAAATGGTCCTATAAAGACAAAGCAAAGAAGAGTTTGAATTTTCAGGCATGTATCAATAATGTTAAAGACATCCTACATACATTGTACCCACCTATTTGAAAAGCAGCTAGGAATTCTCCACTCTTCCGATGCATGTAATTTTCAAGGTACTCTGTTTCAAAGAAGGTCTCCAGTACAACGTTCTTCACTGTTTGTCTGATCTCCTTGAACTGTGAGGTGATGACTCCACTGCAAGGAAAAGAACATTGAACAAACTATTACATTAAAGGCTACTGCATGATTTGCAATTCTCTGTCAGACTGCCAGGTGGTGTTCATGCACAGTCAAGCCCACATCCATTCCAACCCACATAAAAAATTGTTCAAGCTGTTCAATCTGGAAAAAAAAGCTTCATGGTAACAGACAATCTCCAATTTTCCTTAATGATGCCACGTTTGTCTGCAAAGCGATAAACGATATATAAAGTGAGCAACCAGTTTTTCTGACCTGCCGATGAGCCCAGGTATTCTGTCAAACAGCATCTTGACGGCCAGCCAGTTGGTGACCCCTCCTGACACACTGAACAGCCCCATGGCTCGGAACACCTGCAGGAAGTTCATAGCTGCAACAACAGCAACACTTTCAGCACCAAGGTCAAGTTAGCAACGTAATAGGTAAAAACTTTCCCATTCAGGATGGGAAAAGATTACTATCAAGAGCTGACGCTAGGCAATATAGTAGATGTATCATAATTTGCAGGCAGAGCAGAATCTGATGTTCATTCTGAATCTTATAGCATGTCATAGCTTCTTCTTCAAGGGTCTGACAAAGAAGTCCTTTGCTGCATAACTCCCTTCGCACTCCCAAAAAATAAACGCCAACACTCCAAGAAGTCTGCTAAAGGAGGCTACTGACAAATGGCTTTAGAACATTTACATGAAGGAAGTGTACAACACAGTTCCTTAGGATCCTGAAAACCCTATTTCAGCCTCTGAGACAATGTAGACATCTCACCGTGCTGTGGTACCCTAGGGTCGTTTTTGAAGATCTCCACCAGCGTGATTCCAATGATCATGGCCACCAGGCAGATCAAGTTACTGACCTCACCCACATGGAAGTAGTCTCTTATCCTAAACTGTACAGGGACAACAGGGAAATTTGGTCAGACACTTCCTGTCTTGAGTAGACATGTGGAGGATGAATTCAAGGTCTGCAAACTACAAGTTAAAGTTGAATAAAGAGGCTCTTTTACACAACCAAGAGGTTTATTCATCTGACGTTTTAGTGACCATCTGGTTCACATTGCTCAGCACAGGTGTTGCTGCAATCCCACACACAAAGTATTTGGTTGTGTTAGAAGAATCTCTTTATTCAGTGACCTACCAACTACTTTCATGAAACTATTCACGGATACATATAAAAGTTGTTTCAAACTATTATCTAACCATTTAATGCTATTATTTGGTTACTTGCAAAGAAGCTTTGAGGATTCTAATGTCTACTAATGTAATTCTGTCAGGTCACACATTTCTGCCAACCTGAAAAAAGTGTTTGTCTAGAGAGATCTCCAGCGCAATATCCCTGCATATCTAAGCCATGCATACCTGGAGGGTGATGCACAACAGATCTCACACACACACAATGCATTTCAAAATGGCAGATATATTTAACCTGGAAGACAAATGTTAATAGAGGTCATTTATGGAGTAATGTTTCTTCAAGGAAAATGGGAGAATTTGCATACTAGTGCGATGCATTGAACAATCTTGACAAAAATGAATGTGTTTTAAGAAACCTGTATCAAAAAGCTGTGAATGATTCAGAATGACTGCAAATTACCAGAGAATACTGAGAACAGGCTGGAATATTTGAAGTTGTGTACCAGAACCAATAGGTATTTCCCCCACAACTACAACACCCCCACACTGCTGTACAGAAATTTCAATAAGTAAGTGTAACTGCAACTTTCCCATTGACAGAGTAGCAAATGGCTCTCCCACAGAGCAGTTTCCTACATATCTACTTATCCACCAGTTTCCTTCATGCTGGTCTGACCATTCAGTAAAGAGGCCTCTCCTGTGAATACTATCGATCACCACAAAGTGAATTTGCCCTTTGTGAGAGCAGGCCTCTTGATAACTGTCTCCTCAGCCTCTGCCAAGCACAGCTTGATGCTACTTATTACGGATTAGCATACAGGATGACTTAACAACTTGGCAATCCACAGCTTGACTCTTTTGGGGAAACCTCTTGGCAACCAATCCTCCGTTGAGGAAATACTTAACGTTGTACTGATTACATATAATGTATAGCCCATCTCCCTAAGGGGTCCTCTTAGAGCTGATTCCTTGCATCGCCTCCCAAGGGCATTCTTGTCACGGTTAACCACACTTTCCCCATGAATAGCAAACACCATTTGCGTCACAGCTATAAATACTTGTCATCCTGAACCTTTCTGCATTCAGTTTTTCCTTAGCGTTTGTCTGAATGAAGGAATTAGCTGCAGAGATTACAACCTCTGTTCCAGTATGTTACGTAGTGGTTACATTACAAGTCTCCAACATCCTGTTCTATAAACGCAAAATGGGGAAATGTGAATGTATTGAAAATCAATAATGTCTAATCTTTGATTATGGACTGCAGATGTGACCAGAATTCTACAAAGAGGGAAAAGGACTTCAATATGAAATATTATCAGCGTAAATGGCTTTGATAATTGTTTATTACAGATAAATGCACATGACTAAGGGGTGGTAATATGACATGATTTTATAAATGGGATGTTCCAAATTACACAAGATAGTTGGGCAAGATATAGCAAGTTGCATGGTTAAAGGAAAAAACTCTAGTTGTATAGATGGGGGAAGGGGACTACAATTATATACATGTACCTTCGAACCATCATTTTATGCCTCTGTGTTCAAAATCTCTATGTGACTAGAGAAGAGCCTTTGGTCTTACTAATTGCAGAGTTTTCAGCCATTAGAGGTCTTCAAGATAATCTGTGGTAAATGCAAGTTAGAATGATATTATTTACAACTTTAAATAAATCTTACATTTTGTTAATTCTTCAATATTTAAAAATATAATGTAAACACCTGTGAATATGTGTAAGTTCCACTGGTGGTATAATCTAGTCACAACTATCTCCACTAATACTTGGAAACATTTGACTGAAATAAGTCTCTCTACAACAAGCCTGCTAAAACAAAATATTGTTCAGTGTAAATCTAGGAAATCTTTTGTCAGAGTCTGATCTTTAATGTGCTGGTATTCTTTACTACAAGGATTGTAGATTTATTTCCCAACTTACTCAAGTACAACAAGTGAGACAGCAAATCCACATGTGTGCAATACTCTGAGACCTCTTTGATATGCAACCCCACAACTTGACCTTGAATCACACTATTATGACCTCCATTGCTCCATTATTGAAATAACATGACTCGTTGATTGCCTCATTTTGCTGTAAATAACCACAGTCATAAAACTTATATCAAGATCTGTACTGCCAGACATCTTGGACGTGCCAGCTAGGGGAGTCTAGGGTCACGGAGGTCACTTGTCCAATCGTTCAGCAGATGGGGGTCAGACAGGTACATTTGTCACCTTGACCACACAATCTCAAGGAGGCCAGAAAAACATGCCAGAAGTACTCTTCATCTAAAAAGTTTCTTATCTGGAGTGTTTTTAAAAGGACATTTATCTTGGCAAGGGTAGTCGGTACATTCATACACAGTCAGTATGTTTCTGAGGGGGAATATACTGACATTTGACCTATAAGGTAGATTTCATCACAGGTATGTATAGCATTGCTCACTCAGCTACTAGTAGGCAGACTTACTCTTCATCTAAAAAAAAGATTCTTATCTGGAGTGTTGTTAAAAGGACATTCATCTTGGCAATGGTGGTCGGTACATTCATACACAGGTCAGTGTGTTTCTGAGGGGAAATACACTGGGGTTTGACCCATTGGCATTAAGAAATCCCTGGGCATGCTGTAAGGCAGATCTCATCACAGGTGTGTATTGCAATGATCATCCAACTAGAAATGTTGTGACAAGGTTATCTGAAAAGAAATGCTTTGACTTGACAAGTACTTATCATGATGTTAAAGTTTGCTTCTTGGAATAGGTTTGCACATGCACTACACTTCAATACCATCAGAATGGATGATAGGTTTTGATGATGATTTTAAAAATGTTTGCAATGTATATACTAGACATTTCAAAAAGTTTCTAAATAAATGACAAAATAAAAATATATCAGCTTTCATTGCGCTTTAGTCTGCTGGAATGACAGAGCAACAAAGGGTAAAGACAGTGTTCACATGTGAGTCCTCTCTATTGCCACTCCTTCCACACGGCAATCATCTAGGCCAGGCCCACATGTAGGTGATGGGATATTGATCAAGTGACATAGAGGGCCAATCAGCTAATGCACCGGGGAAAACCTATACACCATCTGCTCAGATTAAACGTTCTGCCCTCACCATCGGAAAAGAGACTCATTTGGAAGACATGGAAAATGTCTAGAGCATTGGCCTCTGGAAAATATACTGATACATTTTGCATTGTTTTGTGGTAGATGGCCACTGTCTGATACCCTATACCCTATACTGCCCCCAAAAGATCAGATGCATTCAGTGGTAGGAAGTGCGATTAGCATCTCTTCTATCTGCACCAGGAAACCATAACTACAGATCTCATGTACTTTGATGCATACTTATGAGGCTAGCAGCAAAAATCAATTCTTGTTCAGCAGCTGGCACAAATTCCGGCCCTAAAAATGTCCATTAAGGTAGCCGGCAGTGGTGGTACATAAATGTGACTGAAATCTTGGGGATTGGATTTAACTAGCAGGTGTGTACAAATCTCATGGTTGGATGTAACTTATTGTAAGAAAAGAATTTGCTCTTTGATTTTTATAGTTTGTTCTACACTTTGCATATTTGTCAGAACACAGCTGCCAAATCTGCCAGAATAAGACACTGTATCCAGTGCACAGCACAACTGGATACATGTAAAAGGTTAGCAATTACACAATCATCAGTGTGTATGGTAATTGTACTCTTCACTCCTAATCCTCAAATGTTCTTAATAATTCATGGAGTACTAGTCTTCTTATTTTGGTAAACATGTCACATCTACTGTTGGCTAAATGAGATTGGCAAGCCTTTACAAGATTCTTTACTATATATCTTTGTTTTCAACACAACTAAAAATCTGAAAAAAAATTACGACTATCTTTTGTAATCACCGTATTCTTCTTGTATGGTTTAACATGATACTAAGCTTTTTACCGGGTACAACACAATTTTCCTTATGATCAGAACAGTATACTGGGGTCAAGGAGAGTTTAACAGCCACCAAGATGGTAATGGGATAAAAGGCTAAATCCTCGATCCTGACATTTCAAAGAGCAGCCCTTGATATTTGTTACATTCTATGTTGTCAAGTTTATGTTAAGTAAGCTTATGTTTATTAATATACCCGCTTTAGCCGCTTTATGGGGCTAATCTTCCAGGGTTTGTTAAACAATACAAATATATAAAACATATAGCAGATTTACAAACAAGTACAGACTAAAAGAATTGAGAATGAATGAATAATTAATAATTAGATCAGATCAGAGAACTATTTAGGACAAATTATCAGGTAGTGAAGGCATACAAAGGCTACTAAAATTGCTAGACTATTACATACATACAAACTGCTAAATACAAAGCTTACATAAATGTATACCCCTGCATATACTTAGCTTAAACAGACTACAATGTACTTCCACGGAGGTTGTCCTTGATACTTCAGATTTTATTTGGCATTAGGCAAAAACACCTCAGATTTTCAAACCAACAACAAACACACAGCAGTCTGTATAAGTCAGACATGGAATTGTTTTGATGAAGCCCAGGGAACATCTGGAGGGTTCCATCCTCAGGGAGGTTAATAGTCTTTAGTGACACCATCATTTTAAAGAGAGAAAAAATGAAAGAAATCGACCAGGCATGGGATGAGGGCTGCTGAAGAGACGTGCCAGTCTGTCATTTGGTCCAGAGGAAAATTAGAGGAGTTGGGGCAGAAAAAGGGTTTGGAGTTGACCAGATAACTATTGTCAATCATTGATTACATCAATATTCTCTAATTACATCTGTAACTACTGGTATAGGGTGTGTGCAAGATGTAGTACCTCTAGCCTATGACTGGGCACAGTCAAATATGATTAGTTCCTTTTTGTTATGACTAAAGGAAATTATCATACAAGGACACACGTACAAATAAGACTAGAAGATACATAGATTTCATGGGGTTACGACTTTTAGCTAATTTTGTGACACAACAGATGCATGTGAAAAGCAATGCCAAGATAAAACCAATATCCCCTTTTCATTTCTTAAGAAAGAAAACAGACCTAAATTTAGGTAAAAATTAATGCATTGATGATGTTATAAATTACTGGATTCAACATATTACCTTAAGTATGTCTGAAGGATGATGTCTTTTTGCTAGAAAAAACAATTATGAGAAACAACCAACTGGGTTGACTCTGCCCTACAATCCTAGTCAATACCATGTTGCTGTCAGACTGCGGGGACAACTAGTCCACTTTGCCTGATGAAATTTGCATATAATTTTGACTGTGGCAGCCAATAATCATTGATCACAGTTGCTCCCCTAAGCAATTCTCCAGAGAAAATTGTACTACACAGCAGTCTGAAATAATAATGAGAAATTTTCTCTTTGACAGGAGCTGCTATGGGGGCTTAGTCAATAACTACCACAGTTTTAGTACCAAGGCTAGTCAACATAAACTGTTGGAAAATTTTGAACTGGATGGAGCCTTGGACCTTGGCTGTTAAGCTTATAGGCAAAATGGAAAATTCAAAATGAACATTGTGCGAAGATGAAATATCCATCTCTCTAAATGCATTGCAGTCTATTCTGAATCTTATGCTCCAACTGCACGATATCCATGATATATTTCCTCTGTCTACAACCTTCAGCAATGACATTGAATTAAGCTATTGTATCCGCCGCATTGGCAAAATACTTAACTTTTATTCTTCCTGAGACGGGGATAGATATATTCTGATTCCACCCGGCGACGGCCTGTCTATACAGTAACAGCTGACATTTAGGGAGACATCATACCATTTATCCTACTTCTTCATGGTCTCAAACCGTCTGTGGTTGCCACATAGACAAAGCAACCTTCAATATTAAATCACAACAGAAAAACATCTATAAGTTCTTATTGAGTAAGAGAGTCTACAGTATAGTAAACAGCTAAATGGGAGGTGAGTTGGCTGAGCCTTGACCTAACCTTGTCATACAATATGTATAAGGTATACCTCAATCCAAACAGCCTTGAATGTGCTTTTGACATACATGAATTATTTGTATGTGGCTATCATCAAAAGTTTTAGAAGAAACTGATAGAAAAAGGTGTAAGGGGTTGTTGTGGGTGCTGATTGAATTAGATATAGTCTGGAGAGGGTGGCTGTAAAATTGGAAGTGACACTCATATTGATTTTACAGATTAAATTGCAGAGACAATTATTTCCTTGGCACACACACTCCAGTGCACACCTGTGTGGTAGTGTGGTGCATTTACGTTGCTAATGCTGACTTGGCTTTTCTCTCTCCTGCTTGTGGGATGTTGGGAACAAATTTGAGAGAAGCATACATGTATGTCACTATTTTTATCTGAAGAATGTTACACTAATGAAAAACAACAATGGTGAAGCTCCAAGATTCTACTTTTATATCTGTTGTTCATTCTAGAGTAATAAATTGTACCCAAAGCCTTATTTTAAAAAAGTAAGGCTGTGTTTGATACATCTGTATAAAGACTTACATTTGCATCAGCTGATTCAGAAGTTGTTTATTTTATAACTGTACACTGCTGTCTGGGGGCAAACATGGCAGCTGAGTCTCTGAGGACACACCGTCCTAAGGAGCGATGGGGAGCAGTGAAGTATGTGAACACCGGACAAGATGGATGAAACCATCAACAGCTCTAATGGTGCAGAGGGGTTGGGGTGGAGGTGGTTATAATATATCTACTTTTCTCGCTTATCTTTGGAGATAGAATAAGATTTTCCCAGAAATAGCAACATATATACCAGACAGGAATTCTTGTGTCCAGTATTCTACACAAAGTAGCCCATCCTTATTAATGGCTATGGTGGTCTCCTTGATGACAGCTTAGTTCAATGCATTTCACCTTTACAGACAAGGTCAGCATTTGTGGGCTAACAAATGTATTATACCACACATATGAAATTTTGGCTCTCATACTATTACTATCAAAACAGAAAATTGTTTAAAAGAACACATTCATTAAGTGAGGCTACAGTAATCTGATTAGTTGGAATTATTCCTTCAAAACTTTACAATTTGAAAGAAAACTGCCGACTTAGATAAGATGGTTCGTTGAAGCCCTGCCTCTTCCAGAGAATTTACTTCTACTAGACAGTATTTCCTGGAAATGGCATCTGCTGCAATGGTACATTTACACTCTTGCCGTTACATAAAAGAACTGGGACATTCCATCCACTGTGGTGGTCTCTAATGTCTACTTTGGAATGATGGTCATCCATCACGAGATCTTCTCCCTTCAATACTTGATGGACGAATCATCCCCTTATATTTCTTCCAGTCAGAAAGGATAAACAAGTGAATGGAAGGTGCACAAGCAGGTCTACTATTTCCTCAGATGTACATTGGTGTTGATTATTATTATACTTTTCTCCATGGAGAAAGTACACTAGTCTGCTACTTGTCAGGAAACCTCAAGTGTCCAATAGACTGTGAGAGCCACTGTGTGTAGTCAACATCTTTCAACTATACTTTTACGCTTTAAGAAACTGAAAGCTGACCTTAAACCTTCTGTATGACCTTGACACCTAGCCGCCCACCAGATTTTAGCAAATGGAAAGAAGCTGAGAAGGTGGCTTAGTAAGAACATTTCGGTTATGTACCCCACCAGAATTTTAGAAAGCAAGATATCTGTGGGTACAAAACAGCAAATAAGTTCATTCCCTTGGCACTTTCCTAAGATCACACATCAATTATCAAATATTTCCTGGTTATTTTTTTTCTTTTTTTCTGCTCTGGGTACTCACAGGAGTGAATTCAGTACCCAAGTCACACCTAACTCAGGAAGCAATTTGGAGTGAAGACAGGAGAATGGTTTCATGTACATTCGTACGATGACTGCCACTCATGTGATAAATGACATATACTCTCAGGTGCGTGCATCCTTCATGTGACAAATTGTACACATAGCTATGGCATACATGTAGCTCTACATCAAAGAATGTCATTTTGTTTTCATTTTGCTTCCTGTTCGTATTGCTTCCTGTTCGTAGCAAATATATTCTGGTACATGTATTAGACATTCAATTTGGTTATTTTACCAAAGGAGCATCATGTATCCAATGTGAATCACGTGGAATTTTATGACAAATATTATGATCATAACCAGAAGTGTGCTTTAATTTCAGATAACACAACAACACAATTATCAAATCACAGCCTTTTTCTGATACTGCTGGAATCAGCTTAAATGCTTGGCAGGGCTGTTTCCTGTCAACATGACATTGCCAAAAAAAAAAACCTCCCTCTCCAGCTTTACCAATATCATAACTTCCAGTCTGTAATTTTGGACTTACTTATTGACCTGGATGGGAGAAAATCAATGAGTTCAGCCCCGTGGCAGACAGACCCTACTGCACATTGAGTAAAGCCTGAATTAGGCCAACTACCATTTGCAGTTGTGGTGCTCTTGAGCTGATAGATAACATATAGATGGATATATGCAGCGGGCTTTTCCTGTGAACGATAGTTATGATCTTTCCAAGTAACAATTGGTCACACTTCTTTAAATTTGCACCATAAAAAGTTGACCGATTTCCTCAGGGCTTAGAATGGATTCTACTTGGAAGTTGGGAAGATGCCAAACATGAAACAATTTGACCTTCTGTGAGGTCTAAGCCTTAAACCGATTGCTTGCAAACGTAATACAATCTTCCATTAGAACCATGGCATATAGGAGGGCAATTCATAAAATTATTTTTTATTACATGTGCATGTACCAGTACAGGGCTGCAACTTTGCACTTTGTAGATGTACAATAATGATTGGCCTGTCTGCACTAGATATGCCAATAGAACGGTGGAGTTTTGGGCCCTAATTATCTGCATCTCCTCATTCAACCTCTGCTTGGAGAGTCATAAATTTACCCAGTAGTCCTGTGATGCCATTTTAAAAAAGAAAGTAGAATTAACCCTGATGAAAACAGCCTCCATTTCCTGCCATTAAAGTTTGGAAGCTTCTTGAAAGAAATCAACATTACGTTCATTGAAACTACTTCCAATTTCCTCCTTGGCCAGCCATGTCTCTATCTCTATGTCCCGAGATTTAATTGAGCGGGTTATATGTCTGGATCTGACTGACTGAAGCAATCTATTGGCCCCAACTTTGGGGTCTCTCAGGGGACAATACCATGATGAGAAGATATGGAGACTGGTGGGGTCACACGTGGGTGTAGTCACATGTGGGTGGGTACCCAAGTTTTCTGGCTCCTGGATAAATATACAAGAGACAATTATACTGAAAATGTAGTCACCATGGCAAAGTTTGAACAAAAATCCATTTCAACTTAAGCTGCCAGTCACTCCATTACAGGACAAAGGTGCCATTTCAATTATATCTACTGTAGAAGAATAGACCTAAGGTATGGTGGTGAATGAGAAAATTTGACCACAGTCACGTCAACAAACTGAGAAATTTGATTACCAAGTAGAAGCAACCCAGTAGTTATATGGTGGGTAAGAATGGTAGGTAAGAAACCTACAAGTGGGACAACTGACCAAGCAAGTCTTATATATCAAACACTGGACACTACCCAACTAGCCTGATGAAAACAGCATACTTCATTAGAAGAGTAGAAAGTCCAATGACTTGCTTGGGGCTGAAGGTGACTGAGGAAGTCATAGTGGCACAGTCTCTACATGCTTCAGACTAGTCATGAATAGAAGTCTGTAAGCCATGGTGTAGTCAGCATGCAAACTGACCATGAGAAACAGTCAATCAATTAAGCCTGTTGGAGTTCCAAGCTTAATTGAGGGCCACCAGAAAATTTGTGTAGTTCCAGTTCTACTTTGAGGAAAGTTTCAAGATTTCAAGATTAGATTTGAAGAATAGAGAGAAACTCTAGATCTTCAACTACTAGCAGGCAAACTTTTTTGCATGTACAAGTAATTCCTATCAATTTAGGATATACATGTAATGTAGAATATATAGTGTGGGTGAACATATCTTCCATCAATGATGGAAACCGTCCAAGCACTGTCGCCATCTCAAGTACACCATCTCCAGCTTTCATGTCTTAGAACCCTGTCTTCAAGGGTAATGGATACAAGGAAATAAGACCTGTGGTATATCACATCCACTAGCTTGACACCATTGGCTTCTTCGGATATTGAATTGCGCCACAGAATTTGATTCCAGTAGGTCTCTTCACGTATAGCCATTGACCCTAATTTCCCTGGGTGACACCTACAACGTGTATCAGTTGAGAGGTGATCATTCAATAGGAGTCTTGCATAAATTTCCCAAGGGCGCCACAACTGGCAAACCTGCAGTTTCTCACAGGGAATAAGAAAGATTGGCTGTGGCGATTAATGGACAATATGTAGGTTACTGGCTTTGAACGTTATCGTGTGAAGTGGTCATATTCGGTTAAGAGAACTGGCAACACAGCCAATGACTCATAGAGAATCACATATGAGAATGGGTAGGTGGAGTATTGAGCCGTGGGCAATTTGGTTATGGACTGCTGAAATGAGGTCAGAGTTACCTAGTGGCCACTAAGGAAAATAGGCTTGGGAGCTTTGAAACCTGTTTTCAAAGTCAAATTGGATCATTTTGTTTGCATTCAAGCATGCTCATAAATAGGCAAATTTAAGAGTGTTTCATTCATTATGGTTACCTGAGATGGAGACAGTGAGCATGCAAGACAGCTACAACTCAGTACTTTTAACTACCAGTAGCTACTGGAAAAAGCATCATGCTTCTCCACAAATGAGGATGACTGCTGTACTGTTGTACTTCTCATATCAACCCTAATGTCAGCATAGACAAAAGAGTGTCAAATTGTTCCTTAGTTTTGAAATTTTCTTTGACTCATTCAAAACATCTGATCAATTCAGTCAAATATACATTGTGCAGGATTGAATGGACCGTACCATTATCAGTTTGCACAAGGGTAGACAGGATGTGGGGTGGGTCTGTCCTTGGTGCTGAACGATGCTCGTATTATTGGACATCATGACAATCATCCCATTATTAATCATGTAGGTCAAGGATAGTGCACAGCTGGCTGAAAATGGGTACAGATACACAAAGTACCAATTTTAGCTGCAAAATGCTTGCATAATAACCATTACAGCTGCTGCAGTAATCGATACACAACTCTGTACTAACCTACGCACATATCAATCAGACAACACCCACACAGACAGAAGGAACTACAGTGTTTCACACTTGGTAACAACCATTGGCTATCCCTGTTAGCCGCTATCTCTCCAAGCATAGCGCTACCACTTTTGAGCCTGACTGCTACGTTATCCAATCAATAGGCATTAAAACATCAAAGCACTGGGACGTTGGAAGCAGACTTTGATCCAACTGTAACGATCAGTCAGTGCTGCTTGGATGCACATGAAGAATACCTTATGACGTGTTCTGTCTAAATGGCTATCATTTACTTTCAGAACTCAAAGCCTTAACAATGGAATCCTGTCACATGTTCATGACTGATTCTTCTCTGCATGAGAAAACCAGCTGCATGCAAAAGGATCTGGCCGTTCCTATTAGAATCAAATAATGTTTCTTCATTACACAAGGCAATCAGAGATGGCAGACTTAATCCTGTTACCTATACAGCTTTGGAACATTTCCAGTCTCACAGATAAAAATAGCAGCACCGGGGCAATACTATGCACTGGTGTAGGTAACATTGAAAATTACCTGTACCAGAAAAAATGTTTTCTACACCACTGCAAACTGTTCAGAAACCATTGCCATCATGTATCTTCAAGATACAATGAACTTTTTAAACAGATATTTAATGAATGAAGTCTTACAAATCTATCACTGTAAGTTTATCAAACAATATGTCAAGTGTTTCACTAAGTTGACAAATTAGATGGTTATCTTAAGTGAAACATGTATAACAGTCAACATAAATATGGATCAATCTGCAGAAATGAGTCTTGCTGAAGATAAATTCCTACCAACTTGCAGCCCTGCAAATGTTAATATTGTAATACACTGCCGTAAGGTCATAGATATTATGTTTGACCCAGTACTTTAACGTTATATGACAGGTATCAAATCTGGTCACGATCTGTGATCCCTTTAAACATCTCCTAGCAGTAATATGCAAATCATCAGGAAGACTCCATCAATCTTGTTGTTATAATGTGCACTCAGGTTGGTCTGTTTATCACAGCCCATGATTTAGGTCAGGATGGGTCGATCGAAACGGCAGCAAAGGCCGGCGTCCCACAATTCTGTGCCTGTGGCATCCGGTATTCTCTTCCTGTAATCAAGCACTGACTGCAGTGAAGAATTCTTCATTATCATAGGAACCACATGTAAAATAGAAACCAGTAAAATCTGTTTAGCACATTTTTAAATGTCTGTTATTTAGTTTTTAAAAGAATTTACAGGTCCTGGGGGTGTCCTTACCTACAGCTTCTGATGATGAAATGAAAATATATCCAGTAACATTTTACCATATTATTTCCACAAAGAGATACACAGGTTTATTACACGGCATACGTAACTTGTACGAGTAAGATTTCCATTTTCTATCATCCCACCAGTAGAATAAAGGTCATGATTACTTCAGACTTAAATCAGAATGTGAGTGGACAGGCCTTTTCCCACTCTGTAATGGTGCCTGAGGGAACTTTGAAGTGTTGAGCATTAGAGAATGAGATCACAGAATGTGACGCACTTGCCCATCACCCTTTTGAGCTCGGCACACCAGAATGCACACTAAGAACTCCACTCTTTGATCAGACACATTCCGCAGAATCTTTAAAGTCTGCCTGACGCACCAGGATGTACTTAGAAGGCACGTAAAGTTTCCCTCAACACCTTTTACTGCTCGGGGAGAATGAAATGAGCAAAGTATCGGTTCCTGACAGATTTGGAGGATAATGTGCTCCCAAGGAAGGATATATGGATAACCCGGTCCTATGGGTCGGAACTATCGGGTAACTTCTATCAGTGCATGTCAGTGGTAAAACCAATCCTTGTATCAGGTCTGTTGCACACACGTCCTGAATTATAAATATTGGGTGAAGTAGACTGCTGCCTGAAGCAGTCAATTTTACTGGATATTATACCAACTTAAGTGAACATGAGTAAATCAATACTATTACCCTGAGGCTGTCATAAAGAATTGCATAATTTCTCATGATTGCCTGATTCATAAATTCTGAATTTTTACGATGGTCTCGCTTGAAACTTTCAGTTGAACAAGAAACTACCCAGCCAGTAGGCCTATTGCAGCCTGACTGTTAAAAAGATAATGGACATGCTAAAAATGTTTTATGATCCCTTTCCAGAGACGGGACAGTTAAAGTATGTGGTAGTTGCTTTTACGATGTTCTATGATATTCTACAAAAGAAATTGATATACATGTATGATACTACATTCAGGTTGACCTGACAGTGATAATTTTATGGATGTGACGTACTTTTTGGATCATTTATTCCTAAAACGTCTAAAAAATGTAAGTCATTTAATTCCCAAGATCTGCACGCATTTCAGCTGACCCATAGTCCCCTACAAATGGACTTTAAGTTTAGCTTGCCAGGATTGTCAGAATATTCCACACACGCCCTGGGATGAAAATGGTTCATCAAAAGGGTCAAAACCTTTGATTAAAGTGAACATTCCTTGAGGCAGTGATGGGGCATGTGGTTTGGTCATTAATCATGTATTGATGTTCCATTCAAAGGAACACAGATGACAGTCTGTTCAGCAAGGGGAGGAACATGGCCAGTTCAGGTGACTCATTATTTGGAGATTAACCTAGATGATGTAGAATGGGTGCCATCCTATTTATTTGTCATGGTTCCAATAATTTTTCTCTGGAATACTTTTTAGGGTCAGTCAGTATGAAAGCCATGGCAAAGGAGTAGGATGACACCCAGGCTATATATGATCCACTTTATGTAGAAATATTTTCACTGGACATCAGTCTGATGTGTATTAAACATGAAATATCTTCACTGGACATCAGTCTGATGTGTATTAAACATCTGGTCCCACAACCTTTTTACACATTTTGAGATATAATAGGTACAAACTATGTTAAGGATTGTAGGGGAGAGGACATGAAAACAAAAATTGTATCGATGAATAAAACATGAAGAAATCCTGTCATTTTCTGCATGTCCCTTAAGTCAGGTCACGACAGACAGGTTTGACTGTAGAACATCTACTAGGAGAAAGTGTAAAGTACATTAACATCTTCTTTGGAGCATCTGATTACACAATAATGGCATCATAACATCCTTGTGCCGATATTGACAGAGAATCAACAAGAAAAAGATACACAGTTGTACCAGCTGCTAGCATTCTCATATTCTCTATGAAATTCATATTATACCAATCAATACACAACCCACATGATCCAATTGAGAATAGCTCCCTATATTAATTAATGAATAGGCACATGTTACCCTGGGGATAATAGAGACTACTAATATCATCATTAAAGTTATGGCAACATTTGCTTCTATTCATTATAAAATGATCCTAACATAAATTGTTATCTATTTGATCATTCAGAGTACTGTACTACATTCTTTATATGTTTTGTACTCTACTCTTTGCATAAAACAATAAAACGGCATCTTTAAAGAAAGTGATTAGTTGTGTTTTTGTTTTGTATGAAGCAGTATTCTGGAATAGTTGTTTTCCCACATGAATCAGAGTTTTATAAGATGTAATATTTCAGCTTTTTAAGAGTAAGTCACTAGATGTTTACTGATCCCTCCATTTATTAAAGCACCTGATCCCTCCATTTATTAATATGAAACCATTCTGTGATTTGATGACAGAAATGGTTAAAGATGAATAATGTATACGAAACAGTTGACTCTAAAGAGGACCATCCTACTCACTGGTGTGTCTCCATCCTCAGAGCAGTCCTCCTCTATACTGTATCTCCTCCTCCTGCTGTGGCCTGTGTTGTTCATCTCTATCCCATACTCCTCTGCTATATGGTTCTGTCTTCTCCTGGAGCGGTGGTCGTCTTCCTCTGGACATTCTTCTATAACCAGTGGACTGTCAGAAAAATTCATGGTAATTCATACAACTTTTGATAAACTTTTATACCTTTTTCTTAATACCGGTACTGTTTACTATTTTTCTTTTGGTAGGGGGCAAGATGGCATTTTCGAAACAATCTATCTATATTTATATTGTTTCTATAACAGTTATTATTTCCTGCATACAGGGTTGTCCTCTAATTTTTCAATTTGTTGGATTTCGGTTTCAAAGTTTTACCTGGGATCTTGATACTCCATTTCACAGTCTAGTCCATTGCAATATCGTACAAATCATGGCTATGTAAAACATTTTCCTTCATTAGGGATGATCAGAAAAATCATTACATTTATTGCTGCTTTCTATATTTTATTAAAAGTTAGCTCACATTGACTTGCTAGATAAAAGAAGAATCTATATAGCCAATTACTGACACAGAAACCTAAACACCTCAAGACAACAACTGAAAAGTAAAATAATATCACTGTTGACAGTTCATTCTTCATTCTGGTAAAGCATCAATGCTTGCAAATCATAGATAAGGTAGTTCAATACCATTTAACCTTTACCTTGGCATTGACAGACATGTTCACCCTATGAAAAGGTTTTCTGATAAGGAAAAGAATTGATCAATACTTCCTTGACTTACTAATATGGTGGATCTACATTTAAAAATGCACAATAGTTCAAACTTTTCAGATTAAAAATATTTCATTATTCTGGCACATTGATTTGAGATGTAAAATCATCTTGTAATCAAAATCCAAATGAGGCCATATTATAAATTATGGTCAAGCTAACTTCAGGGAGGGAATAGCTTTTGCCATTCAACAACATTTCTGTTACAACTAGACTAATGAATTGTATCCAGTACAGCTGCTGATCAAGGCAGGAAATGAGCCTGGAGACGATCCAAGTTTT
>NW_017803909.1:794269-926854 GCF_001625305.1 Branchiostoma belcheri | reverse complement strand
GTAACTCTCGTAATGTCTCATTCTGTTTTTCAAAGAGAAGAGTAATTGCACTTGGCAGATTGCCTCCTTAAGGCTGTGGAATAGTTTGCAACAGTTTGCTAAGAATACAAAGTCTCATCAAGTGCTATATCATCAGCAGGATAAGGCCCAATAGTTTGTACAGTAATTTGCGAGCATCAATCTCCTTTCCTACTAACAGAATGTGACTCTGAATAATGCTGCTTGTGGATGCAGACTGGCAGATGTAGCATCTGGTGACCTTATGCACAAGTACGTCATACACACGTCTGTTCATACAAGATAACACGTTTTCTCAACTCTGATGTATTCAAGAGAAATGAAGCGTTCAAACCACCCTTGGTCTGTAGGCTCCATGGCTTTACAATACAAAGTACAGCATACAGTGCATATCCTTCACTACATGCTGGTGTGAAAATGGATTTTAGTTTGGGAAGTCCATTGACGACTTTTCAGCTGAACAAATGTAGGACTTGCAAAGTAGCAGAGCCTAATATTGCTTTCAAGGATTTTCCTAATGTCTTTTTTCACCTTGATTCAGGATTTCAACTGGATGCAATGATCCTGAACTACTTAAGTACTGAAGAATGAAAATACTTTTGTACAATAGTGATAGTTGATGGCAGACTTAGAAGCTTGCTCTAAAGACCATGTAAGCATCTACAAATGTATACGTAGTACAATATTTCATGAATTATGTTTTGTCTGTTACACTGACATATAATAATAACTGGTCTAAGAAAAAAACTATGGAAAAGGGTTTTTACCCTGGAATTTTTGCCCAAATTTCACTGTGCAAGCTTCATAGAAGATGAATATTAAATTTTATGTTTGAAGCAGGCTTGTGGTAAGACTAAATCTTAAGGCTAAGCTTAACCTTCTTAAGCCTTAAAAGGTTAGATGAAAATCCTATCCCTATGGTACTAACAACACATTTGCATATATATATATAAGAAAAGAGACAGACAGGTGACGTGTATGCTTACCTGGGCATCTTCTTCCTGTGTGTCACAAAGCATGGACAAGACAGGACAGAAAGGCAGAAGAGAAATTGTTTCATTGTGCAAAAAACAAAACAAAATCTCACACCACTGGGCCTCTGGGATGCTTTCAAGGGCTTTTGATTGATTCCCTTTTTCTGATACCCAAATGATTCTAACACAATTGCTACCCAAGGCCATCCTGTCTGATAGATGTTGGGCTGTCATAAAATTGGAGACAATTACAAACACTTACTACTGTCCCTGAAAGAGGTTTGGGAGGCTTACAACAACTTACAATTTTAATACCAGGTGAGTCTACTCCATCACTCACCGTACAGGTATAATGACGCTCGAGTAATCAGAACAGGTTTCTGTATTGTACTGGTACTAGCTTTAGAGGCTAAATCCATGAACAGTTGGGAAGAAACTGAATCCATAACCATGATGGTGATGCATATAGGGGAAAATTGTCCTCAAAAGGAAATATCAAATGAGAAAGGTAAGTTCACATCAAACATACCATCTTATAACTGTTAACTCAAAATATGGGAATTCCAAAGTAAACAACTTCTTATTCTAGTAGAAGTGGTAACAAAAGACGGTTACAAACAAAATGGCAGAAAAACCAATGAAATCAAGGACGTTGATGAAATCGAATATCACTGATATATCAGATTTTAAAGGTTGAAAAGGACAAGGAAGGCAGTGATCTGTGATACCAATCAATAAACTGCAGGGTAGAAAAGGCATGTCATATCCTGTTGTATCGATCGTAATAATTGTCTTCGTTAGAAGGACTATGAAATTGTCTCGCCGGAGTGTGGGGAACTGCGGATTTTGCGATATAACTCTGGAAGGCATGATTCGACGTCCATGATTTTTGGCAGGCAGATTACTGCTGTTAAGGCCAAAGTCAAGTACAAGTTTTGGCTTCGTGGGGGGTCCGTGCGTCACGTTAGTGCACCTTTTGTGTTTGTGGCTTGTTAGCAAGATAACTCAAGTATTTGTAAAATGTTGATTATAATTCTTGGTGTGGTGCTTACTATTGTCGGGACCAAGGTTAAGTTCGTTACTGAGCTTCGTGGGGGGTTTCGTTGTGACTACAGGGGGCATTTTGTTAATTTTTCTTGTGAGCAGGATAACTTTTGTATGTATGGATGGAAGTTAATGAAATTTGATAGGCATATTACTGTCGTGGTCTCCAAGATTGAGTTCAAAGATGAGAGTCGTGGAGGTCGTTATGTCCCCGTAATAGGACCTTTTGTGTTTAGAAATCCCCCACCTACATCTGCTTGGAGACAGCCGACAGCTGGATATAGCCGGGGAACCCCATAATGGGATGGGATCAAATGACGTTACATTGAGGGATTGTACTATAACTTCAGCAGGGGGAGGATAGGTTGGACATATGTCAGGTTATTTTCTACGGCCACACCAAGTAATTGCTATCGATGACGTCCACTGGAGACCTTAAATCTAATAACCTTAAATTTAAGGCAAGCGCGCAATAAAAACACGAAGGGCCGAAAAACGAGATGCCTAGATTTGGAATATACTAACTGTAGAAGTACAAATGTTAGGACACAAAGAACACAAGAAACAAGTCTTCTATTTGTCATAAAGACAAATTAACAAAACAGCAGTAGTCACCCTGTTCTGATTCTTTCCTTTATAACATCTTCTCTTATTATACTTTGCGGCGCTGTCGTGACACTTTCAACACAGTAAGAATTTCTTGAACGTTTTTTTCCAGTAACAGTCCAAACTCAAATAACGTAGGGGGGGGGGCTAACACGGGTGACGACGCATCTGTATAATCTGCGGCAAACCGTTTCAGGGTGTTCTGTACCATAAAAATAGTACAGAGATTCTTTTGTTCTTTAGACCAAATTGATTATTAAAAAGATTGAAGAATACGCATGTTAATTTCTCTAGAACGATGTACCTCTGACGAAGACATGAGATCTCCGACCTCTAGTTACATTTGATCTGGGTGTCCGATTGTATAATCCTCAAAACTGGTGAAGATGACAGCTTGCTATCTATTTCAAATTATAACACTTCGGATCATTATTCATCATTAATCGTGATGGTCCCGCCTTCAAATCGCCAGGAAGAGAAAACAGATAAAGTGAGTGGCCAAATGAGGAGAAATTCCGATACGCATGGTCCAGTCCCGAAGGACCATCTATGGGACCGGGCCAAACGGTATGTACACATATTTGTTGTCAACCTATCTGGCCAGTGAGCGTCGGGTACCACTTTCCCTTGGCAACGTACGATGAATAGCTATGATTACGGGCAATAGCGACGATCCCAGTGGGAAAGCTTACACTGAACTCCGTCGTACCTCAATAGCAGGCTGTCAGCTCCGACGGTTGAGGGGAAAACAGCAGAAAAGCTGATCAATACCAATACACGCTCACACACTCACCTCGTGTCCGCCATCATGAATCCAGAATAATGGTGGGATCCCCGGGCGATGCCATTAGTAACGCAGGGGTAGACGTTGGAGGGAAAGCCCCAGGAGGCCTGAACAGTGCTGAAGTGACACTATGCGGCGGACTCGGATGTTGCAATGACAGTTAACATGACATGACAACTGAACAAACCGCTGTAAAGTCGCATGTGACAGAATAGCGGAATAGTGACGTTACGGCAAGTTTGTAATGCTGATCCTTTTCCAAGGCAACTGAACAAAATTCCGCGGACACTATCTTTAAAAATGAACGAACGTTTATGTGTTTGTTTGTTTGTTTGTTTGTTTGTTTGTTTAATCCTTTGCCTGTTTCTGGAAAAAAACTGGCAGTCTTTTAATAAGGATACACATATTAACGTTATACGTATGAGAGTCTAGTACTGCCATAGACACAGTGCTCGTGAATTCTGTCAAGTGATGGCAATTCAGCACCAAGGGCAGGACAGGTCTGAACTGGCGCTCTGTCCATGAGCTATTCAAGTATTCTGGCAGTTTCATAGGAGATAGGGAACGCTAGTGTTTGATTGTTTAGATCAACGGCAAGTTACTGGAAAGTCAAACAAAACCGAGGAAAGCGTAAAGTGGTCAATGTAGCTCTATATTTGGATGATGACGCCATCATTTGAAGGAAAACTACTGTAATCTCAAAAGTGCCGCTCAGCGAATTTCATCGGAAGAGCACATCAATTAAACGAACCAACCACTCCCAACAGAGGGCAAACCGTTCAGCACTGGGTCCCGGAAGATATCGGGGGAAATAGAGCATGTAACATTAATGGTTCTTACTACGTGTCTCCACTCACTCAGAACGTGTGAGCGATCTTTGTTGTCAATACGCAATGTTGAAACGTGCCGCTCCTGAGAGGAAGTGCTTTTCCTTTTATACATGCAACGTCACTCGTGTACTATTAAAGGACTCGTGTTCTTACTACCGCCACCATGCGGCCAGTTGGAGAACTGTTTCTTTTCGCTACTTTTTCATCGAAGCACGTACACAAGCAATATGTAAAATTGTGATAAATTGTCCTCCTGTCCTTCTGTCATTTCCATTGAAATTGTGTCTCTCCAGCAGTTGCCTTCATATATTCAGTCTGTACGAAAACAATTTAAGAGTGAACGTAGATATACCGGGTACATAAGACGGGTTAGAAGTTATATATTCCCCTCAAGATATTTCCACATGCGTAAATACGTTTGCCGACTTTATTTCATCAAATTTCAACACAAACTAATATAATGCGTTGTTGTATTACATTAAAAAACACAGTGGCATGGTATCAAAAATATAATATATGATAACCTTTGGTTTTCGAACGTCTTAACAACATTGTTGTCTTTTTTGTAGTGTGAACTTGCCCTCTTAAAAGGGTGCCGACATAACGTTACTAGAAGTGAATACAGATGTCTCTCAAATTACAATCCATGCATTATATACGTCCCCATCTCGCGTGGCTGCTGAATACGGCGCATCATTCATTCTGCATTTCATCCCGTGAAGGTTAAAGCTGTGCGTCTTTGCGGGTTCAGGTCAGAACACACTATATCAATTCTAACAAATGTGTTCGCTCTCCCCATGCCCCCTCCGGTAACACCACTTTCACGCACAGACCGTCCCTCCTACTTCTCCGAGCTCTAATTATGACGCAGAAATTGAGAAAACCGACTTTGGGGAAGGGAAAGGCACATGCAAACAATTACCTCTCATTTCTGGAGTCTTTGTAAGATGAAGAAGGTATTTTAGAGTTCATGTGGGAAATGGCAACGAGGCTATGGTATTAAACTTTACCAGGAATGCCTGGACGATGTACCTGTAATTATAGTATGGTATGAACAAGACAAAACTCTGGTCTATGTAAATCTAAATGATATCGCTATAACATAGGCAATACTAAAATCAGTAAGTCATTACGTTTGAGGAGGATTACGATGGTACCTACTTTTCAACTGAGTTGCTTTGCCATTCCAAAAACAGCTATTCTATTATCTCATTATATAGCTTAAAAGAAAAATACGAGTGTCTCACAGAAGAAAGGACAACACAAGGACAATATAGCTTGACTAATAAAACAGAACAGTAACAGGTAATAGTTGTGGGGCTACCATCAGACTACAGACTGCATGTATTGGATGAGGCATGGTCTCTATATGGGGCACTGGAGTTGAATTGGGTTTTCTCTTGGTTGTCTTTGAGCCATTAAATTTTGACAGAGTAGTTTTGTTGTAGATAGATGGCATGGCACATGTTGAGGAAGAATAACTACATTATTTATCTTCTACTTCAAATGTCATTAAGTGGTTTTGTTGCTTGTGTCAAGAGAATACAATACAGAGAAAGCGGTTTTAACACCTATCCTTTACACCTGGCAAAGATGTGAATTTTATCTTTGTGCAGGCAACTACACAAGGCCAAGGACATACCCCCATTATTTCACCATTTATATCACTGTGTTTATGTTAGAAGGAGTAACGTTATGAGCAAGAGTGGATTTTTGTGGACCTTTGAATGAATGACGGTTTTTGATGTGGTTTTCCCTTTTTTCCATTATCATCAATATTTGTATAAAATCATTCATCATGTAGCATAATTGATTATAGTCTGCAATGATCGTATCATGCATTAAGCTGACATATAAATTATTCCAACTGATGCCATTTTCTAAAATTTGAAGCATGATTTACTCAATGGAAAGGTTGAAAGAACATCCCCATCCAGGACTATTCCATTTAAAACTCCCCAAGGGGGGTAGTCAGGAGCAGTTCTTTCATTCTACCAGTGTTAACCACCATTTATCTATGAGTCAAATTGTTCCTGACTGCAACATTTCAACTTTGGGATATTTTCCTGACTACTCTACCCTGAACTATAAAAGTGGAACAGTCCCAAGTCAACTTCAAGTACTGTTGAGTGCCCCACAACATCTGCTGCATCCAGAAAACATTTAGTAAATGTGGTTCCAAACATTCTGCCTGTAACCTTCACCACCATAGACCATTAACAATTTGTTACACCCTTGAGCACCAATAGTGCTAAAGATCCATAGAACATTTCATGTACCATCACGTTTTAGAACTGCAATGTAAGAACTTGTATGATCCCCTAAATTGATAAAAATTCAGTGTAAATATGCATGTGACTGAGGGTTCCATCCTAAAAAGGGCCTTACTCTGACCATAATGTAGCAACCGGCTGACAAACAAAGGCCAGTCTAAATGTCAGTGTCATGTGTACACCATTTGTAGCATCAATCGCACAACTCAAAGCTGTCATTTTGCCCAACCACTGTCTCAGTTAGAGGAAAATGCTTTTCACAACAGGGGAAAATCTACTCCTATACGTTATACGAGCCATTCTGGCAGGTGGTCGTGTGACATTGTGTGTTCTAGAGGCTGTTTGTGCATCTATTCAACATTTCAAGAATACTTCGACAGCGAACATTCATGCATACCCATGACAGGCCCACATGCTGGGCAGATATTGTTACACCACATGCTGCGAGAATATAACTGGTTAAAGGTGAATATTTAAGTAGATCTTACAGAAGATAAGCTCATGGTTGATAGTGTAGATATTGAATCAATCTATCAATAAGTTATTAATATTCAAATGTATGTAGGTCCTATCAAACCAATGAGAACTAAAAAAACATGGGCATCAAACTGAAACAAATGTCTGACATGCACCCTTATGGTACGAAATACTACAAACCTACTTATGTACTTTCATCCTTTTTCCTACCATCCCTAACAAAACTAGGGCAAAAAATACCAGTTGTAACAATACCAAAACTCAACTGAATGGTGATGTTAAAACTTTTCAACCTTAAACTGTTCTTGTGATGCCTGAATATCACTCAAGAGTTACCACTAGTGACTGCATGCAGTACCTTTCGTGGTCCATAAATACCTGTAAGAAGCTTGCTTTCCATTCTGTTCAAATTAATAAAGTGCCAGGGGTTCAGTTGCATGCTGGCCACCCGTGGTCTTTCCGTAGTTATAAATGTTGTGGAGGTCAGGGGAAAAATCTCCTCGGGACAGAGAGGCCGGTAGTAGGTTTGTGATGAATACATGAAGGTAGATGGGAATTCACATCAACTGTAGCTGACCCCCTTCCTCTCCAATTGGGAGTGAGATAGCCCTCCAGCCAGACTAATTCAATTTTAGAGGAACAGAGTTGTTTCAAGATCACGAGAGTACCAAGTGCAAGGTCACTTAGTCACTCCACCTTTCCAGGAAATAAAAAAAATGGTGCCCCGTGTGACATCTGTGAAGAATGGGCACCAGGGCACTGTGTGACATCTGTGTAAGGCTGCTGAAGAACAGATTCTTATATTGTCGACACATGTCTGATTGTTGTGTGTGGCATTTTTCGAGCATCCTCCATTATCAAATGGCGGGTAATCTTTTAAAAGATGAGGATCGTTGGTCTGACCTTCACATTCATTCACCAAGGACCAGTCAATTTCACTTAGAGGGAAGATGAGGGAAGAAAAGTAATGGCTTTCAAAGGGGTTTGCTTAGAACAGGAAAATTAGACATTTCATTGATAATAGGTCACATTTAAGTATATTGTACGTTTGGTTTACCCCTCCGTGCAAAAATTGCGAAGCGAAGAAAATTAAAAAGGAGTGGAAAGACTACATGTACACGTGTATGAAATTAAACTCTCCCAATGATATTGATCTGTTTTTCAGGGGAGACCTTTAACATGGGAGTGCTATGTCAACATTAGGTTGATCTCTCTTCAAACTTCAACATGGTAGCAAACCATACTTTCAATAACAGAACAAAGATTTCTAAAACAAGCTATATGCTGCAAAAAACAAGGAATTGGAGTTGTTAAACTGCAAAAAATAATACCATCAAAATTGGTATATACTAGCTACTCTTTCCTGTGGTCATAACTTATCATATAGACAATGAACAATGGATGTATCAAAATGTCTTCATTAGCTTTAATTCATTTGTGCCCAACATTGAAGCAGTTTGGCATGTAAAAGAGAAATCTGCTCAAATTACTATGTACAAACACTACATGCAAATTACAATTTGCGAAGAAATTCAACAATCTCAGATTGGACCATACTCACATACATGTACACGGACACAATGTTTGCATCATAGTTCATCATACAGTATTACTGCACTGTAATAATAACATCTACAAAAGACAGCCATTGATAGTATTTCTTATCTACTTTCTTAACAATTTGATTCACTTGAGGAAAGACAATTGTCTTGCTCACATCATGCCAATTTATCTTATTTTTCATCCTTCCCCATCAGTACAAAAATGGTGAGTCCCCACTGCTCTAGCTTTTCTGTCCCCCAATTTCAGACCATTACAGTATACTCTCTGTAACTGTTTTATAACATCCACAAACACTGTTCTCAACGGTGTTCTCAAAAATATCAGCTTCACTTTCCACTTAGACATGAACCAGTTGCATGTATCCAAAAGCTTTGTTCTCCTTTATCAAAAACACATACAAATACAACCCGCAAATTAAATTCACTAAGAATTGCAGGACCAACTTGAATGAACATAATTTTCTTACAAAATATTGAGGACTAATTCTAACTATCCCTAAATTCCAAATAATAAGATGTATGGCAAGTTTTTTTTCCTACCAATGAAAAGTGAAGACTTTGAAACATCATACAAGATACATGGTTGTACGAACTGGGTCAACACAAAGATTACATTTAAGATTTTAAAAGGCATAATTTGGACAGCTTTGATGTGGCTCTCAGAAACAGATAAAGACTTCAATTGTTGATACATACATGTACATAAATGTATCCTAACAGAAAAATAAGTCAGTGTACACCTTTCTTCCATCTGTTAACACATGGCGACATCACTCTATAGTGTACACATTTCCCGAAATTACATAAATCTGTATCTATCAGTTATAAAAATGATAAAAATACTTTCAGATAAACTTAATCTTAAAAGTGATAACTCTGTAACTGTTTTGCATTTGTGTCCAAGATTTGTCTGTGACTGTGATCAGGACAACATCTACAAACATAAAGATGTCTCTAGACAAATCACCAAGTTGAGCCATATTGAATACTGTCTTCACTGAGATAGGATATCATCAGATCATGATTTCACTGAAGATTTTCCATCTGATGTAACATAATAGTACACAGCATCTTACAAAGCCTCCAGTCCTGATAGTGCCGTGTATTTGCTGCTACAAATTCACAATTTTCCACAAGATCTTGGCAACAATAATAAAGAGGAATAATACTCAAACTGAGAAATACCAGTAGCTAAAGTTAAAACATGGGCATATGAGACAAGTGGAAAAGGTTTCTATCAGCACCAGAAACAGACCCTCATTTGAAGGACTTGCCTAAATATGTGTCAACTAAAAACCAAGATTCAGTAGCAACCTGTGAAGAATACTCGGGGGCTTGGCTACATGTTTACAACAAGCACATTTTCTGAAAATGTAAAAGAGTAAATAAACTTTTTTGACCATAACAAGAATACTATAACAAGAAAATCTGTCACAGGCTTTCATGCCAACATAACCATAACTATCTGTCAAACAGATATAAACTAAGTTATTGATCTTAATAAATAAAGGTGCTCTTTGTAATTCACTTTATACTAATATTCAGTTTCACTGAACATTTGAATTCAAAGGAACAATGAAATTGTCCTGATAATGGGGGGATTTCTCGTGTGTTTTGCTCAGATGAATCTTGACAGCATGTCTGCTCTTGAACTCACACGAGCACAACGAACACTTGAAGGAATTTTCATTCACGTCTGCAACTTTGCTGGAATTTACAGCCTGGCGCGTCACCGGTTCACTGGCCATTTTAGCTGCCATGGCGTTGACATCAGTCACTTTGAATCCGAGATGGTTTTCCAAGTGTGAAACAAAGTGTCTGGGTGTGGTGGGCTGCGTACCACACTCCAAGCATTGGAACGAGGGGACTGGTGGTCTGGTAGTTCTTCACAAACTTGGCACTGCCGGCATGCCTGAGTCGGTACCGCACGTTGGCAACCCAGTGATTGATGGCTGTCATGGTCAGACCCGTGGCATGGGCTATGCCCACTTTGTCATCGTGGCTGATGTCGGGAGGGGGGCTGCGAGGCCGGCCCTCTGCCGTGTCCATATTGGATACAATATAAGCCTGTAAGATCATTTGGTGCACAGGATTCCACGAGGAATGTCGTCCTCGTCTACTCACTTTCACAGTGTCTACATGGCAGTTCGTGGCCCTGGGCGCTATTCGTCGGTTACCAGAACCTACCCTCTGCTCTTCTTTACTCGCTGTTTCACAAAATGTCCGACTAGAGGAAGCTAACCTACCAGAGATCCTATTGCTTGCTGTCATTCCTGCAGAATTGGTGGATGATAACAACTGGGAACGTCCGGGGAGGGGCTTGACATCTGGGCCAGAGCTGCTGTGGTTCTGCATCTTGAAGGCATCCTCAGAGCGTGTGGACGGTTCGCAAGACTGTGCTATTCTCCTCATGGCATCCAGTGGGTCCTCCTGCTTTGCCTTGCTGGCATTGGGTTTGACATACTTTTCAGTCACACTGGTGGTGGACAATGTAGACAGAACACTACTGCTGGATGGAATTGCACTGGTGGTTACAGTGGGAGACGGGGAGGAGTGAACCCTCAAGTCAACAGCTCCTTCCTCTTCCTTCTCCTCGACCTTAATTCTAGGAGTGGAAGCGATGACAGGACTTCTACGCTGTATCCATCTACTTTCTAACACACTAGTGGCAGGGACTGAATAGGCCCCTACAGAACTACTCTCCTGCCCAGCTGCTTTCTGCAGGGAGCAGTGGACAGTGTTTTGCAACAATTGGAGGATGTTGCCTTTGGAAGGCTGCTGGACCTCTGCGGTCTGCAGATACTTCTCCTCAATCCTCGGTTTGGAAGGTGTCTGGATCACAGAAGTGGACATTTCGGTGTTCCCATTTGTCTGACTCGGAGACACCTCCTTGTCCATTGAGTCATCCTGTGACTTTGACATTGATGATGATGGCGCCTGAGCGAGTAAGGGAACCCTCTCTGCCTTGCTTTCTTCTTCTGTTTTCTCTGGTCCATTGGGCACCTTGCTGAAGTGCCCAGTGTCCAGCATGTGCTGTGTGAGCATGTGGAGGGAATCGCACACCTTGCTGCAGGCCAGACATCGCAGGATTTGTTTCTTCTGCTTCTGGTACTGCAGACTGGCTCTCAAACTGTGTACTGTCATGGTCGTGGTGTGCTCCACATCCTCTTCTTTGTACATCTGTGGGAACAGTTCCTCAAGCTTGAATGGCAGGAGGGTGCCCACTGTTGCTGCACTACCACTAGGTTGAGCTGGCTCTTTCACAGCCTCTGTTGTGTCTGTAGAAGTTTGGGATGGAATGTTCAGAGTTGTTGGTCTGCAGAAGACTGGCATGGCACACTGTACTTCTGCTGCCTCAGCGTTTGGGCTGACCAGGCTGTTGTTCCCGAAGTAGTCAGTCAGATCTTGAGGAGCTTCCTCCGCCTCCTCCTCCTTCCCAAAGTCCCACTTTTGTGCAATTTTCTCATAGTGCTTTGTCTGCATCATGTGGACGGTGAGGTCCTGCAGTGTGTCAAAGGACTGTCCGCAGCCCATGCACTTCAACACAGCATCCGTGTGCTCCTTCTCCTCCATGTCCAGCATGGAGCGTTTCTTGGGCTTGGTGCTTTTCTGCGTGAGCCTCTGCACGCAGGTGCTCTGGCTGCGGAAGTGTCCAGTCTGAGACATGTGCACCGTAAGAGTAAACAGGGACTCGAACGCCTCCCCGCAATATTTGCACTTCAGCTTACCGGCCATTCCACCATTGTATGAGCGGTTTTGCCTCCGCAGGTTGGATCGGATGAAGATGCTGTAAGGACTGAAGAGGTAGTTTTTGGTGTCATAAGCAAAACTCCCTTGTGTCTGTGGAGTGCCTCTTATCTCCCCCGGCACACCCTCACTTAACTGACTCAAGGACTTGAGCGGGGATTCATCAAAAGCTACCTGTAAGGACCCATTTGGGAGATAGTCTGCTGGTGGGATTGCCCCTGCCCTCCATCCTGGGTAGACTCCATGCCCCAGAAGGGTTTGTTTCTCATCTCCGAGGAAGGTTTCTTCACTCTCAAGGTCCTCCTCATACTCATCATCAGCATCTGCGTGGAAGTCTCCGTCCAAGTCTTCTTGGAAGACGTCGTCATCGACTTCTTCTTCAAGTGGCGATGCTGACGTTGCTGCCCCCGCCGCTGCCGTCCCATCATCCACTGCAACAGGAACAGGAAACAAGTCATGTCAATGGAACGTCTACCTGCAGTTTCTACAGTGCATTGAACAAAGATGGCAGTGGGCAGTTAGAAGATGAGGCCAATCAGATATCAGGATTATATATTGTATGGCATCTTGACTTCCTGAACATCACCACATGATCTGTGGAAAAATGATACAGTTGCGGTCAATACGGTAAGCCATGGTTATGGTGGAATTTTTGGTGAGTAAAGCTTCCCAGTTCTTTTTTCCTTCATGTCGCCATTTACATATCTTACTAACAGAGCAGCTAATAATAATCCAGGATCAATTCAACCATGGTACAAATTATCCTGTTGACTCAGACAGTCTCTGTGTGCAACATTGGCTATGCCATTAGGATGAATTAATGAGGACTGGAACAGAATTGTTATTTGACAGGCCCATTTTTCAAGATTCTTCATGTACTTGGTAAGCTCTTTTTTACCTTCATTTCGCATTCACAGCACAATTCTTATTTTTAATTGTAAATTTGTCAAACCCTACATTTTGTACCTTTAAAAGTCATCTATCTTTGCAAGTAGTATGCAAAGACAAGTTATTAGGAGCTTTAGATTTTTTGACTGCAATAATCCCGAATATGCTTTGATTTTATTTTGTTATAACAAAGAAAAGAGTTCATGATCTATACCAACTATCACAATGTATTACAACTCAGCCTGATCCAATACTGATGTTTCTTTACTTTTTTTCCAAAATGTCCATCCAACATTGAAAACTACCTACAATCTTGTACAAGAGATTTCCTGGAGTGACCATTTACATGCTGTGATCTTGCTACTAGGCAAGAATAGAACTGCAAATCGTCTCTGCAGCAAGTTTCTGCTGTATTATATGAACATTCTGTTACAGACTTCCAATTACCATGATGTCATTGCATGTGAGAAAATTAGTGATTGAAAATGACTGTCAAAAGCTTTTGTGGATTTCAGTATATTTTCATGACACAATTCTTCTTGAAGACTTGTATTATGCATGTAACAAAATTTCTTCCCATTTTTACCACCATTATGAGGAAACACCTTAAAATTCACTGTCTCTACATAATGTTTGACAGTAGGAAACCATCTGTGGTCCACAGTTGAAAGAGACACAAATAAATGACTTTCATGACTTTCTTTCCTGTTTTCACTTTAAGAAATATTTGATTCCAACAGCAAGTTTGTAACTGCTGAGGGATTATTGAGGAATACATTACGCATAAAACACTGCAACCTGCAAGCAAATGAAGAGTATCATGTTACTTATTCCACACAATAAGCGTTCACATAAATTTGGACAATACTGTGCACTGGCCCGAGGCAGTCATTTGTGATCATGATTGTAATGTTTGGGAGGACTGTGCGCATGAGTACAGCACTCAGAGTACAGCAGGGAGAAAACAACTGCCTCCTCCGGGTTTACTGCTTGTAAATCAGTCACTAGCAGTTCATCAAGTTGTTCTGGTGAGCAATTATATAGCAAGGGAGAGTCATTGTTTGCAATGCAGTTCTTTGCATATAGAATTTGTGCCTCTATGAGTCAAGCTACATAAGTCAAGTGAATTAAAATACAAATTGATGCTCGATTTCGTTGTCTGTTACGATCTGAAAATTTTTCGTGCTTGAAAACGTTTCTGAGGTGTGGTCAATAAGGTGGGAAGCATGCAGGGTACACTTGCCTAGTTTTGAACCCGTGTTATGACCTTGCACACTTGCAAATCCTCTTGATACCTATTCAGCCCAGCTTTGAATGCTAAACCATGCCTTCCTCCTATTTGTTCTTTTGAATTCTTACACTGCCTCCAGGCTAAAACACAGCATTACCCGCCGACACTGTGGTCCCTGTTTTCTTGCAACACTTGTAATTACATTAACCCTGACCCAGCTGCTTTTCACTAGGCAATTACCTGATCTCAAAGCCCCCAGATCCCCTGACCTTTCTATATACCCCAGAGGTCCACACCAAATCTTTCATGTTGGAGAGGCCTTATTCCAAAGGACTTGCTAATTTCCATCCAGCAGGGGCCACCAAAGAGATGTGTTTTCTTTCTTCAGCCAGGGACTGCAAATTTGTTTGATTGATTAGACCATAATTTATACAAAAGAGGAACAAAGTACTGCAACCCCTTTGATCTTCCGCGGCTTTTGAGGGACTGTCTCTCCATCAGGCAATCCCTCCCTTCTAATTCTGGTGTGAATATAGTAAATGTAGATCACAGTTTTGCTTCAGATGTAAAATCATCCGACAGGTTGGAAATTGTTTACTATTTCCAGCTTTTTTCCATTCTACGATAATTCCATGCTTGATGATAATTCCTCAAGAACAAAGCTCTCTGACTCTCTGACTTTTATGTTCCACTCTTTATGCCCCGCACTCTGATTCTATCCTGAAAGCAGGCTCTCGCCCACCCTAACTGTATCACGTGAAACAAAAGACATGCCCACTTTCAATTCATGATGGGAATTAGCAGAGAAGGCGGCCGCCATAGTGGTCGGACATGGTAGATTTATCAAGCCTATCAATAATAATTGGATCAATGAGAAGAAAATTGCTGGTAACTTGAGGAGAGGACAGCTCTAAATGTCATTACCGTCCCTCACCCCAAAATGGCTCTGTTTATCTTGGCAAGCCTGTTAAGGATGCCATGAGCACATTACCCTCTAATAGGTGTAAAGTTTCCATTAGGGAAAGTCCGAGAGAAATGGGGAAAGTATGAAGTCAACATGTTCCCCTGATCACGTCTGTAGACTGAGATATTAGTACAGATATTGTCTCCTGCAGCATACTGCATGCACGCATTCTTCTCTTTATCACTCTTGCCTCATAAATAGAACTTTGTAGGCGAGGATCATATTACAAATAGGTTTCAGGAGAATTTTGACAACTGTCTGTGCAGACAGGCAATTTCCATCCTGCACGCACAGCCATATATGGGCACAGCCGGTGTGACCTCTTCAAACAGTGCCCATTTAAATTGCCATTGATTAATGGTTGTCAGTCACCCTTGATCTTGCGCAAACATCCCATGCAGGTTTTAAATCCAAAATTTATGAGCGCCTATGGCACGCCAACAAAATCCTATGGGCAACCATGACAGGCGCTCATCTATCAAGGGCAAGGGCAAACACAAGAACTTGTTTCCCATAATTTTCTTCACAAATTATGGCCTGCAGCTGTTTTCATTTTCCCCACAGATACAGATGTATGCTGTAATCCAAACTATTATAATTTAGTACAATTACAAGGGCCCCTGTGGTTATTCTGGGAGAGCTACGAACGTGAACTTCACACCCCTGAATTCTTGCCAAAATTTTGTTCTTCCCAAAGAATCCCAAAACTCCACAAAATTGGACTTCTGGTCCCAAATTGGTCTTGCTTCTTGACGAGAGACATCTCCTTTTCCTAGGGATTTAACCTCCATCTATTTAGCACATTTGTGTAATTCTGTCCATCGGAGGGGGTTACCCTGCACGATATTGTATGCATAAAGGATCTACATGTCAGCCATGATGAATAGTTGTCATTCATTTGGAATCCTCCATGGCAGTTTTCTGCATCCGGAATATAAATCACGGGGGGCTCGGCATTTTCCAAGTCCATTATCAAACACTACATCAAAGGGCTTGCTTTGTAATTGAAATCTGTCAGTGTCAAGGGCTGCCAAGTCTTTTGAGCCAATTTCATTGGGAGGAATTTAACGAACACGGGTAAATGAGTGCAATTGGTTTCGCCTTTCAAACGCACAATTTACGTGAAAAGCCGCTGACAGCCATGATGAAGAAAAATGAAAATTAACCCTTGTTGAAGGTGGTATTGAACCAGCATCTTAAGGTGCGAGCTGCTTCGATCTGCACATTTAACTTGGGATTTCTTCTCCAATACTTGAAATTGTCCCAAGTGTGTAAGAGCCAAAAAAGCACATTTGTCTAGTCTATAAATAGAGAAGAAAGAAGAACGTTCTAGACAAAAAAAATCGCCATACCTTTCTGTTCTGCACATAACAGTAACCAAGACATACACATGTGTTACCTATGAAGGATGGCGGCAAAAATATTTCACAACCAAGACTAATTTCAAATGCATTCTGAAAATGTCAGCAGAAGATGACTGCCATTAATAATATTTAGTGCCTTGGTAGACTGGACACACCTGTTATGGAAGAAAGACATAAATCACACTATCTGTGTATCCTTGCTAAAGTGTGCCGCCTCGCCTCAAGGGATCATTTAAATACAGACAGGTGGTGGCCACAAATGCCTTTCTTCTTTTATTGACATAAATCCATCCTAAACAAATTTGAGGCCTTTGTCTGGATGAGTACACCGTACACCGACGCACAATGGCGCCTGCTTCAGCACAAAAGAACAATAAAGCTGGTGCCTTTTTGGAATCACTAAAGCCAGATTACAGATGTCTATCATTCGCTGAAAACCTGGCAGGTCCTGTTTACTGTGTTCTGCCTGAGTGTGAGAGGAGAAAAGGGTTCGACAACCCACCAACCATAGAGACTGCAGATGTTTCCACTGGTCTCTCCACTTACAGGCTGGGATGAAAAATGATCAACAGCTGCCATACATATGAGCGCGGCACCAGGGGAGGAGACTTCCCTGTTTACAAAAGGAAGAAATGGGGTCAACAGGTCTCTGATGACAGTTCAAGGTAAAGATTTCTTGGCCGCCAAATGCAGTAGTGACCTGCCTGTGATCAAGGTTCAAAATGTGCCAAAAAATGTCTGTACCTTCCTCTAACTGTCAAGTCATCACTCTGGTGATGCAGACAATGTGGGTATCGTGAAAAGAAATCTGGGTTTAGTCCACCCCTTGCTTGAGACAATGTCTGTGTGTGCCAGCAGTTGTCACTACTTGCCATTACCAGTGAGAAACTAGTACTTTCAGGAGACAAGGCCAGACCTTCCCTAAGATAAACATAATCCCAGTCCTTTGATGTTGTCATGACTCAGCTGGTCCTCCATCTCCCTCTGCAGCTGAGCTCCACTCCTGCAAAATATAATCTGATCTTTTCCAAAAGTTCAAAAACGTAAATTTATCCCCAGGATTCCAAAAATATGCGCCTAAATCTAGCAGGCTATAAAAACAAGCAAGAAGAATCACCTTCAGAGCAGATGGGGCCTTAATGACTCGGGATGCCAAGGAGATAAATCACTTAAACACTGCCAAAAAAAAAAATATAATATCAAATGGCAGACTCGAAACCTTGGCTCCTGATAGGTTCGCAAATACCTACCATCAACGGAAAACAATTTGTTTGCGAATCATCTTTCCATCACCTGTGATGTGCTCAGTGGCCTCTGTCTTCATCACTGGGACTTCAACATCACCATAGCTTATTGTCATGCCAACTCCCATTACAAAACAAGTGTGCATCAATCATGCTTATCTTAATTTCCATAAATATTACCCAAAGCTTCGAAATTATGAGGTGTCAAGACATACCCCAAGGTGGGAATACAAGCATCATTATTTGCTTCCCAGCACCTGGTGGGAGAGCCTATTAAAAATCCTCTCCTCAGGGACACTCACCTTGGTGAATAATAATGCAAATGAAGTGTGTAAGATCTACTACAATTGCAAAGATAACAGTCCCTCTGTAGAATAACAATGGATGAGGAGAAAAGGGGGAAGACTGATGGAAAAGTACATGGCTAGAAAGCCTTCCTCCTGGCTTGTTATCCATGAACAGGGGACCTCTATTTCAGAGGTGGGAAAACCACCTGTTGTCCACCAGTCATGCATTTAATAACAAGAATATCACGAAAACCCTCAATCCATCCTCCAAATGTATCAAGGAGGACAATATTCCAGGAGATTCTGCTAAAAATAAAAGTTTGGGCCTGGAAAACTTTTTGGTGGTCAAATCCCTAGCAACCATCACCTACACAAGCTACTTAGGTCAAAGGGTAAAGGTCAGTAGATTCAGTGATAAACACTCCAGCCAAGCTTGTTTACAAAACAGCACCTCTCGTAAAACTACTTCAAAGAGACCGATCCGACATAAAAGCCTATGTTTATGCACATGAACAAACACGGAATCGGCAGAAAATGTCGTCAGGCTATAGGCGAAGTGAGTGACAAGTTGAGGGGACGTGTTGGTCTACGATCACCCCTCCATGTGAGCGCACACGTGCGCGCCAACCCTCCTCCACAACACTTGCCCAAGTGTGCGTTACCAGGTCTGACGGCCAAGTTTGCACGGCGCGCGGCAGCCTGCAGCCGAGATAGGGCTGTGATTGCACCGCCCTGGCTGCCATCACTCACTGCCTCGCAGCCTGTCAAGCTGTCACCCTCAATCCACCCCCATCATTCATTACCCCAACACTGATTGATAGATGGCGATTGTCTGGCTGCCGCGCACAAAGCAGTCCTCCATCTTGAATTTTCTCTAGATTCCCCACTTTTTCACGCATTTTTCGGACATTTCGGACAAACTAGAGACACAAAAGTGATCCCCCAAGCATCCCAAATCAGCCGCCGATGTTTTTGACAGCTGTCCGACACGATTATTTACAATCCGACTGCAACCAACCCAGCCCATTGTTCTGGGTGCGGGCTGCGCCCAAGAACCCCGAAACTTTGACAAAATCTTACGTACATCTCACTTTCTTCGGACTGTGCTGCTTCCTACGAGGCATGGTGATCGCTGGCCGTCAGCTGGGCGCGAAAGTTCCGGGTTCGAGGCCCGTGCGAAGTGCCTAGAAGCGGTTGACACAGCGCTCACGCACACCACTGCCTCCTTACCGCCGTCTGTATGGGTCCGCCCTGCGCACGCGTACTCTGAGGGCGACGAAACACTCGCAGCCTGCACAAAAATATAAAACGACCTACCTTACGGTACAATACGTATAATCTAGGATATAAAGATAAAAATAGAAACTATAAGTAATGTTTTGCATAATCTAGCAATTACTCGGCCGATAGACGGATGTATTTGGCGTTGAGCAGGATTTCAATACTGTCTGTGTTCGTTCTATCGCCCGTATTAAACTCCAGGAGTAAGGGGCAAAGGTGAAGAGGCGGGAACACTTTGTATACACGTGTTGCAAGATTTGTTTTGGTCGTCCCGCAATGTTTACTTTTTCGCACGAACTGGAAGTGCTGTTATTTTATTCAAAATATCCCCTCTTTATCCATCATCCCTTGTTGTGCTTTGGAGATCTCGTTGTTTTTGTTGGGTGAATGGGAAATGTAGACATGGCGCCTTGAAACCATAAAGTCACAAAATTGGGATGAAAACAATATTGTTAACTAACAACCTATGTTCTCGTTTTATATGAATTCTATCTTAATTGGCACCATTGTTGCCGGCTGTTACTAGATCTCTGACTGTGTACCATCAAATAACAGAATTTCAGTTGTTGCTTTTTCCTGACAAACTTGTCAGCCACCTGTTCTCTCTCGTTGAAGTTGTGACATTTTCCAGCCTTTCGGTGTTCCATTCCCGGAAAGACCACATTTTGCTTGTTTCCAATTGAGGTATAATTACAAAAATCATTTCTTTCAAAAAATGACACTGACAAATGAGTTAACGAAAATGGGTCGCCGTCATTCGAGTCTAGCAGACAGGAAGTCCATCCGAGGATGACTATTAAAAGTTGGACAGGTGCCCTCCATTGTATGTGTACATTACATGTACCATCAAGTTTTTCAAGTTACTGATAATGTAGATGTTATCATCTAGCCGATTCTTTCACTGTACGGACTGTGTTGGATCATGAGCCTAGGATTGCCAAATAATAGAATGTTTATTGCAAATACATGCCCGAGGGCTAACTGCGAGGATTGAGCAGACCTCCGTACGCGCATGTCGCCCGTCACAGAGGAACCACCGCAACAACCGTTGGTGCGCACAAGCTCGTAATGTGTGTGTCAAGAGACTGGAATTTCTTAGACTTTTATACACCTTCTCGAAGGACCCAAACCCATAAGTAGCTGAATTAGAAATGGTTTTAGAATAGTTGTTGCTCCATGCTCCACCATTTAGCTATGTTTTTCAATTGTCCGAGTTACGATGCTGTTGTTTGGCCCTCGGGTACTACTATGTGCTTGCAAATACGACCGAGTTCGCGCGCATTTGAATCACATTTATCCAATACACGTGTACATGTGATTGTAGCAAAGTTTTCGAATGTGTGCAGTCCCATACGATTCAAACATTTGGACATTGGCGCTAAAGGATGTAACTTTATGTACGATGTAGCTTTGTGGAATGGGACCGTCACCAAACCACAAAGTTTTGCTCAAAGTTTCAAAAGTTATGATGGAAAATGGCGAGCCACAGGCGAAGTTTGACTGATTCAGGAGGTTTGGTAATCTCCAAGCAGATCTTTTGGTGGCTGTAAAATCAAATTGGCAAGGCAGTATCATTGGCAGGGCAATGCGAATACGAAAAAAAATACCAATTTTGAAATTGGTATCTTTTTTTCATGCCCTGAAAGACAGATAAAAACGCGTAAAAAAATAGTTCAAAATTAGCTGAAGCCTACACCTCTACTCGGAGAGGCAATGCATGTTTGGTACTTTTACATGTGTCGCAATTGATCACTATAATTCAAACATGCGATTCGTTAAGTAGCTTCACTAAAAAGCTTTAGGTTCCTTACCTGCGGGGGAAAGTACAATACTGGCCAAGACCACACCTTCAACATTCGTGCCAACCGCAGGCCTGTTTAGCCCAGAAGTGTTAACCGCCCAGTGAGCAGTTCTAGACTGTTTTAGATAAGAAGTTATAGAGCAGTAATATTGAGTCACAAAAACTTCTAACTTGATGATACGCATCAGAAGTGTTAAAAGAGCATAAAAATAAGATCTTCGATGGATAGGAGGGATACACGTGCTTGGTCAAACACACCATTGCATTTGCAACGAACAAATAAGGAAACAAGAAGATATAATGTAGTCTGCAGAGATGAAGAGATTTTACGACTAGAAAATTGAACCGGTGAAGACAATCAATTATGGGATAAACGTCTAATCTGGCAGGTTGGCGGAGCGGTGACAGAGAGCCCTAGATAAACAGGCCGTTTGCAGAGTACCACTGATAAGGCCGGGTAACGCTCACTTATCATTCCGAGATGTTCACGCCTAATTTTTCAACTTAGGAGGTTATTTTCGTGCTTGCGGGGGCGCTCGCTTCAACGTACCGCCTTCCGTACGGGATTTTTGGAGTATAACCGTAAAGACACGGGTCGCCCCTGCCCTCTTCGGGCGGGGGCTCTTATGAGATAACGCAGCATCGTCTGGAAAATATCAGCCTCCTTAATAGATGGAGGTTTGCATTGATCGTGGACGTGACCCGAGAAGGATGTTAGCGCCCAGGTCTTTGTGAAGTATCCGGGGTAATTAATCGATCTCCTTGAGTGATGGACGATGGGTACGAAGAGGTTGAAAAGACTGTATAGACACTTAAGCCGAGGAGAATTCCGATTGCCTTAAGATGAAAGCAGGTGGTTTTGTGAGACGATATTGGTTTCCACTAATACCTGTACCTGTAAACTTTGATGTGGAATAGCACTTTTTGTCCGTGTTGAGTGTGCAGTTCGCGGGCTTTGGAGTAGAACTACACGGCGCCAGTAGGCGTCATGTTCACGGCTGTAGAAGTTTCCGGTACAGGGAGAGTTGGAGTAGCCATCCGTTTTTGTACCTGAAGTGCTGGGATTCCCGGTTACAAAACGGATGGTACCCAGGCTAGAGCTGGAACGCTGCGTCAGAGGCAGTAGATGTATGCACTATATACACAAAACCGCAACGCTATCAAAATAAAAACTAAAAGATTGTGTTAAATGTGCCTGTTTGAGTCAGGAAATTCGAAGAAGATGGGTCCGTAGATAATACACAGACTGGGATGGAATCCAAATCTCCTGGCTTCAAGCGGTCTATGATCTACCGCAAAGACGTCTCAGTAAATTTATCCCAAGTTGATGCCAGGCCATAAAAACATTCAGGCAACAGAGAGATATAGCTATCATATCAAGAAAACACCAGTTCTCCTATCATAGACGTGATCTCAGACGTCACATAAATTTTATTTCTCCCGCCAGACAACAGACAAAGCTCCTGCCACGACACTGTTGGTCGTTGAAAGGCGGTTGAACAAACTTTTAACAGTTGTATTCTAGTCTCCTGTGCATCGTTAATCATGCCAATTTCTATAATTGTTCCATATAAAACGACCAATGAATCATTCAGTGTTGTATTCATTAAACGAGTAATAAAGATCCAGCTACCTTAAGTTCCCAATTTCTTCAATGGACGGCCATCACACAGTCTACAAGGCGGGTTATGGCCACAGATTAATCACCACAGCGCCCCCACTCTCAGCGGTCCATGTGTGGTTAGCACGCGAAGGGACAAGATGTGCGAGGGTTTTCAGACTACATGTATATCCTTTCACTGAGATGGTTTGATAGAGGGCAGGTTTTTCCGCGAACTAGGTTAGCTGGCACAACCCGCCAGGTGACATCAAACCTCTCTGGAGTCAGCATCACCCGCCAAGAAAGGTGGGTGATGGCGGGTAGGATGTGGTATGTAACGTTAGAGCATACAAAAGAAGGATGAGATTTTTCCTACGGATCCGTAAATACAGTGACAGCTTAACATCACAACAAACTTTGAAAAAAAGTTAAGTATTAAACTCAGCTGCAGTTGGGAACAATGGCACCTTTACATCTCCTTACATTGGTGTGTAACGCCTAAATTACTTTGTCTTTTCTCATTCCGCAACAATTCAAGACGCCATCATCAAATGACAAAGAATTTACGTCTGCTGGCAAACTGCCTAAAAGCTTTCACCAATAAGAGGAATAATTATAACAACTGTTTTACTTTCTGTGCGCTCTGTCGCGGCGCATCATTTGGGCTACCGCATCGAAACAGCTTTCCAGTAGCATGTTGAACTTTGTTTCCCGCCCTTTTTTGACGAATTGGAAGATGATTTGTGGGGGTTGAGTTGACTGGGAGACATGCCGGAATGAAATGATACGACTATAAAGAGAAGAGCCATTATTCTCGTGCCAACATCTGTGCCACCCTTACTTAGGTTTGGATATAACGACACCTTATACCGTCTACGTGACATAAAGAAAGTCACGCACCATGTCACATGTCCACATATGTACCGTTGTCTTATAAGTAACCATTTGAAAGAGTGTTGGATCTGTAATCTTGTTAAAGCTGCTTGAATGCAACTTTCTTCTGACGACATCTTAGATAACCTTTGTTTCATAAAGAAAGCCACGTAAGTTGGGAACCTTATGTTTAATTGAATTGTTTGTCTGTGGCAGACATTTGATGTGTTAAGGGTAGGCATTTTTTCTATATGTACCTGTCTTCTTCTGTAGAAGTTGTCTTGGTTTTTACTTCGTTTAGTTGTACCCCCCATGTGTTTAGTACACTTATTTGTTTTTTCTTGTAAATAAAGCAATAAAGAGAGAAGAAGAAGAATAAAGAAAGTCACGTACAGTACTATGCAACATGTACACAGCCAGTGTATGTTCTCTAGTTACATGTAATGTTTGAAAGTAACCCATTTGAAGAGTGTTGAATTGGGAATCCAAGTTAATCAAGACGCTTGAATATTGATGAAGTTTCTTCTATAGATCTTATGGATCTCCATTGAGCAAGTTGCCACAGAAAATCGATGAGCGCTGATTGGCTGCTAGCACTACCTTGACCCCGCTCATGACCCCCGGCTAGGTGTTAGATGACGTAGTTAAGGCGCGCGGTCGATGTGTGACTACAAATCAGAATAAAGCTACAAATCTTACCGAACGTCACCTGGTATGAAAATGACAGCGCACACACGCTTGACTAGTTTCAAAAAGCAACACTGAAATAGTTTTTGTACCAAAAACGACCCTAAAAGGAAAGTTTCAGAATGACTGCCTGAATGTGATCTCACAACATCCCTCATACAGCACGGAATACCCATAAATGTAAGCAAGAGGCGAAAAGTGTTAAAAGATTCAAGCCGAAATCCTCTTGGCGTCGTATGAGCGATGTGTCCAATCAGGGTTGGGTGAGGTGACCATTCCTCACACGGCCGGAGAATGCCATTAACTACTCCAAACAAAGCTTTTCAGTGCAGAGGATCCGTGAAGCTTTAACCTGTTTAGCACTGCCCACTGGGCGGTTTACATCACCCAGAAACACAACATTTTCACATAAATGTCCAAAGAACGCATGGTACGATATGATCAATCCATCACCCTTTGCTTTCGATCACGCCCTCGTCTTGCATGGTCTTCTTCACTTAATCTTAGTTACAGTCATTGCTCCACTTGCATACACGCGGAATACTATATCACAACTCCGAGCCAATATCACAGCAATCTCCATAACTCTTGTCTATCTTCCCGACTTTCCCACATTAAGGGTGCATTTTCAGCGTGCGCCACTTGATGGCATCTAAACCTGTGTTTACTAACGACAAAAGTTAGACGCCAGATCTAGCCCGGGTTTGTTGATTTTCCCATACAGGATGTTATTACTGGGATACGTACAGGTTATGATTTGGTACGTATACCGGGGCACGCTGCGAAGACTCGACGTACTTTGGGAAAGGTCCCTCTAGATAGTCTGTTATGTAACGACGAAAGTACTGCTGTTGGAAAGTTCAAAGGTTGGGACGCACTAGGACGAGTTAGATACATTAGATGAATTTGTTTTTTTTTTTTTTTTTTACTTCTGAGAAAAATCCAAACACAAGTACATACCATTATGAAGCAAGTTTGATCTGTAATTTCCAACACAAGAAAATGGACATACCCAAACTTAGACTGTACAACTCCAGTCTTTGTCAAGGAATGAGCAATGTGTCTCCTGTATTACGTGATGTTACAGAAGCAGTGGATTGGTCTTTCCTAGGCGAAGACTGGAGTCAAGAAGTCGAATTACTTGTGTTGAAAATTACAGTTTAAACCTGCTTCGTAATGATTTCTACCAATGCATGTCCGTGATTGTCAATTATTAAAATGGTGCAATCGTGTTCCTTGTCTATAGCACGCATAACATCATATGGCCAGTATTCATGATGCTTCAGATATGTATTAGATCTTGGCTATCAGCGAGCCAGGCTCAAAACGAACTAAAAAGAAAGTTTTAAGTCTCATCATCACGTCTAGTTTTCTTTCTAACAATCTATACACAACTATCTTTGAATCAAGTATGTTATTTGAGGACACAGTCCATGCATGGATTCTCCATTCGTTGATATTCCTGTTTTCAGTTTTTGTGTTTGTTTGTTTATTTATTTATTTTCATGCTGTACCTGTACACGTACATCAATTCCGACTTGCACGAAGATGAAGGATATTTCAATTCTATAGCTACTTCCTACATGTGTCCTCGGGCTGACACAGACTGCATAACGGATTGTTAGATGGCGACAGAGGATAGCAGTTCCAAGCAAAACTTTTTATCGAAACATCCTAGATCAATATAACAAATGGCCAGGTGCCGTACACGAGGTCCGCTCATGGCTACTTCTGACAGCATAATCCCGAACTTAAGCTTGTGAATAATAATGGGGCTATTATCTCCAATGCCACGTACAAAGCACATGTTTCCTCGGACATCGTTTAGGCCGATAATGTGGAAAGATCTGCCAATATCCGATAGACGTTACATACGCTAACTGCCGACGGTAGCAAGCAGGCACATCTCGTATACAGGTGATATACTTGATGTGTTAGGTATGCCGACTGCGTGCAGCCACCTCAACTTTGGAGAGGGGGGCGTCTTGTTCAGGTAGCTGTGCTCCCTTGGCGGGGTGGCGGCGTCTGGAGCCGACTAAAGCCAAAGGAGACGGTTTCTTGGCTCCCGGCACACACAGGCACAGGTACGTGATACGTATGCGTTATCAGATTCACGTTCCGCAAGAAATACATGTAGTTTCTATCTACCTTACAGATCTCACAAACTTGCAATTTTAGTAACGTTAGTTGACTTCATGCCAAGTTCATTGAAGTCCATCATAGCGTTGTTTTCGCAGGTATCCTCAGTTCGCCAAAGTGTGCCTGTCGTCAGGCGTCTGAAATTGACTTTAGAAACACGCCACGCTTTACTAACACGAGCAACGGCAGCCGGTCAACCGACGTAATTGCGTGAAAAGTCTAACAAAACTGATATATAGCTATATACTAGTAGCTGAGTCAAGTATTGAGATCAGCAACTTTAGTCGTCTTTCTATAGATATCTTTGAGATGATGAGCCTTCAAATTTTGCAAGTGTACATGTGGTACACATATTTCAACTCCATATAGCATGGAAGGTTGGTGTAGCTGATAATTGTCGTTGTAGCTCTACCAATACACAGGTACCTAATAGGCCTTCCGTGCCAATGCCTTTACTTGTGGTACACAATGTACACAGTAAGCGGTGGGCCTGGCCGGAGAGAACACAAAATACTAGTCTATCAAAAACGTACAATACGTCATTCCGTCTGAGGACAGTCATGTTTTACAACTTGGCCATCACATCAATACAGACAGAAAAATAATGATTTACAAAGACACAACTCTTGTCACATTCTTCACACAAATATTACTCCGTAGCTTCGTTTTGGAGATATTAATACAATCCTGGTGTGCTTTTCAATGGCTCGGTATAAATAGAGGGTGTTATGTCACAGCAAGCTCCTTGGTCATAGCCAATAATATATTGCCATAAAACTTTTTTGATAAATAAGATGCTCATTCTCTCTGACGTTTAAAAATAGATATTGGTCGTAGTAGTAGTGTTTCAATGACTTGACATGTGGTGTAGTATCATATTTCATGTGAATGTTTTAAAAAGTCATTAAAACAGACATCAATTTTTACTGTCTTTGCACCCTTTCTTTCTTTTGGATAAAAATTCAACCTGTTCCTGTATGAGTCTTCTTCCTTCTGAATGGTTCCTGCCAATTTAGTGGCATAACATTTGTGAACCATAATGATGTTTTTTTTCTCTCATTGACGTATAAAAATAGATATACTTACAGACTTTTGTATGAAAATATACTATTTCTTAAAAGACCTTATTGGCCCAATATATATTTTGATTTCAGGTCATTCTTAAAAAGTCCCAACTCGTTTCACCGCTTCAGATAGATGGACCTTACACCCTCTCCTGGTTGTCCAGCCACATCGTGAGTTTGCTGGCTACCTCAGAAAGCAGCCTCCTGGTGTGAAAGTCCTGGTACTGGCGGTAGGCGGCGTCGAAGGTGACGTCGCTGGGGGTGGCGCCCTCATGGCAGGCCGACAGTTCCTCGCCGTCGGGAGACTCCCACGGGCAGGGATCGTCGGGGATGTAGTTGACCAGGACCCGCTCTCCAGCGACCACGTCTCGGTAGATGAGCGCCACTCTAGACAGGCGGGGATCGCGGTACGTACCTGGTGGTGGACCCGCTGGTGCCTTTCTCTTCGGCTGGGGTCGAGAGTCGCCTTCGACCTCGTCGACTTTCCTCTTCTGCCGCTTTCGACGGACCCTCGATGCACCAGCAGTCGTCTTCTCAGAAGCTGACCGCTTGGCTCTGCGGGAAGAGGGAGCGGCTCGACGGACAGCCCGACCGCGGCTGTGACCGGCCGTGCCTTTCACGTCGCCTTCCCCCTGATGGGCAACAGTTGCCTCTCGGGGCGACGCCACAGAGTCACGGCGATCATCGGTACGCCCAGTGGTCTCAGCAATCTGGGAAGCGGTTGCTAGGGAGACAAAATGGATAAAGTCGGACAAGTTGGACGATAACGGTAACTTCTGATGAGACAATAGAATCATACATACTTAGAAAGGTAGTTAAACTGAAATAAATGGATCAGTGGGGAACGTGGGAGATGATATTGTGAAATTACCTCAGTGTCCGAATGTTAGTGACTGTGAACGTCACGCGCGCGGGACTAACCATGACTCTCGGTGTGATCCACTTCCACACCGACTGGTTCAGCTAACCAGGATGCCATGACGCTCCAGATGCCAGGACGCTCCTGACGGACAGACGATCTCTCCTTCCCGCCATCACCCTGGCATACATCTCGCGTCTTTGTCTCCATTTCTCCGGGATATGTGTGGAAAAGTTGGTGAAAAGTGTCAAGTTGTGTTTGCTACACAAGGTCGCGTTCGAATTTGACAACACGCAGGCGCCGCGTCCCATTTGTGACGTCTTGGAGAGAACATTCGAACAGCAGTTCGTTTTCGAAAAAAACAACGTCACGCGACTGACAGATTATAAAAAATATATTGCAAAACGTGCCATGCCTACAGTGAGGCTAAGGACATGAAAAGACTTTGTTTAAAATCTGCCAGATCAAGTTCATATATTTTATACTGTGATTGAATCGCCGACAAATCAGACAAAACGTCGCGAAGTCTGTACAAGTTTGCCTGTGACGTTGTTTTCCCGAAAACGAACTGCTGTTCGAATGTTCTCTCCAAGACGTCACAGATGGGACGCGGCGCCTGCGTGTTGTCAAATTCGAACGCGACCTTGTGTAGCAAACACAACTTGACACTTTTCACCAACTTTTCCACACATATCCCGGAGAAATGGAGACAAAGACGCGAGCTGTAGGCCAGGGTGATGGCGGGAAGGAAAGATCGTCTGTCCGTCAGGAGCGTCCTGGCATCTGGAGCGTCATGGCATCCTGGTTAGCTGAACCAGTCGGTGTGGAAGTGGATCACACCGAGAGTCATGGTTAGTCACGCGTGACGTTCACAGTCACTAACATTCGGACACTGAGGTAATTTCATAATATCATCTCCCACGTTCCCCACTGATCCATTTATTTCAGTTTAACTACCTTTCTAAGTATGTATGATTCTATTGTCTCATCTGAAGTTACCGTTATCGTCCAACACGTCCGATTTTATCCATTTTGTCTCCCTAGCAACCGCTTCCCAGATTGCTGAGACCACTGGGCGTACCGATGATCGCCGTGACTCTGTGGCGACGCCCCGAGAGGCAACCTTTGCCCATCAGGGGGAAGGCGACGTGAAAGGCACGGCCGGTCACAGCCGCGGTCGGGCTGTCCGTCGAGCCGCTCCCTCTTCCCGCAGAGCCAAGCGGTCAGCTTCTGAGAAGACGACTGCTGGTGCATCGAGGGTCCGTCGAAAGCGGCAGAAGAGGAAAGTCGACGAGGTCGAAGGCGACTCTCGACCCCAGCCGAAGAGAAAGGCACCAGCGGGTCCACCACCAGGTACGTACCGCGATCCCCGCCTGTCTAGAGTGGCGCTCATCTACCGAGACGTGGTCGCTGGAGAGCGGGTCCTGGTCAACTACATCCCCGACGATCCCTGCCCGTGGGAGTCTCCCGACGGCGAGGAACTGTCGGCCTGCCATGAGGGCGCCACCCCCAGCGACGTCACCTTCGACGCCGCCTACCGCCAGTACCAGGACTTTCACACCAGGAGGCTGCTTTCTGAGGTAGCCAGCAAACTCACGATGTGGCTGGACAGCCAGGAGAGGGTGTAAGGCCCATCTATCTGAAGCGGTGAAACGAGTTGGGACTTTTTAAGAATGACCTGAAATCAAAATATATATTGGGCCAACAAGGTCTTTTAAGAAATATGTATATTTTTATATAGAAGTCTTAATATGTATATCTATTTTTTATACGTCAAAACATCCCTATGGTTCACAAAAATTTCGCCACTAAATTGTCTGGAAAAAAATTCAGATACACAGAGCTATACAGGAACAGGTTCACTTTTTTATCTAAATGAATTTATGGAGAGGCAATTGTGCAAACACAGTAAAAGTGATGTCTTGATGACTTTAAAAACATTTGCATGAAATGATACTACACCATGTGTCAAGTCATTGCTGTACCACTACTACCACTTTGTACTGATGAGCAATGTGTAAAACATGACTATTATATGATGGACTGACATGGTCCAAATGACTTTGTTGTGGTCATTATTTGTAGTGAAACAAGTTTAAGTCCTACATTTAAATTTGTGTATCATTAGTGTTAAAATACCATCAAACCACAAAGTATCTTTATACAAGCCCAGGACCTTTCCCATGGTGTCTGTCACAGGGTTACAAATCACATCACATCAACATGTATCAGTGGTTAAAACTCATTTTAATGAAGAACGAGTCATAGCACACCAACATAGTATGCTAAATGCCATTTCAAGGTATTCGTGGAATCTAACAGATAAAAGCTTTTGTGAGTGTGGGTGCATATTATGAATGTGTGTTCCTGTATGTGTGTCTGTGTCTGTGTCTGGTATATCCAGGAAGTATATTTTAAACAGGAGGTGTCAAAATTACTCTTGTATCCTTCTTTGAAATTGTTAACTTCAGCAGAAAGAGGAGGTTTATTACACACAGGGAGATTAAAATTGATAACTACATGTAATTAAGTAAGGTTTAAAATTACAACAAAATAGAATTACCACCTACATTTGTATTACTAGCAGTAGCATTGAAGTCTAGTGATGCATTCATGTAACAAACACTATGTCAGCAATCATGTTCATCTGTTTGTAGGACAACAATGTTTCTTCCCTTTGGTAATCTGATCTGGATCTGCACAGCAATATGTAATGTTAACATTCCACTTGAGAATAGGCCAACAATGCATAAACAGCGAAAACACAGAATTAAACTTTGCACTTAATTGGAATGACAATGACGTTACATCAACATACACAACCTGGTGTATTTACCTAAAAATGTCTCTAATTTCTAGTTTACATGCAGTATAGCTAAATATGGTAACAATGTAGGAACATAAACATTTGAACAGGTCCTTTATATTAAGAGCTTTCTTATTTTTTGTACACATGCATAGAGCCTAAAACTAGTTATCTTCTTCTTCTTCCTCTATGTCTGTGATGTCTTCCAGTTTGTCCAGTTCTGTCTTGAGTTCCTCGATGGCCCGCCTGAGTTTGGGGAGTTTTTCCTCATCCCTGCAGTCCCGCAGCCAGCGGCAGCACTGCTGCAGCACGGCTTCCTTCTGCAGGAAGAAGTGCCTTCTGATCACGTCTTCAAAACCTGCACACACAAAAATATACCTGGTTAGCTGACGATTTGGGCTTTGAAAGCCTGTGGAGATATAAATATACCCCACTTAGCTGGTGGCTTTGGTCTTTAAAACCCCGCAGAGATACAAATTCATACAGTTAGCGGCTGATTCCATTTTTAGTAAAACACTGCAAAGATGCAAATATATCCACTTAGTTGCAGATTTAATTTTTCTGGTGGAGATGGCATCACATTAAATCAGCTGCAAACAAGATAGAAATAGATCCATTTTGCTGATGGTAAGAATCTGATAAAACTGCTGAGAAGTAACAATACAGCAGTTAATTGCTGGTTTGAGGACAGCTGGAGGTGTCAGTAATGAACAAAAGGGATGATTGTCAAGGCTGGGGGAAGCAATTAGGAAGTGATGGAGTGTTGATTAAATTTGTAGCAAGCATGCTAAATTTTGGGTCTTCAATAAACATTCAGACTGTGGTTGGAGAGCAGGTTTACAAAATCTTTCTTTTTTTAAAATGTTTTTTAAAAACTTAATTATCACGTACAATACATTGTACAGAAAGTATAGTACATACATAGTAGGTTTACAAAATGGTGCCTTTTCTGACTGGTGCACAGAGTTTAAGTAGTGTACTATGAGCCAAGAGAAAACCTACCAACAGGAGGCTGTCTGATCTGGTGCAGCATGGCCCATCTCACTGTGTCCACCTGTAGCTTGTTATTGTATTTGGCACTTTGTTCCTGTGTGGAATAGCCAAAAAATATGTGACATACCGATAATGTAAAGCAGTCTTGTAAAACCAAGCTACAATTCTTTACCTATGCATTTTGATATTTTGTATATGATATCCTTTTCAAGCAGTGCATGACTGAATTAGGAAATACTAGTACTAGATACTGATGGCAGTTTATTTATTTATTTTTATCTATTTATTTATTTATTTAATACTTCTTTTAGTTTGCAAATACCACTCTAGATACATCTAATGCCAGATAACACAAAGCAATGTGAAATAAATAGTGAGTTTCAGTTAACAAGCTTATGGATATAATGCTTAGATCAGATGCATTTACTCAGATGTACACAAGCTCTGTCAGGGCATCACGTGTGCAATGATGTATCTGCATGTTTAAACTGAAGTGAACAGCAGATGTTTACCTCAGTCTCAGCCGTCCCCTTCATCCCATCATACCCCGGTTCATTGTACATGGGGTCTGAGATGAGAATGAGGCTCTGGATGGACACCAACACCTGTAGCATGATGGGAAAAATTTGTTCTCTTACATTCTTTATGATCTGTCACATGTAACTTAACTGTGTGTTAACAATCTACATACTATGAGCAAAATGCAGTGCCTAGAGCATTACTGTCAGTTAAAACATTAGGCATTACTTCAAGTTTTGGATCCCAATAATCTCCATTTCAGTACCATGGACAGAGCAAGCTATCCATGATATGCTGAAATTACCACCTATTACAATTAGCAAAGGTACTGGTAGATAAGTAACATTAATCAATGTTAACAAGGAAACAATAAATGACCCACGCGAATAAGGCAAACCTGACAACATAATAATATTATAATCTAATCAAATCACTACTCCATTGCTGACTAGTAGATGTACCTGGTACAGTGTTGATGTTTTTGGGTTCCACTTCTCACTGGCGTCCCCTCCGTGCCATGTACCCAGCAGACTCAGGCAGACTTTCCCGTCTGCATACAGGTTAGGGTTGAACCTAAACATGCAGAAAAACAATCAGGAACAAACCACAGCAAATACACTAATGTCAGGATTACTGTAAATCACTTTATGTTTGCAGTAGCAAAAGTTTGCGGTCTGAGAAAAATTGACATGTTCGTGGAACTATACATGTACGTTCGCCTTGGCGGCAGGTGCAGCAAAAAAAAGTTGGCTAATTGGCCGTTCGTGGTAATGATAAGATCACAATACAGAAGTGACCACGAAAACCACAAAAATATAAAAGTACCACGAAAAAATTATGATTTACAGTATTGGAGAACGTATGTCATTAAACAGACAATTGCTGAAACTGTTGACACTAACAGTTGAAGTTGTGCTAGTATATTTCTGTGTATTTCTATATCTGGTTGACTGAGTCCCTAACCTAACAGTGCCGTTGCCAGTAGTGATGAGTTTGACCACCGGGGCCCTGTTTGGGTATCCATCGGGGAAGTACACATCGAACACAAAACAGCCCAGACTGTAGGGAGTGTCCACAGGACCTGTCACCAGCGCCCGCACCATGTCCATACGATCCTCATCCTGGGGAAAAAGTAGGGAACAGAAATACATGTACTGTAAATCACAATTTTTTCACAGGACTTTTATGTTTACAGTTTTCGCAGTCACTTCTGTATCATGAACTTATCATTGCCGTGAACAAATAATTTGCTGACTTCCTACATATACACACATACAGCTCAGCAAACATGTCCATTTTTTTCAGACAGCAAACTTTTGCTACCGCGATTTATAGTAGCTATGGCACTTGTAGAAATATTAAACAGCAACGTTAACCACCATTCATGTGGACTAGCCAAAAACATGGGGCATGTAGGTGGTACAGCATTACACGATCATGATCATACCAGTATTATGTTTCTATTCTTGGGTCTTACTTCAGAGATGTGCTATTTCCAGGATACAAAACAACAGAAACCACCACCTATCCGTCACTTGACTTCCTGACTCTGTTGGCCGGATTTATCCCCCAGCTGTGTGACCCCACTGACCTGTCGGACGAAGACGGCCGCCCCCGGGTGGACCGGCAGGTTGGACTGCAGCTGCTTGATCTCCTTCATCAGTGCCTTGACCTTTGGTGACCTTGGGTCCAGGGCCTCCGAGGCATTTTGTTGGAAACTGTGGTACTCCTACAGATGATAGATGTACATTAGTTGATATTGAATAATAATGTGGGACAGCGTACCCATAGTGGCATATAAGTAGCCCACGAGAAGAAAAGAAGTAAGATCCATTTCCTTTCTTCATAAGGCCAGAAACAATGTGAAGGGTCATCTGTAAAACAGGATGGCATATGTAAATCAAAGTTTGTGAACCCTTATTGACATTTCCAGAGTTTAAAAATTTGTGCATTAGTCACCTGCAGTTCAGCTGCATCAAACCTCATGTCTCCCAGGGCCTGGACATACTTCTCAGCCAGTAACCCTGCATCCAGCTGCAAGGCCTCCACTTCCTCTGCCCAGCTGGGCAGGTGTGAGCCAGGTGTCGCAGCTGGGGTTTCCTCTGCAGCTGCTTCATGGAGAACATTCATCTGTGTGACAAAAAAACAAAACAGCAGAAATATTAGACAGCAACACTTGTGTGGACTAGCCAAAAACATGAGCCTGTAGATAATACAGTATAACTTTCAAGACAAAGTACTGGATAACATTCATGATCATGCCATTGTGATGTTTCTAACTTCCTTACTCTATCATATGTTAAAGAATCTGCATGTGACCTAAACATGCGATGTGGCGAGTCTGTTTAAATATTGAGAGAATGTCATGTATTGTGTTAAGCTTCTAAATGCTTTGCGGGAATGTCTGTCAGCAACATCAAAGTGTAAATATCGAGTCAAGTACTACTAAATAGTGTTTTTTAGCATGTATAATAGTGTGTTGCAAATTAGCCCCAGGGCTATGATGTTGTACATGTACTTTTAGTGTACGTGTGTTATGTATTTAATATTTTAATACCCTCAGTAAACCAGTTCATCTCATCTTGTGTATTGAAAGTAGGCTTAGACTAAATGGTAAAAAAGGAACATTCAATGGAAGGAAATAAAACAACAAACACTATGCATTTTTCATTGCTTTTAAAACTGTCTCTCATTACTCCAAACACTATGAGGCATACCTCTTCCAGCATCTTCTGGAACTGTTGTATCTCTTTGGGGTCGATGACACTGTCCCTGGCCAGCACACTGCAGGCCTTCTCCATGTACTTGGGGCTGTAGTCCGTGTCTGTTGACATGCTGACGATGAAGCCATCTTTGTCCAGCGCCTCTTCTCTGCCGATCCTCAGGATGACACGCACAATCTGCAGCAGCAGCTGGCGTGGGTTGAAGTTATATCTAAGGGAAGATCAAAATTATCCAAGCTCAAGAGGGTGTGTTAAATAGAGCATGGTTGCTTGCACACTGGTGGAGATAGAGCATCTCCAACAACTGTTCATCAAAAATGTTATGTTATGTACTTTACATATTGAACCTGACAATATCATTTTTCCCAATCTTGGGGTGCATTGATGAACATAGAACTAACATAGAACTTGAAGAGTGAGCTCAATGTCTTTTTTTTGGCATGAAATTATATTTCAATGACTGTCCCTCAGTAAAACAATGCTGCAATTTTACTATAATTGTAAATGTTAAACAACAATGATAATGGTAGGCTTATCAACTTGTGTTTCATTAAGTGATATTTCCAGGTACATGTCGTTCTGAGATTGCAAAAAGAGTGTTGTTTATCCAACTTACTTCTCCATATCCTTCACCTTCAGTTCACTTGCCTTGGGCCCACAGAGAGCTCCAATAAACCCAATCACCTGGGAAACACATCACAGTACTTCCTGTTTAACACGCTGCAGACTGGGCCATTTGCAGTACCTGTGTTACATAACTAAGCCACAGCATTGATTCTGGATTATATTCCACCCAAATGCCAAAAGTCTTGTTTAGCCTTCATTTATCAAACCTGGAAGAGGGATTATCGGAAACTACTCTGCCCTGAAACAAAATATAAGGCAGAATTTCTAGATCTCAACATGACCAGGGAAGCAAATATGAAACTTACTTGAGCTTTTCACTTAACTTGATGTACTTTGGGGCTTTCTGTTAACTGATGTTGACTTCATGTTTGACAGTGAATTTGGGAAACTATATTCACAATGCAAATTCAGTGGAGTTTGGCATGTCCTCTTTCTTGGGACAGGGACATTGTTAGTTGTTGCTCAAATATTACAGTGGCAACAAGTGTCAGCTGTATACTAAGTATTGATGCTACTGACTGAGTTACTCAGACTGAGTTACTGAGACTGGGGTACTCACAGCAGAGGCAGATCTCTGAGACAGGGGAGCCATGGTGAAACACTTGCACACTTCCTCAGACTGGGTCAGTAGGTCAATCAGCCCCAGTGTACTGTTAGCCTGAAACAAACATATCATACTACTCATAGATGACCTTTCTTCAACAGACCAGGAACATCTCACAGCCACAAGCCTAGAATTATGTGTAGTTGTACATCTTTACCAGGTTCATGAAGCTCTTGCCCACACGTTCCTCATTTGTCAGGAATTTCTGTTTCTCCTCTCTCTCATCCACTGACAGGGCTCTCCAGCTGGCTTCTGTATACCAAGAAACAGGAAACCTATTAAATTAGGATCAGTCTTACATGCATGAATATTTCATATGCATTCTAAGGGTTTTCAAGTAGGTGACAGCCTTCTAAAATGTACATGTACTATGAAACTTTTCAGAACACTGAGATATGTCATCAAACACACGAAGAAGTCAGTGGAAGATGAGGGATGAATGATAACGTCCTGACCATCCTCCTTAGCCTTCTGAATCTTCCTGACATTTGCCAGTCTGGCCAGGCTGTCATGGAGCTGGTACAACAGGGTGTCCAGGATCGCTCCAAGAAATGCCTGCAGGGAGACACAAAGGGTTGGGTGCCAGAGTCATCAAACATGGAGGCACTGGAATGATTGAACAGCCCAGAAGATACAGTTAACAGTACAAAGTTAAAACAAAACATGTTATGCATGGACCTTGAAATTTCCAACACTCAATTATTTTGTTTATATTCACAAGTTTTACTTCAGAGAACAAACGTATCACAAAACAGATTTGACCAATCAAATGATATTGTGAAATGTGTCCACACCTGGAACTTGTCTGTACCACACATGTTGAGTACAGAAGCCCTGCAGTCCTGCCACTGCCACAGACTTTCCAGTAACTTGGCAATCTCAAACCTACCAGTGAACATAGGGAAAAAATCACTTGCTGTTTACTAAAGGAAAGACACATGCTGTTATCCTTGTAAAATTGTGTAGTAGTTGTTAGAATGGTTTCAAAATCACTGATTTGTACATGTATATACATAATGTGAATGAAATATTCAAAGCAGATATTCAAAAAGTTTGAAATTCATTTGAAATATGACGATTTGTATAGGAAATTATAAATCTTAGAATACATGAGCTTCCTCTTCATGTACAAGCATTTGAGAATCTTTAATGACAAAGGAAGTAATGTCACAAAATCCCACATGCACAATAAGTTACCTTGATCCGTATTTGTCAAAGTCATCTTTGTCCACATCTAGCCCCTCCACAACATCCACACTGACATATGTGTGCAGCAGGGCAGAACCCAGACCTGTCTGTACACTAGGGCAGGTGTGCACCATGGCAGCCAGGTCTGTCATGATTCCTGTGCCCCAGCCTTGGGAACTATGGAGGCAGAATTATATAGTATACCGGAGGCTGAAGGGGTGAAGGCCATACAGTACAAGATAGTGGTGACAAATACATGTAGATAAAAGTTCCCACTGGACGGACTAGACCAGAAAGGGGCACCTGTACAGAAACTTTCTTTTACTTACTAATGTTTTTTTTTTCATTGCCCTCCTTTTCTCTGCCATTTTACCCCCTTCTTGCATTTTTTCTATCCTTCCAAGGCTTGTAAATTAATTTATTCTATACACCAGTACATGTTAGCCTGGGTACCATCCAGACTTTGCTCTGCTCTGCTAGTGATTTTTTCTAGCGTAGCGTAGCAAAATCCAGATGATACCCAGGCTATGTACATGTAACATTAAGATGTATTAGAGTGCAAAATGATGTGACAAAAGTAGTCAGCATATTTTACCCTCTCTTCCTCTTGCCTGACTCTGTGAAGGCCAGCAGGGTTCCCACGATCTTACTGGCAGGGATGGGGCCTGGCATCAGGTCTGGTCGCTCCAGCAGGGTCACACAGCAGTCAACAAACGGGGACAACTGAGGAATGAAATGTCCCACATACAGTGTCACATATACAGCGTGTCATGGTCATTGATGTTAGTGTTTTTTTAAATGTGAGGGATGCCTGGAAATCAGGTCTATCCAACATGAACTGAGTATGTTGCCCTGGATAAATGAAATGAATGAATGAAATGACACACATACAGCTTCAGCTGAAAGCTTCAATCTACACTTTTAGTTTCATAAGTCATGTGTACATGTAAACAGATTCTGTTTAAATACTTCCTGTAACTGTAGGCACACATACATGAAAAAATGGAATCTTCCACCTCACCTGTATGCCCTGGAGGATGCTGGGATGGACGACCATGGAGTTGGTGACGACGAACCTGAACCATGTGGCCATGTCCTTCACCAGGAACTCAGGCAGCTGGGAGAACACACGCTTCTGCTGCCTCCTCACCTCTGTCTCCTTCACACCCTGCTCAAAACACAGGCTTTAACTGTCAGTTTCTGTAGCCAAAAGTGACCTTCTCCGACAAAATATCTCCAACGTCATCAAAGGTGAAAAAGCTGTAGCAGTATATTGAACATGTCTCTTGGTAAAATTCCAACTACATGTACAAAAGTTTAAGGATGATGAACAATACTTCAGACAATACTTCACTTTCTTCATGCTGCTGGTGATGTATATTCAATGCAAATTTGAAGTGAAATGGCTACCTTTGTGGGGAAAGGTTAAGGGATAAATCCTTTACAAACAAACTATTTTTGACCCTTGTATGGTTATGCTGATGGCCACCTGTAAAAGTGAAGAAGTCTGTACCTGCTGACAGGTGTCCAGCTGCAGCTGTAGCCACCTGGACTGGGCTAGGTAGAACTCTGTCACACCTTGTACAAACACAGCATCATTCAGACAACAGTCCCAGGTCGTCACAAGCAGCTGGTAGAAAGAATGTGATGTTAGACTAAACTTTTTCTTGTTGCTTAGTTTGCTTACTGTTGTCATAAAACAGTAACTCATGTGATACTTGAACCTGACCAAATGTCTGAGATTATCCCCCATGATAACTGGTGAAAACATATAGAATGCTGTAACATTTGCCTTATTACGGAATGAAATACATATGAGTCCAGTAATGACAGACTGACTGACCATCTGAATCTTCTTGACCATCTCCTCCTCAGCTGTACCCTGTTTGGCATTCAGGTGCATCTGAATGTCCCTGAAGAAGGACACAAGGTCAAATATTATTTTCTTGGAAGAATTTAAGACATAAGATCCAAAAAATAGTCTGATGTGCACTAGGTGTTTCAGTTTTTGACCCATATAAATGCTGGCATATCTGACCTGTTTAGCCTCTGGTGATGGGCCAGTGCTGGTATCAGACCAATGTTCAGGGCTCGCTGGGTCAGGTGGAAAATCTCCGTCATGAAGTTGAACTGACCTTGAAGTTCCTCTGGAACACGACACTTTTCTGCACCTTTGGACTCCTCAGATACTATGGTAGATGAGCAGATTGTCAGTTACTGTACAGATCACAAGCACAGTTTGACATTCTTGACATGTTACTACTTTACTAAAATTTTACCTAGAAACGAACAACTTTGACAGAAATCAACCACTATCTAAAACTCTGGTTGTATTTTAACAATTGGGAGGACCTGTATAATTCATATGTTGACTTTAATGTATTTGTGAATAACTATATTCTAAGATGATACTGCTATGGTAAATACAATATGTCTTCTTGGGAATTATATCACAACATTTTATCAACATACTAGTACTAGTACATGTACGTAAACAAGACTGTGCTTACCAATCTGTCCCCCTGCCAGACATGTCTCAAACTCATAGTTGAGACGGCAGGCCTGTGATTTGGAGTAGGCAGGGTCCACCTTGGTCAGCTTGTCCTGTCCTCCCTTCACAATGGGCATGCAGAGATGGAGCAGCACAGCACACAGGTTTAACATGTAGCCTGGGAATGGGAGCAGATAGGGAGTCAAGATCAGTGCTTTATAGGAGACACTACATCTTAGTTCTTACACTTTATCAAGATAGAGTTGACTAATGTACCAAGGGTATACAACTTTACAAGAAACAAAATGCAGAGCTTGCAGTTTGTTTTTGATAAGAATGACTATGACATCTGTCATCTTGCCAGTGCTAAAAAAAGCAACAAATGGAATGAATCTTGTGGAAAGATGGAATGATGATTTAATCTTACCATCCCCACAGGCAGCTTGCATCTGTTGTCCCATCTGTGGGCTCACGGTTGTCCTAAGCTCATTCATATTCAAAATGGCGGCTATCCATGCCAGAACTGTCTCCTTGTGCGTCTTCATCATCCTGCGAAAGGTCGCGTGCACGACCTCATGGATACGGTGAAGCCCTTCGTGAACGTGCTGCTCCACAATCCGCAGGTCATCCACGGTTGGTTTGGGGAATCCACGCAGAGACATGAAGGGAACTGCAACAACAACAACAGCAGGATGTTGTTAGACTAGTCACATACATTAGCATAACATACTATACATAACTAGCCTGGTATCCAGCCTTGTTAGCTTTAGTCTGCTACCCAAGATCCGCTCCCAGCCTTGTTAGCTTTAGTCCGCTACCCAAGATCCGCTCCCCGCCAACAAAAGCACCACATGCAATAGCACTGATAACACAAAAAGCACTGATTCCAAAAAAATACAAAATTAAACCAAAACTAAACACGAAAATATGCATTCACTAACTGTCGTCGCTTAATCCTACAACCTAAAGTATGATACATACGGGTAGCAGGGGAAGGGAACATGTATCGCTCCATTGGTACAATGGTAGACAATGACAGCAGGGCACCCAGGATGGACTTCTGCTCAAAATAGATGCCCAGGGCGTGACAGCCTTCCTCCACCTCCTGGTCAAGGGCTGCGGCCAGGATGGTGGTCATCCCTGGCTGAGACAGGACGGCGTCCAGGGCGGTCAGCATGGTCCCCTCCTGGAGAAGGATTTCATCCATTCTGGGGCAGAAGAACTAAGATTGTAGCTTGCTAAACTATATGTCTTTTTACTTATTTTGAGCTACCTTGTGTCTGACACAGTATTAAGACCCAAAATATTCATATATGGGGTACAACATGGCAGTACAACAGGGAAGGAAAAAAAGAATACCTTTTGACAGCCTTGATCCTGTCCACTGCCACCTTGACCAGCTTGACCATGGCAGGGTGGGCAGACTTGTCGTGTGCTGCCTGATCCATCATGGCTGCCAACAGACCCTGGGTCACATTCACACCATCATCCGACCAGCCGGCAGCTCTCGACAGGAACAGGTACAGGGCACCCTGCAGAGAACAAGCAATGAAAATATCCACTTATACTGGTATACGTGACTTTGATGCTTTTTTATATGTAGCTAGGCTATATGAGTACCTTACCTTGCAGTAAAACAATGTCAATCTTTTGTGCCTATGTACTTTGAGTCAAGCCTACAACTCACATACACGTACATTGTCCATTGTTCTCAGAAGCCCTGAGGAAGATATCTGATAGAGATTGAAATGTAAGCAATGTCTATCAATGTGGTTGTGTAGAAAAAAACCCACGATATCCTACATTGTTTTTTAGTATGCAGATCAACATATTATGCAGAAGTTCCATGATAGTTACAACCACATGCCAGTATGAAGGATTCTAATATTCCACTCTAACTCACCTCATTCCCGCTTTTTCCGTCTGACCACAGGTCGCCCTTTTCATCACTTTTGCCCTTAAGTTCCTCCAGCAGGGCTGGTACCACAAGATCCTTCACACAGTCCGCTAACGTGTCCAACACTTCATTGCCATTGTCCCTGAGTATTGCTTCACACTCCCTATAACACTGGCACAGGAACTTGACTTTGTCGTACTGCCACCTCATTCGTTTGTCAAAGATTGCCACCACCTTCCCCACCATGTCCTCCCCAGGGGTGGGGAGCTCCCCGGGGGTCAGGTGCAGCACCTTGAAAGCCTGGGCCTTGGTGTTGCCTTGTGTAGTCAACTCAATCTTGATATCAAAAACCTTTGACAAAGTCAACAGCAGCTGCTCTTCAATGGGAACCTCCTTTTGGGGGGATTTTGGCTTTGACTTTTGAGTGTCTTTGGTTGGCCTTTTTGTTTCCGTATCTACAGCAGCAGATCCACTTTCCAGTTTCCCTGTGTCTGTACTCATGGTCTGTTGTACACTCACAGACTGGTTTGTAGGTGCCTGATCTTCTACCGGAATACTAGTACCTCCAGACAGTTGTTCCAGCTTTGTAAGCCTTTGGGCACGAAGTTCCTTGCTGCCTGGATCTGGATTTTGTTCTTTTGTAGGTGTCTCTTGCTTTTCTGCAGTTTTACTTTGGTTCATAGTCTGTGTATCTACAGGAATGTGTGGGGAACTTGTCTTGGCTGGTTGTGGTGTTTCACTTTCACCATTATCTTGCACCACTGGAGCAGACGTTTGTACATTCTGATCATCTGGTGCAGGTGGAAAAGCACGGTCTATGCCTCCAGACAGCTGTCCCAGCTTTGCAAGCCTTTGGGCACGAAGTTCCTCCCTGCTTGGACCTGTATTTGCAGACATATCTAGGTAATTATCCAACTGAAGGCATTCACAGGTCATACTCTACCCCAGGAAAGTCTCTGACTTGTACTGATTTTACCTTTGAGTCATTCTACTAGTAATCATTGAAAAGTGGACAAAAGCTGCAAATGGATGGATAGCAGGCTATATTTTGATTTAAAAAATAGTGAGCTTGGTACACATACATGAAGTGAGTCAGTCAATACCTGGTGTTCGTGTTGGCTCCCTGTTCCTGCCCAGCATCACAGCCAGGCCCAGTATACCCAGGGCTCCCAGAAACAGCGCCAGTCCAGTACCAGACTCCTTACCCTGTTGTGGTGGCTGTTCAGCACCAAGCTATGGTGGCAAACAAAAATATAAACCAGTTGTTCGTGAAAGAAAATGAATAAATCTTGCTACTACAAAGTAATACAGTCACTACGGTGCTAGGCGAACACTCAGAGGCCATTAGGCTGTTTTTTTTTTTCAATATTGAAAGGATGCTATTGTAGATAGCCCTCGCCAATGAGAAATGATGTTATTTGTGACTGAATGTGAGGCCATGTGACCAGTTCTGGGGCACACAGGGGAAGCCACCAGTTTATTCCAACCAATCAACACACACATGCACAGCCACAGACACATACACTCATTTTCCCTGTACAATATCTGAGTGGAACTTGCTGCCTGGCCCGGTCGTGTCATCGCCCACTGTTGAGACTTTTTGGGCCAGACTGTAGGCCTGCCCCCGCCTTAACCCGGGGCTTCCTCTCAGTCATGTCCCCCCTCCCTCCTGCCCTAGCTGTGGTTACGAGGGTACCACACATTGACATTAAGATGTGTCAAAAGTCTGTCTTCAGCACCTCATCCTCAGCAAATATTTCTTCCTCCTCTTCAAATTCTGGATCTGGCTGCTCCAGAGGGCCAACTTCATCATCAGTGCTGAAATTCAGAACACAAGTGTCAGAGGAACTTGGGTGCACGTGCATGATGATAAAAAAAGGCTTGACCACATTTTATACGGGACAATACAGGCAGGATTGTTGGATTGTATGTGAAAGTAACAGGTATTTTTTCGTCAGGAAGGTTACAAAAATGAAAGTTGCATACTAGCAATACTGTAAAGAGTGTAAGTTGCTCCTGGTATTAAAATATTATGATATTTTACTTTTTTTAGTAACAATACTAACATTGCTTGCTTTCCATCAAATACAAGGGAGTACAAGGAACATAAAAGAAGGAAAAGAAAGTGATTCTAACAGTTCAAAATACAACCTGTTATTATGTATACATCGCCCCTCCCTTTCATTGCGTCTCTGTGTTTGCATAATATATTTTTATTGCTGCTTGATAATATGGCTGATGGGGATATGGGGAGGGGAGTGTACACTTTTCACGGTAAAATCCAATTGAAACAGGCTACAATGTATACGATCGGTACATCTATTAATTTGAATGATCATTTTTAAAACCATCGTTCCCGTGAATATAACACAACATGCGTGTTCGCGTGATTTCTACTGTGAATGGAGAAATTATACATGCAGCATAAATTTCTTTGCACTTCCGGGTTTCGAGAAAGTTCAGACGCAAAACGTTCAACTCAAATATATTACAGTACATATGACTCACCTGGAACACGCCAGACAACACCACAGAACCAAACAGGACAAATACAAGACCCAAGGTGGTCTCATTTTTCTGATTTTGGGACCAAAAGGCCTGAATAGCTGCTGAAGTTTCACTTTCGACAACCTGGCACCACGAAGCTTGGATAAACCGGAACAGGAAGTAGACTAGTTTACTAAAATATGGGAGTGAAACAAGAAACACAAAGATCTTCACCAAATCTTCGAAAGAATCATATGAACAAAATCTGCTATTTTTATTTATTACAATATAATAATAATTGTTTAGATATATCCCGGTTGTTACGTTATATCTGACTGACTGCCCATGTTTTTAATTAGGGCACCCCTACTCTAATAGTGGAATGCGCCATTAAGAACTTTTGGAAAGCGCGACAGTCGAACACGTGAGAATTCTGAGAAATTTAAAACCTCGTACCAAATTTTCTGGCTTGCAGTTATAATCGCGATAGTAGTAATTTCAGATCACTTGAACATATAAGTTCATATCCTAGATAGAGGAAGTCGACGAAGATGCCGAGGAAACAAAGAAATCGGTACAGGAGATTTAATTTTGGGGCAGCTAGCCGATTCAACAACAAAGACGCGGTGGAGGACCGCCTGTTGTTTCAAGGACAAGAAGCCGCTTGTGGCAGCGCCCAGGTAACGTCTTTCTCAACACTTTCTACGGATAGGAAATTGTAACCTTTGCCGAAATGATGACTAAATGGTCTGTTTTGAGCCAGTGACGAGTTTTCGGATGCCAGCTTCTTTTGTTCTCAAACTTCAGCGAAGTAGTTTGCATTGTCTTCTTAAGATGGCGCCTGTCTGGCGTGGCGTGGATCTTGTCGCCCGAGTCATGATTTGGCCATGGCGAACTTTTGTCACGTCATTTGCTCAATCCCCCTTTTCATTTTTCTCTAGGTGATTCTTTTGATCAGCTATATAGTCATTTTGAAACAAAACTGCTGACGTTGCTTTTTTTTTCAGTAAAGCAGATAAGTACTACCTCTTTTTTCTACCTCCATGGTACTACCATGCTGCAGTCAATTTTTGATGTACTAGTATGTATGATCCTCGAGAAAAAAGAGACTAGGTTAAGTCTCACTTTTGCGCTGTTTCAATGTGAGCTTTCCTTTTTGATTGCCAAGTTCAGCATTTCTCACTTTTTTTACACTAGAAGGTGGAATTTTGTCACTTTTTGAACTTATGAATTTATTTTGTTGTACTAGATTTTTCCCCGCAGAGAATATTTTTCCATTGATGCATATTTACTGACATGAGGTAAAATATCAAATAAAGCACGAAACCTTAGGGTGTGTTCTCATGCCCTGCTCTGATAGAAATCATGCAAGTTCTATCAACTATATGTAGACAATGGTACTCAACCATATTTGTTCTTACTTCTGTGTCTTCAGGCTATGCCTGCGGTGGCTCTTGTGGGGGATTCCGTGACACCGAGCTGGGGTGGAGAGAACAGCTGTATGGCTCAGAATGGCCAGCATGCAGCCACAGCACTGTCCTCAGGTAAGGCTATGCCAATTTAATTTGTTGTTTCTCAGATATTTTAGAAATAATATGAAGCAACAGGGTGAAAAAATAAAAACAGGCCTACTAAAATTGAATGATATAACTGAAACATGTACATAATTGTTATTGTTACCATGCAAGACAAACATCCCATGGTTGTATTTTTGTTGTCTACATTTTGATAATTGTGTAATTAAATTTTTTTGTGTCAACATTTTTACAGAAGGTGAAAACCAAGCGTCAGTTAGTCAAGAGGCAGCTAAGATGTCTGTCCTTCTTGAAGAGGACCTGGTGACAAAGTGGTGCAGTGCCAAACAGCAGCGTGGCTTTGTAGAGGACAAAGACTTCATCAGCTACCTCTTGTTCATTGTTAGTGAATACGAGACAATGACAGGGACCTTTGTGCTTCAGCCCGTCCCTACGCCGAAGAGCCCAACCAAACCAGTAACAAGACAACAAGCATCTAAGAAAAGGTCGTACCTGTTTGATGAACCAGATAATGAAGGCAAGGAGAGAGCCAAGAAAGGCAAGAAGAGGAAGAAACAGTCCAAAGTAGTTAGAGCAGCATCCCCTCTACTTGTAGATGTGCCACCAAGACCCAAGAGTCCCGTGAAGGAGCAGCTTACTGAGATTTGTGAGGACAATCCCAAGAAAGAGGTTGCTAAGATAGGTAAGGACAGTCCCAGGAAGGAGCAGGTTGCTGAGATGTACATGTATGAGGGCAATCCTAAGGAGAAGCTTGCTGAGGTCTGTAAGGACAATCCCAAGAAGGGGCAGGTTGCTGAGATTCATAAGGACAATCCCAAGAAAGAGCAGGTTGCTGAGATTTGTAAGGGCAGTCCAAAGAAGGAGCATTTTGCTGAGAGGTATAAGGGCAATCCTAAGGAGCAGCTTGCAGAGATTTGTGACAACTATCTTAAGTATGGTGTTAAGAAGGAGCAGCTTGCAGAGATTTGTGACAACTATCTTAAGTATGATGTTAAGAAGGAGCAGCTTGCTGAGATTTGTGAGGACAATCCACTAGATTTATCCATCAACTCACACAAGGAAGAGAGTGGTGAGGGTAAAAACACTGCAAACACTACCGGTACCAGTGAGCTACAGAAGATCCTTACTGATACCAAGGTGACATCAGGCTATGACATGGAGGGTCAAAACGCCATCCCCGAAGAGGCCATACTTGACTTCTCCACCAAGAAAACCAGCCCTGATGCGAACGCCAACATAGCTGTGTTTGCAGATAAGAAGAAGAAGAAAGGGTTCCCCTGTGGTGTCTGTGGGAAGGTGTTCTGTAGGAGACAGCACCTGGCACGGCACATGCGCACTCATGCTGACGTCAAGATGGAAGATAAGATGGTGCCCAAGATGGAAGATAAGATGGTGCCCAAGATGGAAGACAAGATGGTCCCATGTGATGTCTGCGGGGAGGTCGTCTCAGGTAAGGAGTGGGGCCGCCACAGGAAGACTCATGATCAAGGTCAAATTTTCCAGTGTTCGTGGGAAGGCTGCAGCCTGGCTTTCAAGGACAGGAAGCTGTGGCAGGACCACATGTCCTTCGTGCACAAGGGTCAGAGGTCGGTGCCGTGCACTTGGATCGGTTGCGACAAGACTTTCCCCAAACACTCCCAGATGGAGCGTCATCTGAAGGTCCACATTACCCCCAGGCGCATGTTCTCCTGCCCCGTCTGCCACAAGGTGTTCAGACACAAGCCCAACCTGAGTGTGCACATGCGAATGCACAGTGGGGAGACGCCCTTCAAGTGCCCCCACTGCGACTACAGGGGCAGACAGCAGAGTGCTCTCAAGTGGCACATGAAGAAGCACCACGACACCATCGTCACGTCCTTCGTCAGCTTCAAGATGGACGATGCCGCTGCTGTACCCGAGCAGGATGACCTGACCAGCAAACTAGCGGAGAAGATGTGGCGAGAGTCAGGTCCAACCTCGGCTCGCATCCCACTTGTGTCGTACATGTAAGAGGTTTCACGTTCTTGTTTGGGTCATCATTTGGTCACAGATCCCAAGGTTTGCCCCTTACAAGCCTATCAAGTCTCAACGGGTGGTTATCAGGACAGTATTCTATCATGAACAAAATGTCATTCCGTCCATAGTCATTCTGATGGGGGTAGAAGATGACGGTTTTAAGATATTTGCAATACACCATCATATGAATGTTGCCTGGCTTCCTTGTAATGGATACTGTCTTATTCTGTTCTTGGATTTGATTATGATAGTTATGACTTGCAATATTGACTTCAAATCAGGACTTATACATTACTACATCCACCCAAAAGCCATACATTCAAATGTAGCCATACTTTTTATCATACTATTAATAGCCATGCAATAGTAGCCATACTTCTGTATAGTAGTCATACTTCCCTCTACATGTAGTACATACCTTTGTGGATTGAAGGTGGTAGATGTTTCAAGTTCAAGGAAACTGCCATGTAAATCCACAGAAAATGACATGAATTTCAAAGCAGCTTATGATGTCTTAGACAAGATTTGAGTGCCAGTACTTCTCAGGAATTTTTTGTGCTATAAGGATGAAATTGCTGGGTACTAGTATTACATCAATCCTCCCCTTCATTGTTACTGTACTATGCAAAAACGAGTCCTATATCCCTGTAGCTAGTGCAGGCCTTATTTTAGTAACATACTAGTAGTGCCTTGGTTTACAATAGAATTGTTATGTAGTTTTGTAGATTTGTTACATACATACATATGTGGAAAGTGAGAACTATTCAAAAGATATCCATTTGTTACACATATCCAAACTTTATGTTAAGATAGCAGTTGTATTAGTAAGCATATGCATTGTTTCAGCTGAGAAAGGAGCTAGATAGTTAGATTTCACTGTTTGCACACATTGTTTGACACTTCATGAAATTTTGTATTGTTAGGGCATCATGCAATCACTAGAATCGTTTTGGTAGGTTTTATATACACTAAGTCACTGAACATTGTTGGATGTTATTGTTGCATTTGTTCAATAAATCATGGTATTTGCTAGCTCTTGTTTCTTCTGTATCATTTTTATAGATAACATGTATAGCTGAAAAGAGTGGCAGCTAGAGGTCTGATGTGAAATTCTCTTGCAAACCATATAAAAAGAATCTACTTTCAACTAAAATATTACCTGCACTGGGTGTGAAAACATGCCTCATCAGTGCATGTATAAAAAACATTCATTGTCTGCTTTAGCATCCAACATCAAAACAGTGAAGACATTCACACAGATTGGTTCAATCTTTTTGTCATTTATTAAAATGAACTACATTGATACGATTGCCTGACTACTCACACTCCATTGGAATGGTCAATTTTGAGAATGACCTTATTGACTGTAAAATAGACTTTATACTTAACTTTACAAATGATGAATGCACAGAAAACTATTCCACAAGTAAAAGATTGTGCCAGAACATTAAGTATCGATGATAATCTAAATGGCCATGTACTTTTAAAAATTGGCCTTATCTGAAATCAAAAGTGTGCCATGTTGTCAACTGGCAAACCTTTTTGAAATTGTCAACTGTCACCCATTGCACTTTGTGGCACACAATAAAACCCCTTTTTTTTTTTCTTAACACAATGACATTATGTAATAATGGTAGGATTTCCAGTTGTCAACACCTCTTAGAGCATATTGAAGCCCTTCTGAGTGACCAGGACCAGTTGGGTAAGAGATTCCTTTGAAAGGTCATTTGGAAATGTTTGAAAATGTCTTTTCTTTAACACACCTATAGTTAAATGTTTTGAAGTAGAGTCCAAATCTAAACTTGTAGAGCCAGACTGAAAAACACCGAAACTAGTTTCTCTCATGTTCCAGTTCTTCCTGGTTGGTCAATCAAAAGGTGTTCAAAGAAGTGTGGATATACTATGCAAAGTATCAACATGCTTCAGAGCAAGACAATGGTTTGTAGACAATCATATTCATCTAGCTCCGAAAGGAATGGTGCTGCTTGAAGTATGGCTGTTTTCCTTCCAAAGGCACAGCTGGAGGTCAGAGCATCCTCTTCACACACTTGGTCCTTCTTCTGTGTCCTTCTACTTTAGAAGCCTTTGGAAGGTTGCTGATGAGAGTGTGACTCACCTTCCCAAACTCACCTGTAGAACAGAACAGGAAGGAATAGCACAAATCTGGGTTATTGTAAGGTGTTTGGTACGAGGCAGTACAGCTGCAAGAAAACTTTCTGGTGTGGCAACAAACAGCAGAATTAGCCTTTTTTTTGTCCAGGCTTTTTAAATGTACATTTGTTTGCATACAGAGGTACTGAACCAGTAGGTATGTGGTAGATGGGTTTAGGGGAGATACTAGTACATCATGGGCATGTGTCCTAATTGTCATTTTGATTATGCATCAAATTATGATTTGGATTACAGTTAAAGGTGACACTGAAACACTAGATCAGCCAGAAAAAAAACTTGTTCCAACTCTACAAAAGTCTTTCCAAAAACCGAGTCCAATAAACAGATGTTTCAGCCCTGAAATATCTGGCACTTTGTAGCTTTGCACATCAAACTTGCTCAGATTTCAATGTAATTTTTGGAGTACTGTTTGAAATTAAAAAGAATCAAAACACACGACATAAAACACACAAAATACAGCAGATTCGCTGTTCTCTGTTGTGGGAGTGTTAGCAAAGTGATTTTGACAGCATTTACAGAAGCTGAAAATGGCTAGACTATCTTATCAGAAACCTTAGTGTTCTGGGCTCCTTCTCCGCAGTTCCTTCTTGACCTGTGGAAGACAGAAAGTGAAGACATGTTTATCTCCTTCCTTTGTTGAAATCTTAAAAAAACGGAGCTGCCAACTCCTACATACCTTTTTCTTACTTGTTTCAGTCTTAAAGATAAATCATGCATGAGACTATGTACTAGTATCGTTTTCCTTTGACAAATTAATCTGCTACATATGTGCTTTTGTCGTACCATTTAAAAGGGATAGGTGAGAATTGTTTATACTCTAAAGAATGTACCTGGTATGTACAACAAGTGACAAATGTCTACTACTACTATTACATGGACTCAAATCTACACACAAATATCCTACGCTTAATGGCAAGATTTTTTAACACAACATTAAACAAATTACACAATACCACTCATTTACCTTATATGAATGATACATGATAGATCTTTAAGACATTTAGAAAGTAAAACCAAAGGTGTACAACCATTTTACAAAGTTAGAACAAAAGGACTATCTTTCCAACTTTGATTTGGGAACAACTGCAGAAGGTGGCAACTCGGTAAAAGTTAAATGTGCAGCATAAGATCATTGCTTGACTGCTATACACTCAGGTTGGTGGAGTGTTAGTGTAGATATGCTTGCAGCAGGAAATACAGTACATGAACATTACTTCCTTGCACCTTTCTGTTGTGGAGAGAAAACATGTAAAACACATTTGACTGTACAAGCTGTGAAGTCTTGGGAGCAAAACTGTAATTGTGAAAACTTCACTGGCCCTGCAATTTATATGTACACATTGTCATTGGAGGTCAACAATAGAAAGGTTGGAGAAACTTACAAGAGTGCAAAGATTTCCTTTTTGTACTCTCCTTATAAAGCGTAGTCTGTATAGTAGTTTGTTTGATCACTTCAACAAAGGGCTACCAAACTCTTCAGAGCACAGGTTCTCTTCAAGTGGTATGCAGTTAGACTTACAATGAGAGCTACTTCTGAGTCATGTTTTTACATCCCATACTGCAAGATTTTCTTTAACTGAGTGGAACTTTCATGCAAAGAGCAACTACGTCCATGGAATATGTAGGTCAATACACCCAAAGATTGGAACATAGAACAAAGCATTACGGATGGGTCATGAGGTATCTCTCGGCAGTCCCTTGCCTATAACACCTTCAGAGGCTTGACTGGCTTCCTTATGATCCACACTGCTCAATCCGTGGCCACGCCCTGGACAGGAGTAGGCTCTTCTTGTACTCCATCCAACATTGTGGGGAGGACATATGCAAAAGGTAAAGTCTGAAGTTAGTTCCTGAAGCCAAGCTACACCACGAGTTCTCTCAAGGACAACATTCAACAGAGCTCTGGCTGGTAAAGAAATAACTGGTGAAATTCCCCTTTTCAACTACTAAGAAGTTAGAAGTTTTGTTTTACAAATGTATTTCAAATTTTGTCCAGTTTGGCCAGCCAAGAAGCTCTGTGCTAAGAAAGGGGAAAGAGTGTTACAAAACAATTCAGTCCAAGATTTTTTGCAGACGGCATTTTATTCTCCACTTAATTGTCGTCATATGCGTCACAGCCAATGCCTCCACCTTACAAGTCACCATGTCTGTTTGTTACTTGGTGTATTCATGATAGTTAACACTTAGTACACAGAAATTTAAACACTTGTAAGTCTGGTGCCTTGTCAGTTTGGGTACTCTACTTAAGTACAGTCAAGTTTGGTACTTACTGTTCAGTACAGCACGAGTCCGCTGAGAGAGGAGGGACTTAGCTACACATACAGATGCTGACATTGTCTCTACTACATCCACAACAATCTTAAGTATACGTTCTACCAACAATGCTGATATAGGCTGGATACAGTTGCAGTGCAGGGCATGACCATAATCATCTCCAAATGTCTTTCATTTAGTACTCTTCTTTGCTTTGAATTCCTACTGCTAACTGTATCATGGCCAACATGAGCATTGTTAGGATAAGATTCTGTGATTCATAAACAGCCGTCCTTTTTTTTCTCACAGAAAAGAAAAAAACACTCATGCAGGCACCCTCAATGAGACAGAATCCACTGCCATGTGGTCAGATGCCATTCAACACTATTTCTGTGGGAGGGCATGTGCATGTTACCTTAGTGTGAGACCGCCCAACCATATTCGGCATTTTGGATGCGCAGGCTGGTAGGCTGTCCGACCACAGGCGGGGACTTGGCCTCGGTGAGGGTGCCACCTACAGCGAACAGAAACATCTGCAAAACAAGTATTCTGCATGGGTGACAAGATAAGTTTTAAGTACTGGTAATAAAGCTCATTACCCTTGGTATTGACTCAGGCCAGAAGAAAAACCTCTTTACATGCTGACCTGTAAAATCATAAACAGGCAACAAATAACAGGTCATTAAGAATCATTACAGATCAATTGGGTGCAACTTATGTTTTTGACTTTCTAAATCATCTCTTCCTGATATTTTGCTATGGACAGATGTCCTCTTTTGCCACTGTTTCTGCTTAATTTGCAAAAATCTTATACCTCATAAGCTGGCTAGAAGATGGGTTCAGGATATTGCTGAAAGAGGTGTATGAAATTCTATAGACTGTGCTGGCAATTTTTTTTCTTATTTCTACTTACTAGAAACAAGTTGATTCATTATTGTTAAATCAATGAAAGAAATACCAAAGTAGTATCGTCCTGTATCACCCTGGCCTCACTGTTAAACTACTGTTCTTTCCTCCCCTACAAACATGTACACATACATACATACGTATACTAAAATTTCTACACACATTTTTCTGAATAATGTGACACCATTGTTTTTGTAATGCTTACTTCTTCATGCCTCTTACACTAAGTTGCACTAGTTGTAATGGTGTGCAACACATCGGCGCATGTTTCTTGTACTATGGTAGGTCTTATCTATTTGTGAGGAAAAACCTGCTATCAGGTGCAGTGGTTATGTTAGATTTTCTCCTGTATGAAGGGATGTGTGAGGGCCTGGTTAATGGAAATCCGTTTGGACGGGTCCAGCATGAGGATCTTGTGGAGGAAGTCGCTGAGCTGGGTCAGCTTGCGCATCTGGTCCTCCGGGAGCCGGGAGTACCCCAACATGTCCGCCATCAGGTCCCGCGTGGCGTTGATGGACGTCATCACGGTCACCTTTTCCTGTGACGAAACAACGTGTCATAACTGTCTGTTACAACATTTAAAAAAATTGTACAGTTCTTGGTAGCAAATATGCAGATCTCAGCACATTGGCGACACTAAATCAGTCTGTGTCCTCATCAGTGTTTGGACACAGTATCAACGATTATTCTATTAGCCAAAAGGTGTAAAGTGCCTTTCTGAAGGGCATGTCAGGGGATCGAACCCGGGACCTCTTGGTTCCAAGTCAACGCTCTGACCATTACGCCATGCGATGCCACAACAGCTTTCACTCCAGGTAACATCTTGACATAAATGAGATTGTGTTGATGTTACCCCGTTTGGAATTCTAAGGGTGATTATGTACAGTATGTATACTTCTTAGATATCAAAATGCTAACAGTAGAAAAATCCAGATTGCTCCAAATTGCTGGGATAGACAGGCAAAACTTTGCATGCTTTGATATGAAAAACAACGAATGATCAAATACAGTAGAGGAAATGCTGTCTGACTTACCCTCTGTGTGACTTTGTCTACTTCCACGTACATAAAGTTGCACTGAGGGTCGAAGTGTTGGTCCTTGAACATGCCCTTCCTGATCATCTTGTTGGGGATCTTCCCCTTCAGGTCCATCATCAGCTTCAGCATGTGGTTGTTTGTCTTCCCCGGGTACAGGATCTTCCCCGTGTACAGTTCGTAGATGGTACAGCCCACACTCCACATGTCAATGGCAAAGTCGTAACCTTTCCCTATAACTGAGGGACAAAGGGAATCTTTGATCACAAATGTACAAGCAAAAATTAGCAATCTGTTAGAGTTCCATTCCGTGTTTCGTACTGTATAATGTGGAATATACAAAAAAAAAACTAGCTCCCATTAGCACTACAGTATGTATGTATATTTATGTTCTGATAAATACATCCAAGGTTCAAAGTAAAACTGTACTTACTGATTTCTGGGGCCCTGTAGAACCTACTGACCAGGTAGGGGGTGATGTCATTGTCAGCGCTGTGCGATGCTGAACCAAAATCACACAGCTTCAACACTACCTTTGATGAATTCACCTGTAAAGCAGAAAGAGGTATATTAGCAAGTAAATGTTCTATATTGATGTTTAGGGAACAAAAAGATCTATGACTTGGATAGGGAATTAAACAGTACGATTGGTTTGTTTGTTTGTTTACTGACCAGAATGTTGTCAGGTTTGATGTCGGCATGGAGGATGTTGCAGCGCTTGAGAAGTTTGAGTGCCAGGAAGAGCTGCTGGGAGTAGGAGCGCACCGCCTTCACGTGAAGGCCCACGTCTCGCCCGTACTTCTTCAGCACCTCCCTCAGGTTCATACTGTACGGTAGAGGGAAGAAGTCAGCCATAAATGGTCAACTGTTGTATGAATTCAAACTGTGAACATTTACTTCTAATACAGACGCGTGTACATGTGTATTGTTTTGAAGCATCACCTGGCAGCTTTTGAAAAAACTGCAGATTTGTTGGGGGATTGTGTTTCCACAGATAGAAAAAATGAAGTGAAAATTAACAAAATGCTACATACCTGAGGGGCTCAAAGACTAAGCAGAGATGGTTCTTGTGGTAGAAGTCTCGCAGAAGACGGAGACAGTGGAACTTGTCTTCTGGGTCAGCATCATTTAACTTCTTCAGGAACTCCAACTCCTTCAGACCAGTCTTGTGCCTGTGTCAATGAAGTTTACAGTAAAGAAAGCTGTCTCCTTGACATAAAAAACTTAGCATTCCTCTAATGCTTATTACCGATTTTTGGACATTTCAAGCATGGAAACAGTGAGGACTCTTGATGAGAATACATAGCAATCTTGAGCATTTGATTAAAACACTTTCAACTTGTTCTACTCAACTGGCAAGCACAGTCCACTTACATCATCTCATTGTTGCGTATAATCTTGATGGCGACGTCCTGTTTGGCCCGAGCCTCATCCCTGGCTCGAACCACATTACTGAAGACTCCCTGACCGGTGAAGCCATACACGACGTACCGCCTGTCCAGCGTCTCACCGATACGCACACCTGTGCAACACATGTCATCATGTCATCACTATTCAACATTGTTTAATGTAAAACAGACAGTTACTTTAGTTCATACACTATATATAGGTTCCCCTCTATACCACTGTTTTATTGCAGATTTTGTTTTTTCTCAACAATTGTTGAGGTAACGCAAGTATTAAGGAAATCACTATATAACAAGTGGAGACAAAACAAAGTTGCGTCAGTGAAGGTTAGACATTCAGGTATATAAAGTTGCATTGGTGAAGGTTAGACATCCAGGCATATAAACCTGCTTTTCTAATAATTATCCAGTGTCGCTGATGAAAGGTATAGTGGATGCTACCTGAAATTTCATACCGTTTCCAAAATCATATCCAGTTGCTTGAGTTTTTTCACAATATTGTCACTTACGATAATATCCCTCGTGGTCATCCCAGTTTTCTGTAAGATGAGGATTGTCTGTTGCATCTTGGATCATCCGGCCACCAGAGCCTGATCCCTTATCCCCGAAGATATCGTCTGTGAACATGTCGTTTCCAGCACTGCCAGCTGAGTCCTCCGGCTCCTCTGTAAGGTGAAACACTCCAAATTTGACTAACAATACCACTAAAGGCTACCAACAGCAGCATGCAATGCAAATGAAAAATATGAACTTTTCAGTGGCAAGTTCATACTTAACTGAACATAAGCAATTTTCATTGTAAATACATAGATGTTTTGAACATAAGTTCTATGTTAATTGTTTTATGTCAATGTCATTAATTTGTTTTATTGCTTGAATGAGTATGTACCGTATGTATTCTTTTTATGTTCCCAGGGACTCTGAGAAACAGGTCATAGACCTGAGCGTGATCTACTGGTGAAATAAATGAATGAAATTTTAGGTTCTTAATTACTCATCTCATAACAAGTGAACAGCCTTAGCATCTAATCATCAAAATCTACTGACCAGCACCCTTCTTCACAGCTCCAGTAATAGTGCTCAGCTTTGCGTTGATAGAGGCTTCGAAATCGTCCTCATCCTCAATCTTGGCATCCTGGGCAAAATCTTCTGCCGCCCTGTCCCCGACCAGCACACTGTCGGGGGTGTTAGCTCCGTCAGCGTCCGAGTCCTCGTCTGAGTCTGTGGGTAGAGGCGTGGACACCGAGCCGCTGTTGTCTGAGCTCTCTTTTTGATATTTCTGAAAAACAAACAATATCAATGTTCTGTACTGAAAAGAAAAAAATGTCTGGATTAAGTAATGTTGAATTCCTATGAATAAATGTAACTTATATATGTTGAGAAAAATTGAACACTGTGACTGACCTGTAGAATTGCAAGTCTCTCCTTCCTGCGACGTTCGATGATGGCCTCCTCATCTTCATCATCATCAGGAATCTCAAAGTCTTCCAAACTGTGGAACAGCAGTACAAAAAGATACATTTTGTAATTTCAGGCATTTTAAGCTAGGACTACACTTAAATCTTTTATCTTGTGCAACACTGAAAAAATCAAACAACAGCATACAACACATATATCGTTTCTATCTAGAACATTCCTAATGACTCACCCTTCATCTGAGGAGTCTTCCTTCTTCATGGCCATGCCCTCCGACAAGCTTCCCTTGAACTTGTCCTCAGGTGACCTGCTCCTGCGTCTTCTGTCCCGATCTCTGGAGTGTGACCTCCTCCTGTACCTGTGTCGTGACCCTGACCGACTCCGTCGCAAAGGAGACCTTCGTCTTCCCATGGGTGAGCGCGATCTTCGCGATAATCTCCTTGGTGATGGTGATCGTCGTGGTCTCCCTCTGCCAATGGGGGACAGACTCTTTCTCCTACCTGGTGGCGTTCTCGAGCGTCGTCTGATAGGAGAGCGAGCTCTTATGATGGGGGCTGGGCTACTTCTTTTCTTCCTTTCATCCATGGTATCTGGACTTCTGGGTCTCCTGTACAAGAATATGGTGTACTGTGAGACCCATCAAAACTGATATAGTACATGTAAAATGAATGGAAGAAATAAATGCATAAAGTGAAAATCACAAATACCTGACAAGGAAACAAAACCGCCGCTTACCTGATAGGGGGGCTCCTACTCTTCTTTATTGGAGTCCTGCTACGAACCTTCTCCCTTTCCAAGGAACGGCTGTTCTGACGTCTAGAGGATGCTCTTTGGGGAGATACGGCTTTCTTTGAGTCCTCTTTAGTCTTTTCCTGAGAAGACCGTTCCACTTTATCAGGAGATCTGGTCTTCTTGACTCTATTATTGTCCTGAGTGCTGGGTGATTTACTGCGCCTCCTTGCTCTACTCTTGTCCCGAGGAGACCGGCTCCTTCTCTTTGGTGAAATGCTGCGTTTCCTGGGGGACTTACTTCTCTTGACAACTCTCTCCTCCCGATCCTTCCTAGGAGACACCCGAGCCTTTCTGTCCGGGGATCGACTACGACGACTTGCCCTACCTCTGTCTGGTGACTTGCTCCTCCTCCTCATGTCCTCCCCAGACTTTCTTCTTCTGTCTCGCTCGGGTCTGTGCCTGGGGGATGTGGACCTGTTTCCCCTGTGTCTGGGTTTTGATGAATGGTTGTCGTGCTGCGACTTCCCGGAGTCCGCTGGAACTTTGTCGTCTTCTGTCAAATCGATGACCTCACCTTCCTCTTCCTCCTCGTCGGTGGCAGCGTACCCCTGGGCGATGAGGGACATGGCGTTGATCTTACTGCCGTCTGCATGGTTCTTCTCCAACTCTGCCTGGATACGAGCTTTGGCCTCCTCCAGTTCCTCCAGATTTGCTGAGTCATCCACCTGTATGCAATCCAATCCACAAGGATGAGAGACAAATAATAGTAGTAATCAACTTTTTCAAGTTGAATTCATTAATGAATTCTGGTATCAGACAGTTTCCTCTAGATATTGTTCTAGATAAAAAAAAATTTACACAATGGAACCCCTACTTACATAGGTAGTACTAACTACTAATGCCAAATGTACCACACAGATGATCTGCTGGTCTGAACACTAAGAAATCTACTACATAGAGACCAACTCACTAACCTAGAACTTCAATGAAGCACTACACACAAGATGTTGATGCCTGACCTTTATTTTCTTCAGCACTGCACTGCTGCCCTCCTTCACCTCCTCTTGACTGTGTCGCCTCTTCTTGTGCTTGTGCTTCCGTCGCCGATCCTCGTCCTCGGAATGCTTGTGTTTGTGTTTCTTGTGTTTCTTCTGGTGCTTGTGCTTCTTCTTACCATGGTGGCTGTGCCTCTTTTTCTCCTCTTTAGAAGACACCTGTGTATTTTCTTCATCGCTGTCACTTCCATTCTCAGCACTGGCAGCTGCTTCAGGACTGCCTGAATCACTGGGAGGGCAAACATGGTCATCATTATGCAAAATACATTTTTGGCAGCCAAAAATTTTATTCCACATGTACCAAAACTCACGACAACAAAGTTATCAATACTCTCATCATGGAATCTAGCATTCCTTCTCCCAAGGTAGAAAAACTAAATGGTGAGTTAACATTTCAAGAAACATAGTTAGAAAATTCATAGTTATAAAGGATAGTTGTTGGTATCATCTGAAATCTATACTATTATACTTTAAATTATAGCAATTAACATCACACCATGTGACACCTGTAAATTTTTTTCCTGGGCTATTTAAAAGAAATACATGCTAGTGGCTGGATGGTGCAAAATTGAATGATGGCAGACTGTGCGGAAACAGACCACACCTCACCCACGTTTCAGGCCTCACGAAGACCGATTAACCCCAAAGACCTTTGCCATAAATATCTGTTTTACTACTTACGTTACATGTTTTGAAACAGTTGAGGTGACGCATAATTTTAAATTACTATTTAAGAGCACGAGGTTTACGTCAAATCTTGTTAGATCATGGTGACTACAGGGCTTTCAAAGTCGGGAACACATTAGTTTGAACAAAGAGTAGGCTGAGTCGTCCGGAAACAAGGACCACGCTTTAAAACTGAAAACTGGTGTGCCAAGCAAACAACTATAAGATAATTTTCGAAGACTTTGGGGGCTGTTTTAGGTAAGACTAAAAACCCGAGATGCAAGGTGATCATGATCTTTCATAAATCAAAGATACTGTAATGCAAAAGAAGCACGTTGTCAACCCTTCTTGTGGGGTTTTAAAGCTCGTCCTTTTCGAAAATTTCCAGATGTTTCTACCAACGACAAAGAGTCGGCCATTTTGTCCTCTGACATGCAGATATCGTGCTAATACTGTCAACTTTGTGACTATCTCCTTGACATATTGCGACCACTAGGCCTCTCTGATCACGTGCTTAAGATAACATAGGTTCTTCTTTATCACACCAGAGGGCTAGTTAGAGTGATATAGTGTCCATTACCTGTCCTCCGTTAATTCTCCAGTGACCGGCGGCTCGCTACCAATCTCCATCATCATGGCCGCCATGATGACACAATGACGTACCGATCCCGGCATGCATCAGGTAAGTAAGTGGAACGATCTGAGTCAAGCAGATGTTAGGAAGGACGATTTGACAACTTGTCCCCTCTATCATGTAACACATCAAGTTGACAACCCTCCTAAAATGTCACAAAATGAGACAAGTAAGAGAACGTTAGAAGAAGCCCCTGTAACATCTGCTTGAACGCGTGAAGGACGAGAAGAGTCTCAGTAAACCATTATCTCCAACTCCAAGCAGATGTTTGGTATGCATTTTCGCTCTCCTTGCACGTCTTGTAGATTTCAAAGTGTTAGGCCTGTACTTCATAGGTTGTCATTTACGAATAGGACAATTCATGCAGCCACATGCATGCAGGCAACGCTGTTGGGTAGTTACGACCTATAATTTATCCATCCATGGTCCGATGGAATCATAGCCTGAGTTTATTACTAGGGCCTATTAGTACTATGCTGGTAAATGATATTGACCGTGTTTACCAATCTGCATTTTCATATCATATATGACATATATGGTTATGATTTATATCAATGTTTTCGATATTGTGACTTTTTTTCTTCGGTTGCCATAGGTGTTTGTGCATAGTTGAGTGTGTGTTCTTGTGATTGGTGTACACTCTTTCCATGTATTTACTAGTACTTTATATGATAGTAAGATGAACGAATAGAAGAGCTACCCCAGTCAGTACCACAAAGTCGATTGAAGATTGACCACTGCTTTATTTCACTGTATACTTAGGATAACATTGAAGACATAACAATGCAACATTACAAATGGATCCCAATGGGCATTCTTGGAACAACCGCACGGGGGACAACCACCAAATCGACAAAGAAGACTTGAATCCCGATTCTGCTATTTCAAAGTATACATCAGATTTCAATCTCGAAATCTGCATGATGTTCGTTGTCATGGTTTGCGCTCTAGTGAGACCGTTGTTTCACCATAATTGCAATCGGTTCCGGATGAGTTGTGACCGGCCGCAAACGCACCTCTTCGCAAGTTAAAGTTAAATATTCTGTAAGCACACAATTGTCATGGAACTTTAGCAATATCCTAGTTAGATAGGGCTATGATCGTTCGATCTACCTATCTAGACCATAAGATACGTACGTAGGATAACTTAACTTCTATTACATGTACTATATTCAATGGTTGGCACCAATATGTCTGTCCTCGTCGTTAGTCATCCTCAGCGTTTTCTAGCAGCATGATGCTTTTTCTAGAGGCTATACTACTAGACTATCACAGACTGGTGTAGCCCATACCTAGCCAGTTTTATACATTTGATGTGTAGTGATGGCGCAGTAAAAAATTCATGTCGGCATATGTCCTAGGTGCAACTTTCATAAGGTGTTGGACATGTAGATCGATATCATTAGCTACCTTCACACTCATTGGCAAAAACATGTAGTCGTAGCGACGCATGTTCAGACTTAGGATTTGTTCTAACTTACATCATATGCTCTCAGGTTTTGCTTGTTTTCTTTGCCGTTTTGGGCCTTTTTCGTTTGGCTGTGCCATTGCCATTGGTCGATTGTTTGTCGCGAGTAGTTGCTGTCAGGTCTGTCAGCGAATGTCTCCTTTGCGATGAGAAACTTTTGCCCGGCATAACTTTTTCCCGTCCCCCTGGGGTGCGCCTTCCCGTGGGGGGTCGTGCAGCAGTCTTGTCATGTTTGTGTGCATCATTTGATTTTGACTTGCTACCATACGTGTGCTCGCGGATTGGTTTGCTGGGAACAGACGACTGCCCTCTACTGAAGGTTGTATTGCTGGATTTGGGTCGACCTAGGACGGCGTTGTTCTCATTTATCACAGTAGCATTCGATCTCTGTTTGGAATGGCAAGGTGTGCAAGATTTGGGCCTGGTGATCCGTGATGGGGACCCTTTGTTGTCCTCCTCTCTCGGTGGCTGCCGTTGGTGGCTGTCGTAGCAATGTTCTTTACAAGTCCCTGTGCAGTATCGTTGGCGACAGTGGATACAGAGCCGCCCTGACGGCACCCTTTTCTGGACGCAGTTCCCCGCACACATCGGCTGTACACAGTCGGGGTGGCAGGGTTTGCCCTGCCCGGCTTTAGGCTTCGCTAACGCCGCAGTACGTTCCCTACTGGCGCCCGACCTTGACGCTGCGCGGGAAGAAGGCCGGCTTTTTTCCATCTCCCATTGTATCGTCTGCAACTGGAGCCGCTCAAACTCCATCAACCGCTCAATTATATCCAGGTACTGTCCTTTGGGTTTGACTCTGACAGCGTCTTTCCAGTTCTTGTTGGACAACAGGGCCAGTTCCTGCAGGTCCCACTCATTGAACGGTTTAGGCAAGAAGTCCGGGAAGGGAAACACACCTGACTCGCCCTCTTTGCTATCATCACTATCATAATCATCAAAGAACCGCTCGATGTCCTCCAATTCTACACTATCTGGCTTGAGTTGAAGATCTGGGATGTCTTTAGGAATCGTGTTGTCCTCGCTACGCTGTTTTTCTGTCTCGGAATAGTCCGTGTCGTAGTCGGAGCTGTTATCATTACTGGAGGCCAGAGCAAGCCTGCTAGGGTCTTTCAGAGGCCGGTTGCTGCCTGCTGTTGCCTGTATAGCGAGGTCGGCTATCTGTTCGTTATAATCGCCCGGGTAGACCGAGGAATGGCCGCTGCCCGGGCGGGGCGACCAGGACGACGACGGCGGGCGGAAGGGTCCTCGTCTTCTCGATGCGTAGGGTGACCGGGTAGGGCGTGGCAATCTGGAACACAAAGTACAATCAATACCTGAGTTATGACACGTACTCTTAACCCTACACACCGTGATCGGTAATAAATTTACAGTAGCGGCTGCAGAAATAACCTCATAGAAAACAGGCCAGCGATTCCGCATGCAGTGTTAACCACACCCACAGAGTGCGAGGAGCCGCGACAGTGGAGTATGTTTCCCCACACCTGTACCTTCATTTCCCACCTGTCATTGTGGTAGGACTTACATTTTCGTAACCTGTAGTTCGACAGGAGGAGGGTGTCGAACGTGCTTTATCTCCACCCGCTTCCTAAGACGTGTTCTGAATTGTAACGGAGTGAGTGAGTGAATGAGTGAGTGAATGAGTGAATGAGTGAGTGAATGAGTGCATGAGTAATTGGAGGTAAATGTTGTTTGATGTATACATAACGGTTTTATGACGTCTGCCTGCTCTGTATTTTCTGATTGACACTAGCCACGCATCTCCACGATACAACAGACGGCGGAAATCATAAATTCTTAATCATAATCCCGACTGCCGGTTTCATCAGTACCTTAATTTCCTGCTTAATCAAGTAGGTTAAGTTCCGTGGCATTAAAATCGTCGTCTGTTTGCTTAGCAGCTTGCGCAATTCGTGATCACAATTACAATTTCACGCTGTCACGATCCACAGGAGTTACCATAGATCTATTTATGGTTAGTTGCTCGTTTCTATACTATCTTATCCTGTTTACTAGTTAAAAACTTGGTAAATAGCTTCAAGCTTTTGTGTCGTACAAATACATTGTAGTAAATCACTTAGCTAGAATCAGATGGCCAAAATAGATTTCGGGATCAAATCTATATAAGCAAAGCGCGTGAAATTCCATACAAACGACCCAGAAATGGAATTTGGAGAGGGGAAAGGAAAACGGAAAGGACTGGGTTACTTGTAAATATTGCTGGACAACATGTCAAAGCCTCTGACGTTTCAAACTGTAATCCGATGATGCCCGATCTTGAAGGCATCGCCAGTCCTCCTCAGATCATGGGAGAGAATCATTTTCTAAAAAATTTTACGTATTAGGACCGTTATAGCTTATACCGTCTGTAGACCACTTAGTACAGGACTGAAGCGTAGTGCTGGTATTTAGAAAATGTAACTGTTCTGAACATACGAACGGAAAGCAAAACTGGCATATTTTCTACGAAAAGAGAGCCCAAACCACTGTTGTATGGATTCCCTGCACGTTGATGGTTAACAGCGCTTACCGGTTACTACTTTTGTCCTGCTTCTGGAAGGGAGGCGACACCACCATCATGGCGTCATGGACGTGTTCGAAGGCGTCGGGCACCACCTCGGGTCTGTTCGGCGTCGGCGTTCGGAAGGCCCGCATGCTGAGGCTGGAGGGAGTCGGCGGCCTGGCCAGGCGGTGCTGGTCCCCACCTCGGCTTCCCTGTCGTTCAATTAGAGACAGACGATCAACTACTAACTACACAGTCTGTAAACATCTCATTCTCACGGCAATGGAGTGCATCGTCTCCTAAATACTCATTTCACGATCCAGCGAACATGCACAGATCCATCCGGACAAACGGCTTCAACGTGAATGTTTTCTCCGAGAAAAGCTTTTATTACAAATCAGGGCACAAGGTCCCGTCGTAACGGAATTTCTCATTTCCGTTGTGTATACATACAAGTTAACTTTGGACTCAAATCTACCTGGATACTATTACGCTTGGTACATAATAACTTGGAGAGCCAACGATTTATAATAATGAAGCTTTGGTTGGATAGCGCTGATGCTATGCCAGTCCATATGACAATTAGATCACCCCAAACGACGACGTAATTATGTGGGAGAGTTCGAAGGGAAAGTTTATATTACGTTTATTTACTCAAGACAAACTTTCACTAATACCGGTCGATATGAGCATGGGGCGTACACAGGGGATCAAAGAATGCCATGTAACTAGTACAGTAAGCATGTTGAAAACATAGCGTCAACAGAACTTTGTTGACACCTCTTAACCGTTTTCCTCCTGTGGACCTGTTCACTCATCGAACGTACGCATGTTATTCACTGGAGATCAGCACGAAGAAGGTTAAAAGTGGCCGTGAAATTAGACATCCACACAACCAAACGATATGCACAACAAATTTTAATAATCAGTCCTCAGTTATTTGGAAACGTTGCTAGCGTAACTAGTGCTAAGTTCTTAAGAAAACATCAATTTCAGTAAACTTCATTTGTAGGCTGTCATCTGTACGCGATGTGATTATACCACATGGTTGAACTGTTATGTCGTTAATTATGGCCGTCCTACCTTTGTGCTGCTAGCTACAGTATTGCCCATCTCTCGATGACAGTACCGTATGTCTACTACTGTCACACACCATGTATGAATTATACATGAAAGACACTTTAGTCCCCATTGTGGCGGACACAAAAGCAATCATGGAGGCGTCCTCCCATGAACTCCCGAAGTGTGCTTGGCAGGCCAGCATTTAGAAAAGCTTATCAATTGTTAATATGTCAGTTTAAAATGTTGACAAGGCCCCGCAAACACAGTTAAATGGAGAGGAAAAACCCTCGTCTGAACAGAAGAATTTATTCCAAACTGTCAGGAAACGGCGTTGTAGCTGAGGATCACGAGAAGTCTACATCTTTTTATGCAAGAAATTGATTTCCCTTACTGTTAGGACTGGTGGTATAAAATGATATACTCGTAAGTAGACATGTACATCCTGAGCACATTCTGGAAGCACCATGTAAGCCTTGTTTTTAAGAAGGAGTGATTTAAGGTTAGAGGTGCTGTATTTCGTTCTTGTTGCCATGTATTATTTCCCTCCTTGTTTATGTTCATCTGGGAAAAGTTCCTGACATAAAGCAATAAATGAAAATAAAATTGAATTGAAGTGCGGGATTTTCCGTGTAAGTACAATGTATGATAAAGTAGTTTTGACGTTACTCCGAGGACACGCCTGTAGATCTGACCTTTCCCACAGGGAAAATGGCACTGTAGACCAAGGACGGTCAATCATGAGGATGCCGTGACTTGTAACATGGGCAATCTATCTTTTGTGGACATATGGCTTAGGAGCTAAATGTTCAAAGTACAAAGCGAGGTTCACATCACCAAATGTGATATATGGTATCCTGCAATTAATATTTTCTGCCAGTGGTTGGGAAGATAAATAGGTCTTAAAAGTTTAATAACATGGGCAAAAGTAAAAGATTAACTGGGTGCGACGTTCATTGCGCTACTTTAATACTGCCGTACTTGAAGATCTGCACCTGGTTTGATGAAACATGCATTTGAAACTAAGATCTATAATCCACATTTACAGCTACTATTTGTGAAGTGACCATGCTGCTTCATCGTGAATAAGAAAGCCGATTGTACTTGTTCATAATGAAATCATTTCGGCCAGAGACGATCTATGGTAGCACTAGATGTTGAATTTTAGCTCGAATCTTGATTTGTAAGGGAAGTGTATTTGCACAGTTCAATTATAGTCTTTCGAGACTGACTGACAAAGAGAGAGAGGGGGGGGGAGAGTTGAGTTGAGTTGAGTAACAGGCTACGGGAAGCATGATGCATATGCGGCTCCAGATGTCTTACTGAGGAATGATTGCGGCCGGTCAGCTTTTAGAATATGGGTTACCTTGTTGTGGGTTTGGCAACAGATGTAGATATGCAGTGATCATGAGCTCCCAACTTCTTACATATTGTGGTACTCGTACATTACTGTCATAGAGCGGTGGGAGCACCGTCCTGATCCCATGTGATCCCATGACATTGCACGTCCTTGCGTTTCAGCCACAACACTGGTACTCCATTGTAATCGGAGCTTACAAAACAGTACAGAACAATTGTAAAATCTATAGAGCCTCTCCCAGAAGTGGTTTCTAAACAAAATCGCCAAACACGCCCACGGTTGAAGGATCCATCGATCGGCTGTCGTCTCAGTACAAAGCGCGCCGTACTGGTGCGCGGGCACAGAGTGCTGGGTATTTGCCCAACTCTCCTTTCATCTCAGTCCCCAACACTCTCTTTAATCACGTTTAGAGAGAACGTTGTGAGGTAGGAATGTGTTGTAAAGCGGTTTTAAACAGGCGTTTGGTACTGGTTTATCTGATCAAACAAAGACAGCCGTGTCTAAGCCGGGCCGGTAGAGAGCTCTTATCGACCGCAGGCTGTCATGAGACTGAACGTGACCGTGTGGACTTTGCGGATGTGACATACTTATCGAAATATTACACCCAAACCACAGAACGCACGGTTGGTGCTGAGATAGATGGCTACTCAGTAGAATAATAGTTATCTGAACGATATAACAATTCAATCTGTCCCAACGTATCCAAAAGAGGCCGTAGGTTTTAAAGTAGTACAACGAAGGGATCAATATCTGACAACAACCAAACAGAATAGTTGATATCCACCCTAGATGTAACCATAAAGTTTAAAATGGCGCTCTATACCAATGGCCAGACTCTTGGAAATGTTCACGGTCACAATTATTTTTTTATTTATTTATACTGTCACATTCACATTCCAGTGTTACACACATGATATCTGGTAATGTTTTACCCGAAACAAGTCCGTTGGTCTCAGAAATTCTAGTCATGGACTTTGCGTCCTACTCGTACATGCGTGACAACAATAATGGCCATGAAAAATGTTATGGGAAAAATCAGTGGACCACTTGAAAATTGTTCTTGACTTTTGAATGGTCCGAGGTCTTGAGTTTCCCAGTCATATCCCCGTGGGAATATCTTGCAGTTGTGTATTCTTTACCCAATTTGGGCTTTTCAGAACACACTTGGGAATTTGTGAGATTTCAGCCTTCTTTCTAAATGTCAGGTAAGATCAAGTGCTTAAAGCTGACATTTGGGGATCCAGACGGTTAGTGAGTGACTTACCCGCTTGCCGTGCCTGCTCCTGCCGCCGATGCTGAGCTGCACCTCCCGCACCTGCTCCGACAGTCTCCGCAGCGTCTCCTGTCCGGGAAGAGGCAGGCGGTAGTACCAAAAACGGACCGGCGACGTCGGCCGTGTGTTTTGCGTCTTCAACATTCTAAACATCTGCCGCATGGTCTAACGGTCTAACCTCCCCTGTAAATCACTGCATCGCCAAGACCGCTAGGTAGAACAACTGGCTAGATCCATGAACAATGAAGTTGTTCTGCCCTGAACCGATACACTCCAGGTAACGCCCGTGTACGCGTTTTCGTAGTTAGACTAATAATGTATATACTGTAAACGACAAAGGATTGTTTTCCCATCCCGACGCCAGTGCTTAACACACACTTTTAGAGGCAGCGGAGGGAAACGCCGGCTGAACCAATACCATAGCCGCACGCCCTCACTGATTGCCGTGTTACCGTAAATGTTGCTTGGAAATTACATGGAGGAACATGACGCCGCCGTGTTTCCGCGTGAGTGTGGGTCAAGCACGACGCCTGGGGGAATAGCAGGGATGTATGGGACGACAAACATTCATTTAGACATTGGCACCAAGCAAACAACGTCTCGCAAAGGGCAGGTATACATGTATATAACAAACATGTTAAACTCACCTGGGTGATTTTATACAGGGAAGGGTCTGAAAGGTAAACAGAACAGGTGTGATCAGTATATATACAACCGTCACAGGTCTCAATATTAACACAAGTGACACCTCATATATACTAGTATGTGTAAGGTATGTATTATTCATTTTGTACAAGTATAACTGCTATAAATTGAGCTGTTGTTAAGCGTGGGGAATCAATCACGGTCACCCAGATTAATAACGATCGGTTCAACGTTCACGTTCACAAATGTTAGTTTGGTATCAAACAAAATAAACTGAACCAACTAACAGATGGGACGTCCTGGTTAACCGTTATCCTCTAAAGTAAACTGACAATGCCTTGCGGAGCTCCTATTTCTAAAGTCGGTTTTGTTTTTCGGATAAATTTACCCCGGCCGAGTGTTGCATTATGCCTGTTTCTGGGTTCAGTGAAAATTTATAACGACTGAGGTAAGTACGTGTTCTCCAGCCGAGAGGCTATTGTTCCAAAATTCCAAAGTGGTCACGGTATGAGCTGTGTAGTTTCGGGCGAGAATTTGAAAAGACGCCTGTATCTAATCAACTCAACCTTACGCGAAGGTAACTACCAGGAGGAGTATCGAAAACCGTCCTTCTTTGTTGTAGGTAATCATATTTCGTGGCAAGCAAATTGCACACTGCACAACGCTTCATCCACTAAGACCTGGCCTCTACCAGGCTTCGGGAGGCAGCCGGAAAGAGCAGAAATTGGCCAAATAGAGAGATGATATGCCGGGGAGTTGGTCCGCTGGAGAATAAAGTTTGCAGCTGTTTGCCGCACCCCAGGCCTTTTAGGGGTCGCTACGATCAAACGGTGTAAAAGTAATCGGGTGCGGCAAACTGTATTCTCCAGCGGACCAACTCCCCTGACATACTTGAGTATTACCTCTCTATTTGGCCAATTTCTAAATTTTCTAGCCGCCTCCCGAAGCCTGGTAGAGGCTTAAACCAGCTCTAAGCGTTATAATAAGGTGGCACAAGGTCAACCAAAGGCCTCCATCTACTCAATATTATTTAACAAGTCATAAAGATACCAACATACTTTTGCAACCATAGTAATCGCTTTTGTCATCTGATATGCTCTACAACGTTCCTATCGAAACAGCTTTATGTACTGTTGGTATAGCTAAATGATCATTGACCCGCTCCGCCCAACGTTTCTTTTGAATAAAGCCAATATCCTCTGCAGAGTTTGCTCGGTGTATGAGTGGCTACGTTTGTATATCTTTGTCAAGAATCGTGCGTCATTTATGGGGGCTGTTACAGTATATTGAACGCAGCAGTAAATACGTGTAACAAAAGAGGGGATATGTCTTGTTGACGGAACCCACACGTACCAAATCCGTCGTCGTCGGAGTCCTGATCCAGGGGCGAGGTCTTTCTGGTCCACGCCTGCCACGACAGGGTGTTCTGAAAGAAACACAACGCCATTTACCACACGGAGAAAGACTAGTTACAAAGTGTGTGTAAATGTTATGACATCGATGTTATCGGTTACTAGGAAAAAGGTTATCAGTGACGGGATTTTTTGAGGGACTGTCGATTAGGTCATTGGTTACTTTGGTATTTGCGTCAAGGACGTTCTTTGAAACACACTAACCGTTTGAACTAAAGGCAAGGCAAACAGATCCGCACTTTCAGCAAATACATGTTGTAACTGCCCGAAGCCAATTTTCCACTTGGAAATTCTAAACACTGCAGCAGATTGCCTGCGTAATTAACTTACGTAACAATCAGAGCGGATCCAGAATACTCGGGAGTTCACCGCTCCCACACCCAGGTCGGTTAGATGTAGGCAGGGGAGGTCTGACACATTCAAACCCCATCCTAACAGACAACGATCTTCGTGTTTCACTGACAATATCTGAGGACAATTATGGAGTAACCCGATGCACACAGCGAAAGACCTCTGTGTGTTTTGGTATACAAACTTAAGGGGGCACTTAGGCCCTGCTTTAAGGTTGGTATTTACCCTAAAAGACCCCTCTCTCGGCTGAATCATGTTTAAGAAAATTATCCACAATAGGGTGGACGATACATTGTATTTCCCCATGGAATTCAGTAGGTCAGCTATCCGACAAATTCTACACCCTATTTTAGACAATTTTTCTGCATGAATATATGTAGTCTCATTTAGTCTATGTATTTTTGTGTTGGAGACTACTATATGTATTTTACTATCATCCCTTAAGCTTGGTTTTACTAAAATAATTACTTGCCAATGAATAAAATACACACGGCACACCTCTTCCGGGGAACGCAAACCACCTGTTCTACAACCCAAAAATACTACAAGGATGGGGGAGGGGGAAGGGGGTTCTTGGAAGGATCAATTTAGTACAATTAAGAGTCTTTAATGATAATTGTACCGGGCAGACAGGTTTTCACATAACCGTCTGCGCCTGAAATCTCCCGGCGCTACACCGTGCTAACTGACCCCGATGTCCGCCCACCCGTACAGGTGCCGTACCTGGTCCAGGTCCCACGTCGGCCGTGTGGTCTGCCGGGCCGCCCGCTGCTCCAGCCGGGCGGGAGGCTTCCAGTCCGCCGCCGCCGACTTCGGTCTCTTGACATGCCTGTAAACAGAATTAGGAAGAGACATCTTCACGACTGCCGTGTGAAATCCTCACAAAGCTCATCGTGACCTTTCGCTCAATAGAAAAAGAATAGCTCGCCAAGACAAATGGATAATAAATGGGAGAACAGATCGCGATATAAATCATTTACACACCCTTGGAAGCCTTTCTTGTTGGCCCTCGGATGGGGGGCAGGCCAGTTTTGACTGTAAACTGTGGTCAGCAGGTCAGTCGACTCCGGCCACTGTGTGTCCACCGCCATTTTCGACTTGCGGCGGGATCAGGTGTCGGCATGTAGAATGGATTCCGCCGGTGTGAATGCGCCTCCCTACAATGGGAAGGTGTTGTCAGTAACCAAGCACCCGACACAAAGGTCATGTTGGCTCAGCCAGTCAACAGTTGCCGGGCGGTTTGCGTTCTCGCTCTTGATTGGTCCTTAGGGACAGAATGCCTCAAGCACGGGCGTCCTAACGAGCTGTAAGCGTTTGTTTCAGAAGCCGTGACCCATAGGAAACGAGAAAAACTTCCTTCTTCTCCGTCATTTAGCCTTTTCATCGTTATCTAAAACATAAATCTATTGAAACCACCACAAACGTTTCGGGAAACCACCTGTTTGAATCCCAGGCTACCTATGGGGTAACTATGCCGCCTTGTCCCCAGTGCGTGCAGCTATAAAAACTAATCGACGTGAAGTTCAAGAGGTACAGCCAAGGAAAACACCAGGACAATGTCGACTCTATTATGAGGCTTACACACAATGCTACTGTAGTTGGGAAAATAAACATGGCCCAACCCACCTGCTATGATAACAATCGTGCTTCTACCATGTCTCCAAAACCTCTGAAACACACGGTAGAGCCTCTTCATCCGGAGTGGTGCTCATTAGCGTTTTTATCTTGTGAAGTTGAGTGAAACATGATCTGGGTCTTGCTCCAGGCGATAACGCACTCAAATGAATTGGGATTTAATCCTAGCCAAAGGCAGCATTCCGTTACCAAGGGTTACGTCAGGAAATATTGACCAGCTCTGTTACCACTGAAAAGAGATTATTAGTATGCTTTATCAGTGTTTGTTAGTTGGGTTTGTGAACAGGCTAACACTCACTATTTTCTTTCTTATCAGGTCTGGAATATTGGAACAGGTGATTAGATTTTCAGAAAAATCTATATCTAGTACAATTTCCAGCATTTTGAGATGTGACCAATTTGTCTGCACTCTCTGGATGATGTCTGGCTTAGAATACTAGTACATCAGTGCATCTATTCTTTTACTTTCTGTCTACTACACCATGTTACTGATATATCTCTAACATACTATTGACCTGTCTCAGTATTGTTACTGCACACAGTTGACACACAGTTCCGTGGTCATACAAAGTTCAAAATGCTAGGTTGCAGTATGGAAAATTATCCAAGTATTAACATGGTAAACTTATATGACAACAGCTTCAGAGATGTAAATGAAAAACAATATCACAACCTATATTAATATATTCTGTATTTATTCATATCCAGTAAGTGAAGCATTGCAGGCTTTTGCAAGCAAACTTCCATGATAACATGACAGGATTTTACCTTTTGTACACATCTCTGCAGGTAACCTATATCCATCCTCCTTCGCAGGGCTAAAATCCTCCGGTTCCTTCGGGTTTCGAAGGAACCGGAGGATTTTAGCCCTGCGAAGGAGGATGCCTATATCATGGTATGCATCACACTGCAGCAAATTTCCTATATAACAACATGTCCTATGTAACAACATAGCTATCTTGGTGTCTATGGAACAGGAATTACTCTCAACATTCTCAACATTTACATATTTGTTATCTGTCAAATTTACACACAAAAAAATGAAAAGTCAAAAGATAATTTTATACAAGGATGGACCAGGAAAAGGGAAACAATAAGTGGTTTTGAGAAGAATGTAATGGATTCTAAAAAATAACAACACCCAAACCATCATCAATTCATAATGGCTCAAAGTTCCACAAAAAAGGATATATTCTGCACAGCAAATTAGGCTCAAAAGATACTCTATACACTGAAGTGATCATGATTTTCCTGCTTGTTATAGGAAATGTAGTCCTTTATCATTCATGACTAAGTACCTGCAGCTTTTTCACCTTTGTTTCAAAGCACATGTCGCAGCAGTACCTTTCAAATCTGAGCACACATGTAGCTCTTGCTAGTGGCTATCAACATTGTAGTTATACTCGACTAGCAACTAGTGGGAAGACATCCTTGTACATAGGTCAGTTATAACTTCTGGAGTGGTACCAGCTGAACATAAGGCCACACTGACGTAACTTTATTGATGACATCATCTGAAGACCCTCAAACTAGTGCCCCCCCCCCACTAAAATGCTGCTAAACCACAGGAATGCAAAGCTGGTACTGTGGATTTGTGGTAGTTACTAGTACATAGCTACTTTTACGACAAGCTAGCACATGCTGGCCTTTTGCTGGCCCGTTCTTGAGTTCCTTGGAGCTTTGGCAGCCTGGGTGTCATCCTCTGTGGTCACCGCCGGCTCCCTAGCTACCATAGCCAGAGCCTTGGAGGAGGTGATTTGTTTTTTTGAGAACAGGCAGATATCATCCATAAAATTAAATCGGTGTGGCCTAACTGGTGTTGTAAATCATCCTGGAATTTGTGGGGAGCTAGTCTAGTAGCGTGTGTAGTTGTGTAGGATGTTACTGGTGGCCTGCATGACCTCTGTGCTGGTGTCGTACTCCTGGGTGGTGTACTGTTGTGTCAGGGTGGCCTGCTGCTGCTGCAGGGAGCCGTCCTGCTGCATCAGTCCTGCCTGCTGCTGCTGCTGCAGGGTCTGCTGCGGGAGTCCTGCAAAACAACCAACAAAGTTTACTTTTGGCAAAATACTATGACAGTAATGACATGTGGATTTTATTATACAGATGACATCCTCTGGGAACCCCAAAACTGATGCGTGTGAAAAAAAAGTTTGGGAAACAATAATACAATTTAGGGGGGAACAGATAAAAAATCATGCACGTGCAAATGTCATCCATATAATCAAATCAACATGGTCTAAAGGGCAAAAGAAAACAGGAAGGACAACTTCTATTAAGATATAAGTTACACGGACATGGAACAGTTTTGTACAAGATGAGTAGTCAAAAGCTGAACCAACAAATAAACCAAACCACAACATTACTGTTAGTTGTAGTGTGGCCCACCTTGCTGCTGGTAGTGTTGTTGGTGCACCTGTTGGTGCATGGTGGAGGTGGTAGGCTGCTGGGCCAGACTGGTGCTGGGAGCGGTCACCATGTGCTGCTGACTCATCAACTGCTGCAGACCCTCACCTGGACAACATAAACAACAAACATCAACAACATGGGAGAAAACACAGTGTTATCATACAAACTGTAGTCCTTTCTATCAGGTTTAATAGGAATATGATATATGGATGTATTCAAGGTTATTTGTACTTCAACCCTATGAGATGAATTGTATGATGCACCTACAAATCTTATTTTCATGACGATATTTCTGTAAGTCATAAATTGGAGTTCCTACTTCTTCTCAAAGTTACAACGTACAGCAATATCGTCATGAAAATAAAATTTGCAGGGGCATCAAAACCCTCTAACGTAAGTGCATCATATGACATATGTCACTGGAGCTTAAGGAGGATAAATGTAGTAAACACAAGTGTAGGAACAGTAGTTGTTCCATTTCATTGTTTCACTAGAAGCACCAAACTCAAAGTTAAATGGCTCCTACCTTCCTGTGGATGAGACGTGGTCAGGATGACATGGTGGATGATCTCGGCTGTACTGACCACCTCCTGATGACCCAGGGTCATGGTGTCCTGAGTGGCCATACTGGGAGTGGACATGGCCTGCTGTGTGGTGTACACCACCTGGTGGGGCAGGGATGTGCTGGCCTCTGAGATGGCCTACATCGGTGCAGATACAAACAGGAAACTCTTCAACATACAGATGCCAGAAAACGAGTTGTGCACCAAATTTTTTCTGTGATATTCAGATATACTCATAGGTTTACATATGCAAAAATGTATACATCTAAGTGTCAGAAAAATAAAATCTTTTAATAAGGTGCACCAAAATTTTTTCTGTGCACCCAATTTTTTAGGTTGGGTGAACCAGTGAACCTATTCCCAAAAATGAATTTCAAGCCCTGTAGGTACCTGCAGCAAGCTTGCTTCCTGTATAGATGAGTGTGTAGGCTGGGGGGACTGCTGAGGCTTCTGTGTGTTGTGTATCCTCTCCATGTGGAACTTCAGGTGGCAGTTACGGTTGAAGCGCTGCCCACAAGCCTCGCAGGTGAAGGGCTTCTCGTTCGTATGCGTCATCTGGTGCCGCTTCAGGTCCTTCTTGTTCTTGGAGGCAAAGGAACACTGGTCACACTTGTGTGGGCGTAAAGCAGAATGCTCCTGCATGTGCTCCTTCAGAGCCAGCCAGTCCAGTGTGGAGAAATCACAGTCCACACACTTGAACCCCTGTCCACCACTGTGGGCTTTCTTGTGGATTTCCAGTTCACTCCGCCCACTGAATGACAGCGAGCACTGCTTGCAGGTGAACTTCTTTGGAGTGGAAGACCCCTGACTGTCCTCCTCACTGACATACTCGGTGTACTCGTGCCCTCCCTGTACGGCATACTGTTGGGAGATGGGAACTCCCATGGCATACTGGGTGCCTTTGTCTGTGGAGGAGTCTCCGGCCGTCACCACTACCGTGTGGGACACCTCTGTGGGATCTCCTGCATACATCTGCTGCTGGGACACCACAGGGCCTTCAGCGTAGGGGTTCAGAGCGACATGCGTCACCTCCATCTCCCGCGCCCCTGCCACGTTGGCGGGCTGGAGCCTGTACTCGTAGTTGCCGATGTTCTCGCTTGGGTCCATGTGGATCGTAACAACCTTCCTGGTCTCGCCCTCCCCCTCCTGTAGAGGGAGTTGAATGGCGCTGATGTTGGAGTCTCGAGCGGTGCTCATGTTTAGGAGCAGATCAAGGGCTGACTCGGCAACACTCTCTGCTGACTCTGCTCCTGTAGCCTCATAGATTGTGGTTGTGCCAGACTGAGACAGTTTGGCCGTGGCCACCTCCGGACCTGCGCCTGTATCCTCTGTGATCTCCACGATGGTGGCTTCACCGGCGCCCACCACCTGCAGGGCCGTGACGGCATCCTGAACCGCCTGTGCCTGGCTGTGCACCTGAATCTGTTCGTACTGCTGCTGCTGGATCTGCTGCAGCTGCTGCTGTTGCTGCTGCAGGAGCTGCTGTTCCTGCTGCTGCTGGAGCTGCTGCTGTTGCTGCTGCTGCATGAGCTGGTGCTGTTGCTGTCTCTCCTGCTGGACCTGTTTACATAAAGTATCATTAATCATCACCTACAAGTATCCTATAAGCAATGAAACAACTCATCATTCACATCTTTATCCAAAAGACAATGCAACACAACAGCCTAAGTAATTAAGGATTGATGGCCAAGAAAACTATATGAAGTACTAACCAATTGCTGCAGCTGTTTATGTAGTTCAATGCCCAGCCTCTTCTTGGGTACGTCCTTCCCGAATAGCTCCAAGTATTTCTCAGGGTGTTGTCCCTTCACGTGTAGCTTCAGGTTACGCTGGTGCTGAGTGGAGAACTGGCAGATGGTACACTGAAAGGGTTTGGCCCCAGTGTGCTTGGCTTCATGAGCAACCAGGAATTCTTCTTTTGCAGAGGCATATTTACCTGTAAAACAAAGACTATCTTCAGTACTTTTACGTAAGTGAAATTCAGTACAAAATTAACATTGCAAAATGACAGTGAATATGTTGCTTCCCCTGGTGAAAATAAACAATACATGTATATTAATACATGTACAATATTAGTATGCAAAGATCATGATTCAAAGATGCAAAGATCATCTTACAGAAGCTGCACTTGAAAGGCTTCTCATCATTGTGGGCCATCTGGTGGTTCAACAGCACCCTCTTGTTGTCACAGGTATAACTGCAGAGCTCACAGACGTACTTCCCATCTACACGGGCATGGATGTGGGTCAACAGGTGCATCTTGAAGGTAAACCTGAGATAAACAAGTGAGAAGTTATGGTTCAACTGGGAGAGGAGACAATTCACAGTCTTCACGGCAGTAGAATTTCATTGTCAGAGGAAAATGGACATGTTCAAGTGGCAAGAGAGGGAGAGAGGCAAAATAGAAATGATTTGATAATGGTTATGAAGTATATGTACTGAAGTGACACGAACATACAACGTGAACATAAAAGTACATTACAAAAGTCACTGTCAGCTGCAGAAATTACAATAATTCATCAGCAACAACAGCTATAAGAATGTTGTGTCCACAAACCTTTTCTTAAAGGACTTGCCACACTTGTCACACATGTGAGGCTTCTCGGCACTGTGGGTCTTCATGTGCTGCGTCAGCCTCTTCTGCATGGTGTAGGTCCTCCCACACACCGGGCAGGCGAAGGACGACAGCTTGGGCTGCTGGTTGTGCTCCTTCACGTGCTCCATGTACGGCTTCTTCAGGGTGAACATCATGGTGCAGATCTCACAGGTGTAGGGCTTACGGTCTGCCTTCCGGCGGTGGGTCTCGATGTGACTCTTCAGGTGAATGTCACGTTTGAAGGCCTTTCCACACTGTTCACAGATAAACGGACGGTCTGGAGCGGGAGGGAGTGGAGAGAAGAATCAGGACAATGATACCATATGGCAGCATTAGAAATCTGTCATAAACGGCTGAATTTTCTAAATCACAATGTCTGAATGGAGACAAATCAAGAGACAAATGACGATTGGTCTGACTGAGACAAAGACGTATACTAATTTGGTTTGTCAAATGCAGTTCAACTTTGGAAAAGTTCAGTTGATTCACAACCAAGAACAGTTAGCCTGGGAGCCATCTGTTTTTGTACACGAAAAAAAAAAAATTAGGGGGGTAAATTATTGCAAGGAGGTTGGTTATTGCAAGGAGCCCTGTTGCAAAACAGATGGCACCCAGGCTAAAAGACGAGTTGTTATTATTATCACCATGATCAATACCTGTAGTATGTGAGGATTGGTGACGGGTGACATCCTTCTTGTACACACTGCTGTAGTTACACTTGTCACACTTGTAGGGCTTGGACTGCCCATTGTGGTGGAACTGATGTTCCTTTAGAGATGACCATCTAGGAACAGGGCCAAAAAAGATAAATACCAGACATTGAAACTACCTGTAAGTCTGCATCTTAAGCTTACTCTCAGGTAAAATCAAGGTGTCTTTAAGGATACCTAGGCTACAAACCTAGCTCTATGCGGTTAACATGTTCCTACTGCTCAACAGAAAATTCAGCATTGGATAATTCTACAGAAGTTGGAAGATTGGTAACTACACATAGAAACTGTACGTGCAAGTACAGACATATGCACACATATGAGTTGAAAAAACTACTAACATACACCATTAAAGTTCTTTCTGAGGAATGTTTGTACCTACCTGGTACAGCTGTAGGGCAGTCGGGACACTTGAAACTGTTGGTACTGACACCATCATGACACTTCTGGTGGAAGTTCAAGTCTGTGACTGTGGGGAAGCGCATACCGCAGCTGCGACACCTGTGGTCGGAAGAGCAACAAATATTTCCATCCACAACTGGCATAATGATACAACTCATAACTTCAAATTCTATGAAACATATTATATTGTAACAAAATCACCCTTGCAAGGTTGCATGATCCTGATCATGACCTGATGGTATCGCAACTCAGGATCACTACTGCAACTGTTGCTATGCATGCCAGTGTGAGTAGTGGTACTACCAGTACAACATACAATAACATTAGTCCTTGTAAAAGTTCAAAGTACGTTGTGTGTAGTGTATGTTGAAATGCTGACTTACCTGTGAGGCCTCATCAGCTTACGAACTCTGTAGCCTTTCTTCATTTTCCGGATCCACTTGGCTTTCAGCTTTGCCACCCTCCTCCTCCTGACAGGAGATGGGGAAACCTCAACCGTTGCATCTGATTTTCCCTCCTTTTCCTCCTCTGCTGTCGATGCTTTCTTTGGCTGGGATTCGTCTGAAGTACTGGGCTGGACTTCAGGACTTTCTGTGCCATTTGTAATACTGGAAGAAGCTGTAGCCTCTGTCTCTGCACCCTTTTCTATGGATTCCACTGGTTTTGGTGCCACATCCTCAGTCCTGGCAAGCTTGGCTGCTCTGCGTGTCAGTGGAGCACTCCTTTTGAACCTCTGCTTGGGCGGGATTCCTCTGTCCCCCTCCATTAGCATTTCCTCTGGAGGTTTGATCACTATCGGCCTCTCAGGTTCATAGTCACTGTCTTCATCATTGTCATCCACGGCACCATCATCTGGTAGACTTTCATCATCACTTGCCTTAGCGTCTTCTTTTTCCTTCTCTTGTTCTTCAGCCTTGTCTTCACCTTTGTTGTTGTCGTCCTTTGCCTCTCCACCCTTCTGGATCTGGTTGTGGTGGATGTGCATGTGCCTGGTCATGTTTGCCTTCATCATGGTGTCAAACTTACAGAGTCTGCAGCGGTACATCTCCACTAACACAACATCAATGTAGTCCTTGAAGTAGTTGAAATCTTTCTTCTCCACCACAGGATACTTCCTGGGCCTGCCCCGACGAGATTTCTTGGGCGGGACAACTTCTACAGGGGTCGACACACTTTCTGTGACCACTGCGCTCGGAGGAGGCATGTTATCATCAGCGGGCAGTGCTGTGGTGATTTCTCCTGTGATGACCTGGTTGTTTGTCATCATGGCGGCCTCTAGGGCGTTGACCCTAGAGAGGGCCTCATGAACAATGTCTCCAGTTTGTAGCTCCCCATCTGCACCGATCAGCTGTCCATCCACGGTGTAGATGATGGTGGTGGTCTCACCTCCAGCACTTTCTTGGATCACTTGTTGCACATGTTGATCCATGGTGACCCACTGGAAATGGTGGGAAGACATTGGTTGTCATTTGGAGTCATCGCTGATCACATATGGGCTTATCTGTTACATTCCTTATGAGCTTGACACAAACCTTCCAAAATCTTGCTTTAGACCTTAAGTACAAATATCTCCATTTCATGGAGGTTTACCATCAATTTCAAACCTCCTTGGCATCCTTGCTGATACATACAATATTTTTAGCTTCAATCTAAGAAAAATGTCATAGTGTCCAACAAGAACAATCTGGTGAAACATATGGAACCCAAATCAAATGACCAAAAAAGTTTGTATATGTGTAATATAAAGTACATGTACATGATTGTGTAATAAATTTGCATGACATTGAGAAAGGTCATCTCAAATCTTTGGAAGCATTGAATCCTTTTTGGTATGTGGTACTATAGTTAAACATACGTCTGGATTATCAATATACCACATCATCATCCATGCAAAACTTTACAACCACATTATGTTATGGCAGGTTTATAACGATTTAGGCTGTGTAGTGAACGTGTAAAGTCAAAGGATATAACGTTACTAAGGTGAGCATACTAAGTAACATACATGTCTGTGTACTCTGTATGAAAGTATTTTAAGTATTTCAGATGTTTTGAACCCATCCCAGTGTTTGTCTGACGTTATTGTGTTTTCTAAAATTTGTAAAAGACCGCCAAACGGCCTTCCCAAAGTTTCCCACCGAGGGGCTTCGAGAGGGGCCATACACCGGCCGTGAGGCCCTGTGGCTGTCCTTGCCACCAAAGACAACCACGGACACCAATTATTTAGCACGATAAATCACAAATTTCTGTACTCAAAAGTATTCCGCATGTATCTAATTGGCAGGATTTTGTCATCACAGTCGTTATATAGCATCTAGTACACACCTCAGACGTCCTTGCACAGCTTTGAGCAGGAACTGGGGAAAATTTGCAAGATGGCCGCCCTTCTGTGTCGTCGTCGTTTTGGGCAGGCACTTCTCAAGCCTTCGTATTTTCCTAATTTCGCAATAATGCGACCCAAAAACTCATATTCAACACTATAATTAACAACCCAGTATACATACCTGTGGTTTACGTGGAGTTTGGAAGGTACTGACGCTATATTTTGACCAGGATTAAGCGAAATTGTGATGAACAAAAGGCACACTACCCCAATCTCTCAGTGCCTGTTAGTTCTTCACGACAAATATTCTCACGCAATCTCGCGAGAACTGATATCCAAGATGGCTGCCGTCGAAGGTATGATTGATGGAATTTGACGAAAAGCAGATTTTTGTGCCGTATTATTAGATTTGTTTGGGGGATAAGTAGTTTTCTGTATCAACAGCCAAATCTGAGAAGACGTGTTAGTCATTTTGAATTGACCAGGTTATCAATTATTGACGTGGGGAGGAGAGAATTGTGGGCCAAATGTCGCGCCGGTTTGAGGTCTTTCTGACAGAGAAGTGCTAGCTTGTAGGTCGTGCGACAGACCGACATTGCTGTCATATTTTGGTTTTCACTCACTGGTAGACGTTGCGTAATGGCAAGGACTCAAGTTTGCATGGATCAAAATGGTTGGTGACATGCCACTGCTGCCCTGTAGAATGTGAGAACTACAGTTGCAATGAATCTGAACAAAGTTCAGTCGTGTCTTGTTCAACTTAAAAAAATATTACTTTTGATACTTTTCTATGTTGGAACAGCATGTAGGTTGGGTTTAAGTGCATGAGTCATCTTTCTGACGTATATGGTACTGCTTCTTTTTTTCTGAAGTACAGCTAACTCTTTTTTAGCTTTCCAAATTAGCCATGATAGGTGATGTCAAAATAAAAAAAAAGTGTGGTATTTTGGAAATACCAAAAAGTGTTACCAACAGACCAAGATTCAACAAATATTTGTAAATGGACCTGATGTACTTCAAACAAAATATATAGATGAAAATATTGCCACTATACTATCAACTGATAAAACAAGAGATACTCCGCACCACATGTTAGTGTTTTGTTAATGTATATGGAATTAATGTCTAAAGTCTAAGTCTAAAACCAGAAGTTTAAGAGGTGGGTTCTATCATACATGCCATATTTAAGGTGGTAGGTCAGTGTTTTCTACTAGTATGTGTTGGTCAATTTTCATACAAAGATCATGGCAGTTTTTGGCACAAAGAATATTGTATTTGAGATATGTAATTTGACAATGATATATTTGTTATGTCTCTGCTCAGACTCTCAAGAGGGTGAGGACTACTTGCTGGTGCCCCACAGCCACTGTACCCAGTGTTACAGGCGCAGCTGTTTCATCAAGCCAGAGTTGGATGTTGCCTGTGAGATGCAGGCATGCCCGGTTGACTGTGGTGCTCGCTTTCATGCATGCAAGCTGACAGAACACAGACTCATCTGCCCCAATGAAAAGGCTGCATGCATCAATGCTGTCAATGGCTGTCCAAAGTGGCTGCCTCGAGGACAGCATGCCAAACATCTGGCCCACTGTCCAGCTAGTGTTGTGCGCTGCACCATGGAGTGGAATCGCTGGCCAGTGTTTTCTGTGGAGAGACAGTCCCACGTCCCCATTGTCAAAGCGGATGCTCAGGTGTACAAGGACCAGTTGGACATTGCCCTGGCCCTAAGAGATCAAAGGATACTCATGGAGACCATGAAGGCATCCGACCGTGCAAGGCTGGCACTGATGAGCAGCATCATTCAACAGTCAGTATCAGATTCAGAGGCGTCCACACCTTCTGAAGAAATGCGCAGCTTTGTGAAGGAGGAGAACGCAAGTGCCGAGGGTTTAGCAAACTCAAGTGTGATGAATGGTTGGGAAAAGCAATCCCCTCCAATGCCTCCACCCTTTCCTGAGAGTGAAAGCTCCAAAAGTGCCTCCAGTAAACTGTATAAGGCTACACTACAGATGACTCAGAGCCTGTCAGCAGCTTTGGACACTCTGAATAATGCTGCTTCTGCAGGTAACAGACAAGAGAAGGTAGAGGAGGACACAGAGGAACTACAGGGTGCAGCTGCTGCCCCGGTACATGAAGACTTGTCTAATGGGGAGGTCAGTGGGAAGGAAAGGGAACCCAGTCCAGAGGAGGTGGCTGAGGAGCTACAAGATGTTGCTCAAAAGGTAGACTATTACACACAATTACTACATGATACACAAACAGCCGCAGCAGAAAAAGCTGCAGCAGAGGAGAGAGCCAACGAAAAGCCCAAAGCTGCTGGCAATAGTTGCGAAGAATCTCCCAGCACGGAAGAGGAGTCAGTAGAACTAGAAGAACATGAACCTGTGTTTTCATGCTGGTATGATCGACAGGGAGTTGCTCATCGTTCGGTCAGCATGTTCAGACCGCCCTCCACCTTTACCCCGAGTCATGTCTTAGACATGCGCTTCTTGGATCCCAAGACGCAGCAGTCCAAGTGTGTGGGTACGGAAGACTTGGGGCTGGACGATGAGATAGTTGGAACCAAAGCTGTGAGCAACTCTTTGAACTTCTCTGACAGTAAGGTGTCTGAGGATGACCTGAGTGTGTTGCTAGAGGCTTGGTTTGACATCTATCCCCTCAATGTTTACAGCAGGAAAGTGACTGAATCTAAAAGAGATGCTGCCGTACAGACTGTACAGATCCCTACTGCAGTGTTTGCCACGACTTCGCAGGTTGGGCCCATGGGATCAGCCCCAGCAGTAGACCACTCCAACACACTGGTTCTGGACCTAGTTCTCGAGTCCATAACAAGGTATCAGAACAAGCCACGCACCATGTACACATTCGTATGTGGACAGGAGTTCAGAAGAGATGAGTATCCATCCCACTTCCAGAATGTACACAATGACATACATGGCGGCTTGAATGGATGGATAGAACAGAGATGCCCCTTGCTATCTACGGCTGTACCCACTCCCGTCGAAGGCTGTATCCCCATAAGAAGAATGGGACAATTATCTTCCACCAGCATCTGGAAAGTTTTGGTATCAGGCCTCTCATAGATGAGAGTGTAATAGAGTCACCTGAGCAATCAGATACAGAGTCAGACGATACCAGCTGTGGGGTCGTCGGCAAGGTAGAAGCAGGAGACAGGAGGAAAAGGAAGGCAGGGAAGGACAGACTCAGCACTCTGCCATTTGAGATTCTACAGCACATAGCTCTGTGTCTGGATAGCTTCAGTCTGTGCAACTTCTCCATGGCCTCCAAGCTGACCAGAGAGGTAAAAACACAAGTCATTACTCTGTTTCCTTATGTCCACATGAAATGTTAGGATAACATCCATATCCTTTAGCTAAATAAGTGAAAAATGATTTGATTCTTTAAACCTGCACAATTCTTGAAAAATATTCCTGCTCTAATTCTGTGTTGTGGATGACTTGTACCTAAAACAAGATGTGCTTTTATAGATCTGTTCCATTGTGAGTACACTGTAAGGCAGCTGTTTACCTAATGCATTCCCCTCACAAGGGCAAACCCCATTAATGGCTGAGTGCCAGGGTGTTCTCATTCTAAAAACTTATCTAGCAACATCTCATTTTACAAAAACATCCAAATTTGCAAGGCAAAGAATTGTGTTGAATGAATAACGTTTCTGGCAAGCATGAAATATTATACACATTGTACCAGTATTTATGTGCAATTTTTCAACATAGTGATATGCACCATAATCACATTATTCTCCCAGAACTCCAGACCCAAAAGAGATTTTGATGTTGTTGCATGTACTTTTTTTTCTCTACATGACCAAATTTGAAGTATGCTTTTAGACCATTGATGTGTAAGAGACTGAGGAATGCTGGCATGAGAATAGTTGACTTAGGACATGTCTGGTGTTCAGTGAGTGGTGAAGACATACAGGAAATGTCTGTTTGACATGTTTAACCATGGATTGTGTGCTTTGGACCAGAAGAATGTTGTAAGACAGGAAGCTCAGCAGTTAAGTGGTAGATTCCAAATTCCATTTATAGCTCTCTGTATAATGTTAGGACTCTTACATGACTTGTGTGGGAGAATGAAGACATATGCAACAGTGGGGTTCAAGCACCACTATTAACTGACCCTGTCCAAAGAACCCAGACCTTTTGGCCTAGTGGTTAGCATGTTGCATTCATAAACTGGCTGCCTGAGTTCGGTGTGTGTTTGATTCCCGGTGTCCTGGAAGCCAGATTAAACCGTAGTACTCGCCTCTTGTTTCACATACATGTAGTAAGCTAAGGGTAGTCCAGATAAGGTTTCAGATGTGGTCTGTCTGTTGTAGGTTTGCTACAGCATCCTGGAGGACAGGGGCATAGTAGTGCAGCAGTGGGAAAAGAGGCGTTACAAGACCCTCTTCACATGGCAGATATCTCACCAGGTAGGCAGAATTGTCTTTATTTCAAAACCCTTAAGTAAAAACTGGCTATAGTCTTCCAGGGTTCATACAAAAATAGGAACATACATCTAACAGATGACATGGTAAAAGAACACACATATGTCACAAAGTGAAATTTACATTATATACAAACGGAAAGAGAAACTTCAAACACAAGCACAGCTACATGAACTGAAGTGCAAATTGTCACTAAATATTTGGTAATTTGACATCACAGAGTAATGTCATTTACTTAGTGTGTTGCAACAGTAAGTAATGCATTTATCACATGCTTCAGTTGGTGCATTCAAAGTACTGACATGCACAGACAACGCAAAATAAAGATGACTTAGAACAGTCAGTAGAAATACTACCTCTATCTATCTAAGTGTGTTGTGATTAGCAGGGTCAGCTTGTTCTCCTGTAAATGTTTACATGTTTTCCTAAGTAAAGCTATCCAAAAAGTCCAGAGTTAAGCTTTAGATAGGAAACTGATTGATTGGGCTTAGTATGTACCTAGCATTAGGCCTTGTATGCAGTGACGTTACCCATACCTAATGCCTTCCAGAAATGGTACTTCAGCACTGCCTTCACGCCCGTGAAGTCCTGGTACTACGAAGACTCCCCCTCCATGGCTGAACACCTAAGGAACTGCCCTTACAACATTAAGCATATACGTACAGAGCCATACCCAGTCATGAAGCTAGGCAAGCGGCAAGAAGGGCTGTTCTGGAAGAAACTGGCCCTGAGGAAGATGAGGGAGAGAGAGAGGGAGGCAAGACTGGAGGGGAAAGGGGATGTTGGTCAGCTCTGATTTTACCTAGAGTAGGAAAATATCCAAATCCAAGGTTGTTATTATGTTATTACACACGTTTATTCTAGCAAAGATGTCATATGTTCATATTATCAAACCTACCGGTATACTATGAAGATGTGACATTTATACTAGAATAAGGAGCCACCTTAGTTATATTCCCAATAATTCATGAAGTCTACTGATTTATCCAATCAATTACCAGGTGCTTTGAGTGGGCTTCATTTTTGGTAAAATCTCGTAGGATTACTTCATTGTAAAAGACTTCCCCAAAGCCGTCTTACAATTACTTTCTCTCACATATGCAATATGAGATTTCTGTGTTTAAGACCATGTGCAAAGTTTTGTCAGCTTTGTGATGTTGATTCTCTGACAACGTACTCTGATGTTTACTTTTTCTATGTGTATTCTATTCATAGCATAGATTATACCTGCACACTCCCTATTTGGGTATATCGTTTACCTTATGCAGTATTTCCTATGCTTATCGCTAGGTGGCGCACGTGTACAAAGCTTTAATCGCAAAGCATCACGGGATATCATGACGTAATGACTATGTTCGCCGCCATTTTCCTTGTGCGAACGCCAAGGGGTGCACGTTGTTTCCCTACTCCTTATTTTTTCGGATTTTCTTTCGGCGTTATGCCCAAAAAGAAGGATAAAACGAAGTCTTCTGCCCACGGGGGCGATTCAGGTAGCCTTTCGGAGGACCAGACAGGTCGGAATGGCAAGAGAAGTGGTCAGTTTCCCAACGCTAGGCAGGCAAAATTCCTTGCCGTGGAAAAGACAGGCGTGCCTGTACTTGCCTCCGGACAGGAGGAAGAGGAGTCGGGTGAACGAAAAGTCCCCGCTCCTACAGCTGGAGGTTCGGAGGGAAAAGAGAAGAACCCCAACCTCATTCCGCCGCTAGTGGAGCGAAATGCCCCTTCGGCGTTGGCACTGGGAAAATCGGCCAAGGAAGGAGACGGCGCGGAGCTGCCCCGGCCCAAAATTCCTCCGGGCTCGGAGGAGTTGGGCTCCCCGACCATGCCGAAGCTTGGTCGGGAAAAGTCTCCTCCACCCCCACCTCCACCAGGAACACCCTTCCCGCCTGGATTCGACGCTGCCTCTTTTCTTCAGTGGGTCAGTTCCAGCCTGGGACTTCCTCAGGCGTCCAGTTCATCCCGCCAACCTCGGGACGTTGACGGGGCGGTAGCGTCGACCAGCCGAGCCGGCGTAGTCGGTTCCGGGCGCAAGCATCCAGGTTCGGAAGTGGAAGAGTGTTCGGAGGAGGGGGAAATCACCATTTCGGACTCTGAAGAGTCTGATGAAGGTACTAGTAACTCCTTGTCATTCGATAATCCTTACGATAAGAAAGGGAAAGAATCTGAACTTCCCGAGCAAGTCGCTACATTTTTGACCGAGGTCTTTACTCATAAATTAACGTATGCGGAGTTCAAGGAGAGGAAGGAAGCTTTTCCAACTCCACCTAGCGTGGAGTTAGCGCTTCGGGCACCCATTCTAGACCCAGTAGTGGCGAATATGATTAAGAACGACACCGTCAACACGGATAAGAATTTTAGTGATTGTCAGGATAAGATGCTCATGGCTGCTAACCCTCTGGTGGAGCTTTTAGCGGCAGTTAAGGGTTCGGACCATCCCCTGAACCCAAATGCTGTGTGTAAAGCGATAGAATCGTCCTTGGTCTTTTTGGGTTCAGCTTCCTCTACTATGACTCAGTACAGAAGGGAATTGTGCGGCAGGGACATGAAACAGGATATGAAGCATGTTTTCAAGACCGACTTGCCCACTGGTTCTTCCAAATACTTGTTTGGAGACACCTTTTTGGAGAAGGTTAATACAGCCGATCAGGCTAGACGCACCTTGAGTAAGGCTTATAAGCCAGCCCCTTCGAGTACTTCTAGGGCTAGGGACAGGTTTCAGTCCAACCGCTCGAAGTTTAACTATAACTACAACAAGTACTCCTCAAACTCAAAGGGTTACAATTTTCGTCCCTACTATAACAACAACAACAACTACAACAATGCTAGACCATGGTCAAATGCCGGGGGTAAGAAAACCTCGGGGTTTCGTTCAGCGCAGGGCACAAAAGGCCCAAACAAACAGTAGCTCTTCCTCGTCATCAGACTCTGCTCTGTTCTCCGGTTCAGCACGCAGGGCGAACAGCTTTTTTCATGAAAAACTGGGAAAGGATTTCAACAGACAGATGGCTTTTGCAAACAGTTCGGGGTTACCGTATAGAATGGGAGTCCACTCCAGTTCAGTTCGTTCAGCCGGTCACAAATATATCTGGGGAGGACAGAGCAAAGGTTGTAGACGAGGAAGTGCACAGTATGTTGGAGAAAGGTGCAGTGGTCCAGGTGGAGCCCTGCGAGGGCCAATATGTTTCTACGATTTTCCTAGTCCCGAAAGCTCGGGGAGGCTGGAGACCGGTTATAAACCTAAAGTCTTTAAACAAGTTTGTTCTGAAACGTACTTGCAAGTTCGAAGGGATAAACCTAGTCAAAGAGTTGTGGAAAAAAGGAGATTTTCTAGCAACTATAGATCTAAAGGATGCGTACTTTACCATCCCAATAGCTCAGAGCGATCGAAAATTCCTTCGTTTTTCGTGGAGAGGAGTTCTTTGGGAATTTCAGTGTCTTCCCTTCGGTCTGACGTCGGCGCCGAGGGTATTTACCAAGGTTTTGCGGCCGATTGTGGCCATTCTAAGGAGACAAGGATTGTTAATAGTAATTTTCCTAGACGACTTACTGATCATTGCAAGGTCGAGGGAACAGTGCTTAGAGCACATTGCTATAGCCAGAGAGCTTCTAGAGCAACTCGGTTTTGTTCTCAACCTGGAAAAGTCGCAGTTGATACCGTCTCAGGTAGCGACCTTCCTAGGCCTTGTTCTCGATTCTCGTACTTTGACAATTTACCTACCAGAAGACAAGTTAGACAAGGTAGTGAGTTCTTGCCAATCACTTCTAGAACAGGAGGTGATAGGAACCAGGCAGCTAGCCAGCGTGGTGGGGCTGTTAGAGTCCACCAAGCAAGCCATTCTTCCCGGGCCCTTACATTTCCGGGCTCTGCAACAGCTTCTCAATTTCGGCATAAAGAAGCCGGGAAAATTCGACTCTTCAGTCAGTCTAACCCCAGATGCAGTAAAAGATCTACAGTGGTGGATCAGTCATGTGCGCGAAGTAAACGGTCGCCGAGTCTTTGTTCCGTCAGACCTGACAATTTGCACAGATGCCTCACTGGAGGGATGGGGCGCGCATTGCAATGGTCAGGAGACAGGCGGGCGCTGGTCACAGACAGAAGCGCGCATGCACATCAATTGGCTAGAGTTGAAAGCGGCCTTCCTGGCGCTAAGAAGCTTTGTGAGCGCGGATACTCAGCATGTTCTGCTAAGGCTGGACAACACAACAGCCGTTGCATATGTGAATCACATGGGGGGAACAAGGTCGCCAGATCTGGCAGCCTTGGCCCTGGAGATGTGGTCGTGGGCCTTGGAAAGAGGCCTGATGTTGTCTGCAACTCACGTTCCCGGATTGACAAACACCCTAGCGGACAGGTGTTCGCGGGTTTTTCTGGACAAGGTCGAGTGGCAACTGAACCGCTCAGTTTTCCTGTCATTGAACAATTGGACAGGCAATGCATTGACAGTAGATCTGTTTGCGTCTCGTCTGAATGCTCAGCTGAAGGAGTATGTCTCTTGGCACCCAGAACCAGAGGCCATGGCAGTGGATGCTCTAAACATTCACTGGGGCAACCTGGGGCTAGCGTATGCCTTTCCCCCCTTCAGCCTAGTGTTCAAGGTACTGAGAAAAGTCCAGTCAGACGTAGCAACAGTGATTTTGATAGCTCCAGTTTGGAAGTCTCAGGCTTGGTACCCCAAGGTGTTGAACATGTTGTTCGAGAGTCCGGTTCTCCTGCCACAGAGCTGGGATCTGCTGTTCCTGCCACACAACAGGAGACCCCATCCGCTGTTGCCAGATCTGATGCTTGCCGCGTGGCCAATATCAGGCGACAGTTGCAGGGTCGGGGCCTTTCGGCAGGGGCTTCAGACCTCATCCTCTCGGCTTGGAGAGAAAGTACTTCTAGACAGTATCAGTCAGCATGGGCTCAGTGGGCCAGCTGGTGTGATAGAAGGGAGATTGATCCAGTTTGCGGCTCTATAGAGAGCGTAGTAGAATATCTGGAATGGATGTTTCGACAGAACTACAGCTATATGTCAATTGGGGTGGCTCGTTCTGCGATCTCGTCTGTTCACTTACCAGTAGACCATTGTAATGTGGGTAGTCACCCTCTAGTGTCCAAACTGATGAGAGGTGTGTTTCACAAACGTCCTCCTTGTCCAAGATATGTTTCAACATGGGACGTCAGTCGGGTCCTAGAGTACCTTCTGCATTGTTGCCCAGCTAATAGTCTTAGTTTGAAACAATTGTCTCATAAGTTGGTAACACTAGCGGCATTGGTATCAGCCGACAGAGGTCAAACTTTAGCGGCTCTCGACTTGAGATTCATGAAGAAATGTAGAAACGGTGTTTCTTGGACAATTCCTACCCTGCTAAAAACTTCTAGACCAGGAAAACCTGCCAGAAAGTGTTTTTGGGCGGCCTTCCCGCAGGACAGGCGCTTGTGTGCCTTCACATACCTGAAGGAATATCTAAGGCGGACTTCTTCCCTTCGGAAAGAAAGGGGGGGGGAGCAGAAGTTGTTCATATCATACAGGAGACCACACAGGCCGGTTGGTTCTGCGACCCTGGCCAGGTGGGTTAAGTCAGTGTTAGGCACGGCAGGTGTCGACACAGCAACTTTCTCAGCTCACTCCACTCGAGGAGCGTCCACTTCAGCTGCTGCAGCTGCCGGGGTGTCTCTACATAGCATCATGAAGGCAGCGGACTGGTCACGAGAGTCTACCTTCCTGAAGTACTACAGGAGGGACAACAACCAACACACGTTTGGCCAGGCTGTGCTGTCCACGGCTCTGAAGTCTGCATAAGGTAAACGATATACCCAAATAGGGAGTGTGCAGGTATAATTGAGGATTAGGCAAATTGTACTTACCATGAAGGATAATCCCAATTATACCTCACACGAACTATTTGGGTATATCTTCCCACCCTTGCTGTTCTTCAGCTTCCAAGTAGCTGAGAATGCCCACCCATGGTGAACAGCACAGACTCTTTCTCGCACGTCGTCAAATGGCGGCGAACATAGTCATTACGTCATGATATCCCGTGATGCTTTGCGATTAAAGCTTTGTACACGTGCGCCACCTAGCGATAAGCATAGGAAATACTGCATAAGGTAAACGATATACCCAAATAGTTCGTGTGAGGTATAATTGGGATTATCCTTCATGGTAAGTACAATTTGCCTAATCCTCAATTATCTATGGAATTACTGACCACTTGTTACTTTTGTCAAAGGCTTTAGATTGCAGCTTAAGAAATAATAATATTCAAAGGATTGTTGCATAGAGGAGTGTAGTTCATAAATGGCAGTAACTATGTAAGCCACATTACTTCTGTGTTGAATAATGATGTATGAATACTGTCAGTGTCAAGACTCAAGAGTGATGTAGACTTTAGTAAATTTCTGTCTCTTAGAAAAACTTAATTTTACATACTAAGAAAATAGAATAGTTGATAATAGAATTTATTCATTTCCCTGTTATGGATGTTATACTGTAGTTGGTTTATTTTCATCATAAAAGACTGACATCTGTGTATGTGGCTGTGGGTAAAAAGTCTGAATATGTGTACTGGTAGTTTCCATTTGCCAAATATTGGCTGTCAGCAATACTTGTACAAAAGTATGACTCATTTATAGTTTGGCTACAAACAGTGATATTTTGTAATAGTGACACTATAGAAGGATGGCAAACTAGAACTATGCATATGGATAGACAAACAAGTCCATTACATTTCTGTCGTGAAAAAAAAGTGACTGCAAAAATGTACTGAATGTACTGGTAACATTCAGGTAGCATGTTACATATGTGTACATTTCAAGCAATTTAACAAAATCTCTATACTGGGAGACTAAGAGAATATGCAGTACAGGTGTGGTATTGTGTCACCAGTGTCTGTGGATTTGATAGGAACATCTCTAGACAAATAGGAAAGTCTGGCTGTCATTCTTAACTGTTTAGATGGAACAGATGCACGAGAAATGGCAGGTACTCTGTCCATCAAAAACAGCAGTACTCCATGACACATGGTATTGATAAATGATGGCATCTGTAACATATAAGGTTCTACCATATGGTGTACTAAGTCCTTACTGGTGTTGTATATGTGCCTCAACCATATCAAATGAAGTAGTCCAGTGCCTTGTGAAACACAAGTGACATTTGCAGTTTTAGTGTAAGCCTTTAAGTCTTGACTGTTTTGTGGAGTTATGCTTTCAAAGCAACATGTTATGTATTGTATTACACCATTGCCTAGTTGCATGATACTTTGTTAATCTAGAGTTCTCTACTGTCACAAATGTTTGTGATAGGAGATATTGGCCAGGTCCAACAGTAGGAATATGTAGGCATTCCTATCCATAGTCCAATATGGTTCTTGTGCATGATTTAGTTAATTATTATAACTCTTAAAATTTAAATGAGTCTGTACTTACCCTGGTATTGTAATTGCTTTTGGTATCGATTATTTCAAAGGAGTAATGATAGCAGTAAAAGCCTATAAAGCAAGATTGTCAAACTGTAATACTGTTCTACTACCATACAGTTAGTGACAGTTAAATCACTACAGCAGGGCTGTAACAAGACTAGAACAGTTGGATACAAAAAACCTTAAGAGTGCTGGTATGACATCTACCCTAAGAACTGTCTTGTGAAAGGGTTTTTTTCAAGGTTCGCTTTTTCAGCATCCTTCCCATTGGTTTCAGATGATCCCACTATAAAGCAGTTGTAAGGGATTTCTGTTGCATTCGTATTCTGGCTTTATATATGTTGCTAATGTTATCAGTAGAATAACCACATCAAGTACTATGTATGTTCAATCAAATTTGACAGTATCTGTTTATTTTATGCCACAGACAGTTACGTCAATAACTTTTACACGTGCATATCCATGTACAAATGTACTTTAGTTATTGCACTGTATGGATACACCCATGTGCAGAACAAACAAGATTGTCAAAATACTGTAAAATGTTTGATACAATAAAAAATCCATATTCATACATTGTTGCCAGTACTTTATTGCAGCTGGCTTCCATTATAATTTACCTGTAACTTTTTGGGTCATGATAGACCTTGTAAGTGAATTTCACATGTACATTTAGCACTATTTCAAGATAACATGAATTATCAAAATCTCATGATTTTCACAATATATTTCCACAATATATGAGAGAGTTTTCTTCTACCATTCAGCAACACCAAAATTTTCTATTATTGATTATGATTTCATATATATATATATGCACATGCAATTAAGGAATATTGCACTAGACTACTCCATATCACTTGTGGCAAAATGCCAAAGAAATAAAGGAGAAATGGATTAACAAAGGGGTATTCTATTCAAACTCATTCGACTAGTTTTGATGACAATATCTTTTGACAATGACAGATCATAAACCAACATAACAGCTGACAAGGCACACTTAGATGACTTGATTGACCAGAGGTTTGCCACTGAGGGCATCCAGCAGGTTCTGTACAGCCAGTGCCATCATGTTGCTCCTGGTCTCTACTGTAGCACTGCCCAGGTGTGCCGTGAAGGTCACATTCTGCAGCTTGAGCAGGGGGTGGTCTTCAGGCAGGGGCTCTGGGTCAGTCACGTCCAGGGCTGCTGCAGCGATGGTCTTCTTCTCCAGTGCCTCCAACAGTGAACCTGTGTCAATGATGCCACCTGTGTGAAGATATCAACAACATGGTAGGGTTGAATAAAAAAAACACGCAAGTTACTCAAGCAACTGGATATGGTTTTGGAAACAGACATTTCAGGTAACATCCACTACGTACCTTTTGTCACTGACACTAGTAGTGGATGCTACTCGAGACATCTGGATGTTTCCAAAACCATACCCAGTTGTTTGAGTAACTTTTTTTGGTGTATCTTATTGTTTTAAACCTTCATTGATACATAGGAAAAACCATGTAAGGGGAAATCTATACAGAAGGCAGAGAAAACATTATATTTATAAAAGAAAACAGGAGACGTTACTCATAATGTAGATTCCCAGAAATTACCAACAATGTAAACTTTAAGGTATTCTGAGCTAAGATTATACAGTACAATCCTGTTGAATCATTGAAACCTACTAGACAAAGGCAAGGAAGAGAACTTGACCAACCCCTTGCAATGTTAATGATGGTAGCAGATGGCTTCATCAGCTCAAACTGCTTTTTGCCAAACATTCCTTTTGTTTCAGCTGTTAGTGGAGTCACTATGATGACAAAATCACACTTTGGCAAGAGCTCCTCCAGCGTGGCACAGTACTGGGCACCCACTGCTTCCTCTTCAGCCTGTGGTCTGAAGAAATGGAACAGCTCAACAACTCATCCACTTCATACTGAAAACAGTCCCTAAACTGGGAGCTCATATTCAGTGCAATAAACCATATATTCATGACTGTCAATGTACTCAAGAAAAAATTTAAAAATCTTATGTCCAACTTATAAAAGCAAACAGAAATCGAGGGATGCTTGAGACATTCTACAATGATATGTAACTTATGTATATTAGAAGAAGAATACTTCACACCTAGTACCTTTTGTTCCTATTGTGGTAGAATATGTTCATCTTGAAGGCATGGGCTCTCTGGGCTAGGGCATAGCCAATACCTCCCATACCCACAATCCCAAGGGTGGCTCCTGACACCTGTCGACCACAGAAGTTGATCTGCCACTTAATAGGATTCCTCACTATCTGGTCCCCTGAAAAAAAACAAAGGAAATACATGTACTCCATTCTCATGTAAGGATCGAGGGTAAAGGAGTGAAGGAGGGTTAACATAGAAAAGGGAATCATCATCATATTGGGAGGAGTAGCTGGACCAAGCCCACTCTAGATCTCCAGGAATATCTTTAAGATAATTTAATCAAGAGGATTGCTCACTAACTCACACACACACTTGCTCTTAACTAGTGTGGAAATCTCAACATAGACCAATGCAATAGGCACACACATTTTGTATGTTGAAGTGTTCAGACTTTCTTCACACACATTTGATAAATTTATCTCCAAGCAGATTCTGTGGGGCAAGGGGAGTCTATATTGGCCACCTGTATCCGTTAGCCTCCTGTATCTCTTGGCCGCATGGATACAGGACAATAATGGATACAGGTGGCCAACATAGACAAAGTCCTCTTGCCCCACAGAATCTGCTTGTAAATTAATCTACTTACCTTCCAGCAGCCTCCTGGCAGATGCCAGCAGCAGTGTCATGCCCATGTCTGCAGTGGTTTCGTTGAGGATGCGTGGAGTGTTGCACACCTTCAGTCCTCGGGAAGCTAGCATGTCCAGGTCCAGGAAGTTTACTCCTGCTCCAACATTGCTGATCACCTTCAAGTTGGGCAGTCCATCCAGCAAGGCAGCATCCAAATGTGGTGCCTTCAAATGCAAACACAGAAGTCTGTATTAGCATGGCTTTCAGCATGAATGGTATCAAAGCTTTAATTGTGTCCAAACAGAAAGAATAAAATCTGATTTTCTGTAGCAGTTTGTATGATTGGAATCCTTTTGCAAATTTATCCTACTAGTACATTATAATCACACATACCGTGACCCATAGGATGACACCTTGGATGAGCTGGGAATACTTTTCCTTGTTCTTGAGAAAATCCTCAAACCACACTACATTGAGGTGCTTCTTTAAAATGTCCACTCCATAATAAGGGATGCCTTTCTCATCATCGGCTAATGATGCTAAAACAAATGGCTTGTCATTCCCAGAGATGTCTGCCATCTTTTACGTTCAGAGGTGCAACCTGTCAACCAGATGCAGACAATAGTGTTAGCCAGAGACAGAAGAAACTTGAAAGCTCGTCAACCATGTTAACAGGACTGAATGCATTATAGTAACATTTAATACACTCAGTACACTCTGCATACTGGGTGTGAACTATAATTTTTCATGTCAAAAAATCATTATGAACTTGATAGCTACTACTCTACTAGGACACTTGCCCAGTAGGCCAAAGGTGAGTGTAACAGTGGGGGGCTTATAGGCGCTACCAGCAGATCCGGCAAACGGGTCTAGACCTTTTTAATAGCGGAGAGGTTAGAGTGTCTGCCTGTGGACTGGTGCCCGGGTTTGGTCGTGGGTTCGAACCCCGGCCCGGGACCAGTGGGGTTTTTACTGGCTCCTCCTGTTTCTTACAGTGGTTCCTCACACCAGCCCTGGGAGTTCTGGCAAAGAGTGCCGCTCCCGGGATGTCGAATTCGGAAGATTTGAGGACGAATCTTGAAAAGAAAAGGGGGAGTAGTGTAACAGTGGTCCCGGGTCGTGGGTTCGAACCCCGGCCCGGGACCAGTGGGGTTTTTACTGGCTCCTCCTGTTTCTTACAGTGTGCACAGAAAGGGTAGCCTATTCTGGTAGCCTGGTCTTGTACTAAGCCAGTTCAGCCTTTTCCATAAACCTCCTATTATAGCAAGTAGTACTGGACCAATTTGATGTTTGATTTAAAAGTTTGTACCGTGATAGCTCAGCTATTCTGCTCTGCTCAGGAGTCAGGACCGGTTGACCAGTTATTGACCTTTGGCTGACCACCGATGATCATTTGACTGGGAGCAAAGTTAAACATTTCCTAAACTTTGTGGAAGAAACTAATAATTTTGTCTCTGGGGGTGTAAAGGCACTGAAAATACAGCTAATGACGAACCAAATTAGGCAAACAAAAAGTCAACTAGGATATCATGAACATAATATTTATTCATACACTGTAAAATTATCTGATGAGTATTGGTATGTTTTGGCAGTTTTGTGCTCAAAATATGAATAACCTTATACACTCCTTAGACAATAATAGACTATTCCTTAGCAAAGCAACCTCTCGCGAGAGTATGCGCTGGACGAGAAAGGACGATAACTCGATGCGTCATTTGGAGGGAAACAACTCCAACCATTTCTATCTCAAAAACCATCGATTCGAATTTGTCTAAAAGGCCGAAATCTCCATTCTTTTGGGTACTCTCCGGTAGCAGTTCACCTCCTGGTGTTTGTGTGAAATACACAACAAAAGAAGGTAGGTATTTTGGGTCCCAAATGAGCGGATTTGTGTGGTAATTTATAAGGGAAGTAGCGTGAAGACGGGGCTGAATTTGAGGTGGCAAATGTCGAGGTTAGTGCGTGTAGTTCAGGCGTTCCAAATGTGAAAGTAGCGCAAAATTTGGTGTCCTTGTACCGCTGGATGTACGAGATTTGTGTTGGAGATGTTATATTAAAGCAGCGGTGGTTTACTGAACAAAAAATGATTTAGCACCAGTAGTCTGATTGTTTCACAAGGCTGGCCAACTGGGAATAAAAATGGCGGCATAATTTTTTTGTTGCAGCAGCATGCAGAAGCCGAATTTTTGAGAGTGAAGTTATCACATTTTCTGCATGATTTTGGCTACATTCGGCGCAATTTTCAAAACTTGTTATGAGACAGCTTTCATACTCAGAGTCAAATTTTGTCAAATGTTGTTCTAATCAAGTTTGAGATAATATTAGTCATAAGGCTAAACATGTCAAATAATGAATTCTATTTACTATAAGTTCACATGCTGACTAAATGATAATGTAAAATATTGCAAAATAAAGTTATTAACATTCCTGCGTAAGAATATTAGCAATAAACCTGTTACATGTATTATTTTTATTTAAAGATCTAAAAAGTGTTAAGATTTAGGTACAACAAGTTGCTCAGTGTAAGCCAGCCAGCCGGTGTAATAAAGGTTTATAGGTATAACCAGTCGGTGTAATATAGCCAGCTGCCGCTGCATCATGTGTCTGCAAAGCTGGTGTGTTATGCAGACTGGGGGTTATACCTGCTATACAGATGCAGATACAGACATGCCATTAATTTATTTTACCTCTCATTTATGCCATATTTTTTATTGTGTCTTTCAGATTCAGTTCCATAAGGAACATTGTCACCAGGAGTGGAGACCCAACATGGACACCTTAACCTGTGGTCTGTGTCTGCAGCAGTTTGGGGAGATCACTGACTTCCTGGATCACAAGAAAAGTCATGCTGACCCTGATACACCTGCTGCTCCTGATCCAGGTGCCTCCACCTGTCCAATCGAGGAACCACCTGCAGAACCAGGTGCGACAAACTTACAGAATATTTCCTTATACTAGTACCCCTGCTAAGGAGGATTCTTACTCTTGTGATAAATGCATGTATGTATGACACACCCTTTGTTGATGTTTCTCAGAACATGGTCCAAATTTCTTCCAACAGCATTACCTGTTCCAGATCCTGTTGAGTCCACGAGCAGCACTTGTATCTGGACCTGCAAGCTGTGTAACCTGTTCGCTCTGAGCAAGGCGGAGCTACGCTCACACCTCCAGACCGAGCACACAGACAGCGTGCCACACGGGAACACAGAAAACTTCATCTCTCAGCTGATGCCGCTCTCCAACATGCCAACATCCCCACAGAAGGAAACATCCACTCAGCCGGGTGAAGCAGTGTTCTCCAGCCTACCAGACATCAAGGTTAAAACAATGAGCAGTTCTACCATTGTCATACCACCGAAGAAAAAAAGGGGGCGCCCCAGGAAGAAGCCTGTAGATGAGAATTTAGAGTTACGCCTTGATGAGGAAAAAGGCACGACACATGATAAGCAAAGGCAGGCGATATTGTCTGCTGACGGAAAACTTGTGTGTGACAAGTGTAACCGCATGTTTGCACGAGAACGGCAGTACAGTCGGCACCGGTGCATGGCAGAGGAGACCAGGGATGAAGATGAGATGAAAGCTGCTGAGCTGGAAGAGATGAGAGCGAAGAGAAAGAGGGTAGCAGGAGTATCACAACTTGTAAGTACTTCTAGGCTATCTTCTAGACTGAAACAAGTGTGTGTATATGTGTTATTGTCTTGTTGACCTATATAAAGGCACTTGTAATTATTCACTAATTTCTGAAGTGCTTTTGATAGATTTGGCCCATTCTAGAAGGTTGAAGAAAGTAAAAGTTTTGAGCCACAAGTGATCATCTGCCATTGTCGTCAGTCATTCTCCCCTGAGAGTATCACAGATCTACTTTTGACATACATTGATCAATTTGTATTTGACTTTATGGTTTGACTAAAGTTAAAAGTGGCACTCACTTATTCCTTTATCCACTGACATGTAGGCAGCTAGAGAGCACAACTATGGAGCCACGGGTTCAACTCAGGGAAGAGCATCAGCCACTGCGACAACGGGAAACCAAGCAGATGGGGAGGGTGAAGGAGCAGAGATAGCTGAGATGGTGGGAGAGGATGTACAGACAGTTGTACAGGCAGAGGGCATCACTCACACCATCCAACAGTCCCTCAACTCCACAGCTGCACTTAAACCACCCTACCTGTTCAGCAGGTCCTCCCTGACTGTGTTCAGTTGTGAGTTCTGCAGCAAGGTAGGACAACTACCATAAATCAATTAATGTTATGGTCTCTTTTTTCCATTTACACTGCAATGTAAGATTTTGATGATTTATAGTACTTACAAGAATGTATGTTTTTGACCAATGATATTATAGGTGTTTAAGTTCCGCAATGGCCTTGTGAACCACTTGCGGGTGCACACCAAGGAGAAGCCGTTTAAGTGTGACCGATGTGACTATGCCTGCGCTGTGAAGACCAACCTGAAGACTCACATGCGGAAACACACTGGGGAGAGGTTCTACTGTGAACAGTGTGACTACACCTCCATCAACAAGGGGCATCTAAAGGTTTCTCTCATTCTTTTTGTACAGTCTGTGTCTATGATTATAATGTAATGACTAGAAACAGCAATTTAAAGATTATGTTGTCCATTAGTTAACTTAACTCTGTTCTTGTTCTGGTTTTCCTTCCAAAAATGTTTTAGGCAGGAGTAGATTGATTGCTGGAAACAGAACAAATGTAAAGGAAAGGAATACATGGCTGCTACCAGGTAATACATTATATTATAGGTATGATAGCCTAGGAATGGGTTGGATTGAGTTGACAATGTCAGGTGATAGATGGAAACATATGTATGTATTGTTTAATTCTGTCCATGTATTCTCTGTGTAGGACCACATTGCTACCAAACACAAGGGTGAGCGTCACGCCTGTGAGTTGTGTTCCAGTACCTACACCACCCTCAGGGCTCTGGTCAAGCACTTCAGGGAGAAACACGACCCCGAGACCAACACTGACACCAAGGTTTGTACATTTCAGGGTTTGGATAGTCACTTTGAAGTACATGTAACATGTATTCTAGCATTACAATTCTTTTGTTACTTAGACAAGTTTTCAATATCTCTGAGTCTCTAAGGAATGTTGAATTAAAGTAAGGGTGTGCTGGAATGCCCAAGCATCAAGTTTTGTAGTCACATCATGCTTAGGTTTACCAACATGCCTGTTTTATCTGTAATCGTCAGTCTATATTGGATAGATGAAGTTCCCTAAGATGTATGGTTGTTACACATTGCAGGAAATATTTGATAAGCTAAAGCTCCAGACACGAGATGGCGTCCGAGATCTCATCTACATCTGTGATCTCTGCAACCGCAAGTTCAAAACACGTTTGGACAAGGAGAGACATGTAGTTTTACATCAGGTTAGTGTTACTCTTACGATGAGAGGAAGGAGAGAAAAAGAGTGTACATGACTGTGTACAGGGGCCTGTGCATGTGCATATGTGTGTGTGTGTGTGTGTGTGTGTCAGTGCATGTGTGATAGTGTATCTCTGTGTGTAATGTTTGTCTGTGCCAATGTTGCTTGCTAGAATATGACACCATTGCCATTCACTAAGTTGTATAGTGATGATCTCCCGATGGTTGTTACCCAGGGTCAGAAGCCATTCCCATGTGGACTGTGTGAGTACTCCACCAACCGTCAGGCAAACCTGGACCTGCACATCAGGAAACACAAGTTCATCTATAACTGCTGCGAGTGTCAGGAACAGTTCCTCAGCTCCATCCCTCTCACTGCACATATACAGGAGGTATGTTCCAGTGTGCTATTCATCATAGTATTTTTAGGTTTACTATGGATGGTATGATCATGACATGGCTGTATAGCAACATACAATATTTGTTAGATTTTCCCAGAAGAATTTCTGTGGAAGCGGGCTTCAATAACGAACATACAGCCACCAGAATAAAGTTCAACATCATATTTCTTGCTTTTAAGGTTCAACATGTCTGATATCTTTGGTTCTGAAAGTGTTTCTTCATGATGTTGCTTTGTCAATTGTTCATCACAGGGAATATGGTTATCAGTCTTCCCTTCAGCAGGATGAATCTTCATCACTTTTTTTCCAACAATGTCCTGTTACAGAAACATGTTACAGAAGAGGCCACTCTTGATGTCCTGTTTGCTAAGAGCTTGGAAGGCAGCAGGTTTCTGTTCGAGTTTGGGAATGATGTGAAGGCGTTTGACTTTGACGGGTACCGGACCATTGAGGTGACCCCAGACGGTCAGCCCCTCCACGGTCCGGACGGGGAGGGACATCAGGGGGCAGAGGAGCTGCTGCTGGCTCAGGAGATGCAGATGGCACAGGAACAGCAACAACAGACAGCACAGGAACAGAAGGAGTCGGCACCAGGACAGCAAAACTCAGAACAGGAACAGCAAGGAAGTGACAATAAAAAGGATACTGAGGAAGATCAAGAGAAAAAAACTGACAAAGAAAGTGAAGAACCTGGCGCAGGTATTGTACATGTCTTTGTGGCACATGCAATGGTTTGTGTCAGATGACTGTAAACCCATTACTTTGGCACAAGTTCTTTCCTAAGCTATAGAGATTTTTTACTTTTTTTTTTGCTCCTGTGCCCTGAAATTAAAATCAAATGAGATAAGAAAGTTAGAATTTGATAAAAAGTTTTCCTAGTCATGAAAATTGTGACATCGTGTGTGACATGACTAAGAAAGAATGCGTAATGAAAATATATTTACCAATTATATTTCTGTGTTTCGTCTAACGCAAAGACTCCACTGAAAGCAAACCTGAAGAGGAAAAGTCAACTGAAGATCCAGAGGAGCAAGATGGCAAGACAGTCTTCGAAAGGCTGATGGAAAAGTTGGAGTACCGCAGCATGAATCTGGACATCTACAACAAGCTGAAAGTTCTGTATGGAGATATGGAGTGTCGGTATTGTGGGCGCTTCTTCTACTACGAGTGAGTCTTCCACTTCTACTCTTTTTAGGCTATATGACATTACTCTCTCAGTGGTTCAAGTAATGCCACATTACTACACATTACAAGTGTCACATAAAGATTGTAGGAAGGAAATTGTCCCTTTCTGGACATTTTGATCAGCATTGCCTTATCGTCCACAGCAAAACTCTGGCCCAGCATGAGCGTATCCACACAGGAGAGCGCCCGTTTGCGTGTAACGAATGTCCGTACGCCTCCGCTACCAAAGAAGGGCTGAAGAGACACATACAAGGTTCACACAGTAAGGTAAGTAGCTATACCAGTGTCAGTCTGAGTGATACAAAAACTTCAGGTACATGTTACTTTCAAAGGTTAAGTGTTGTGTTCTTTTTTTACCTCTTTTAAAAACCTTTTGGTCTACACAGTCATAAAATGTATTTTGTAACTGCAGAAGAAATTCGTTAATTTATCTACTGCTTTGTCTGAACATACAGCTAAGGCTACCTAACTAGCATGTGGCTATCATTAAAAGCAAACCTTGGCATGATGATATAATTTCTACAAATGTATTTAGTTTTAAAGACATGTATATTAAATCATGAGTGTGATATCTGTATCACTGTAGGTCCTGATGAAGTGTGAACACTGTGAGTTCAGTACTAACAACAAGTACACCCTGTGGCGCCACACCAAGAAGGAGCATGTACCTGTGGAGAACCTCAGAGACTCCTACACCTGTCCAGCCTGTACAGAAACCTTCACCAAGGAGAGGTCTGGACTTTCACACCATATTTGTTGTGCTTAACCTTTGTGATGTCAGACTCCATAAAAACCCATCTCTGTCGATAGAGGGGGAAAAGTGATTTGACTTAATGTTATTACTTGTTATACGTCAAACCTGTTCTTAAAGTTGATGGCTGTATTGGGCCTTTCTAGTCTCTTAAGGTACCAGAACATCTTTTATTACTGGTGCTACACTGTATTTCTTGCAAAAATAGTGGCAGAGACACTACTTGAGTCTTTTGATTACAAAAAATCATATCTACATATAAATTTAAAATGAGTACTGACATACATTATATAGATAGAAGATAGAAAGTTCACAGACCATCTAACAAAATTTCACTGCCTGGCCATACATGTTCAGATGATTCCAATATGCGTGTACATTTATGTGCCTCAGGAAAATCTGTATAGGTATCAGAATGTCATTATCCCTCTCTTGTTCATTGATATGAAACTAATGAGTACACATTTGTTCGTTCCAGGGCAATCAAGGTGCACATCAAGAAACACCACCCCTCCATGACACTGGAGGAGATCTCCCTGGTCCTGGGAAAGAGAGCACAGCTGAAGAGTGCCATGGGACAGAGAGCGTTCAAGTGTCCGTACTGTGGGAAACTGTTCAGGAAGAAGGAGCCAGACCTGAGGAAACACATCTGGGCACACGAGGGCATCAAACCCTTCAAATGTAGCCTGTGTCAGTTTGCCTGTCGCAGCAAGAGCAACCTCAAGGCTCACATGGTGAGGACTACACTGTAGCTTTCTTCTCTGCCTTATAAATTGTCAGAATTACTTGCTAGATAAGTCATGGAAGCCTGCATTACTTTATTTGTTATTCTTGGAGAGAAAGGCAACCATTATAAAGTTCCTTTTTCCGAGTAAAAATGGTTTCCTGTCATTTCATGTTTTTTTTGTAAATTTGCCTTCCCACAGTATGTTTTTTTGCAATTCTTCAAGGACAGTTTTTCCTGTCATTTTCACACTTTCCCTACTTTCCTTTGTGGTTCATATCTAATCATTTCAGTAGCCATCAGATTTTTGAAACAGTAAGTCTTATCCCTACACACTTGTTTCACCCATGGTTTTTCTCAGCTGCGTCACACCAAGGAGAAGAACCACCTGTGTGAGGAGTGTGGGAAGAAGTTCAAGACCAAGCAGAGTCTGAAGTTCCACAGTCAGCAGTACCACAACCAGGGTGGGGATGAGCTGAAGAGGTACTACTGCCAGATCTGTGACTACAGTGGCATTCAGGTAAGGCAGTGAATCTAATCTGCTCTGTGAATGTTATAGTTCTCACTTCGCTGTTTGAGCATAGTGATTAGGGCGCTGTGATTTAGCCCCTTACACAGTCTTTCAACCAGTGTAAGGGTGTTTTTTGTGGATGGGGACCTTCTGACCCTTCATATTTTTTTTAGGAAATGAAAATTTGACTTGAAGTTGAATTGAGCAGAGGGAGACAGAAGGAAAACATCTACATGTATTTATCAAAATCTGTCCCCGGATAAGCAAGAAATAGTGTCTCGGGGTTATGAGTTTGAAAATATTTTGGGCAGAATATCAGACCCCTAGCCATGTATTTTTGGACTCAATGCATGGCTTGCACCACAGAAAGTTTTCCTTCTGTATCTCAACACTATCATTAAATCAAACTGCAAGCATCAGGGCAGTTGCATGGCCGCTGCAGACATGTCCCTCCAGGATGTTCTGTGCTATGCTGTGAAAAAATTCTGGTGAGAACCCTGAATGTGACTGAGATGAGTTGTTACTCAGCATGGCCCATCCAAAAAATGTTCCCTTCGTTCCCCTGCCAGATTGCCCATCTTCGGAGACACATGGAGCAGCACTCGGGACAGAAGGTGCTGAAGTGCCCGCTGTGTCCGTACTCCTGTAACATCACAGGTGCCATGAAGAGGCACTTCAACAAGAAACATCCAGGCAAGGTGTACGAACAGACTGTGGCTACTGTCATCAAGCCGGATGTGGAGAGTACACAACAGGTGAGGGCTTGGTGCTCCTAATCATGGTCTTCAATTGAGGTTACATTGTATTTCCAATGAAAAACATGAAAGCTTTTTTGTACTATAATTCACTTTATGTTCATGGTAGCAAAAGTTTGCAGTCTGAGAAAAATGGAGGTCTTAAATTGTTCTAAAGGAAAAGTAATGCTCTGGGTAAAGCAATGCTCTGGGTGTTTCAGGAAAAAAAGTGGAGAAATGTTATCTGTAACATCAACTTAGACTAAGAGTTTCCTAACTACAGATGCAGGGTTTTTATTAGCCTAATCCATGTACCTTGTTTGACTCCCTCACCTGTTTAGGTAACCTGTTCAGCGACTGGTACCGACCAGGTCACAGAGATGCATGTGGAGATGCTGAAGTGCCCTGAGTGTGACTTTGTGTTCGGCAACCGCTGGGACCTCAACAAGCACCTACAGAAGAGACACGAGGCTAAGGTAGCCATCTCTTAAACATTTGACATATTGTTCTACTACCTTTACCCAGCCAGCGCAGTGTCGTTTGTGGCTTTTGAGAAAATTAAATTTTGTCAACAAGGACTTTATTTGTTGTTACCTAGGTGGTGAACCTTATGGAGGTGGATGCTGGGCTGGGTGCCACACATCACGTGGTGGAGGTGACAGAGAGTGGGGATGGCCAGGTCATCTATACTGATGCCAGTGAGTATTTGGACATGTATAAGCACTGTGGACCTGCTGTTAACATTAATTCCTGAAAATATGAGTAACCGTCCAAAGTAGATTGTTAAATCTATCCTGCATAATGTTAATAGCATGCTCCTGTAAAGAAATGATCACATTTTGTAGCATCATCCCATCAACTTCCTATCAAACTGCAGATTATGGTTTTGAGATCTCACTGTTTATTTATTGGCAAATTTTACAATACATTACACTAACTTTCAGGCAGTGTGGCTAATTTATGAAAGTCAACAATGACAGGGACAAAATAAATGTACAGTACAGATATGATCACCAAATGTCAAATCACGCATAGTTACTAATACTAGTAAAGCCTATCTAATAATCATAAAAGTCAGTCCCATGTGTCTGTATCCCTAAGCTGTTCCTTTGTCCCTGCAGCAGGTGTTCTGCAGACGGAGGGAGGAGACACGTCTGCAGCTGTCAACATCCTGCAGCAGATCATGGACATCACGCAGCAGGAGGTCGCCAACACTCACGTGGTCACCACAACGACAGCCTCCGAGTCACAGGTTTGGCCACATCATTCATGAACCTTTTGAACACACTTTTTAAAAGTTTTTGCAATAGTTTAAGTCATCAGGTTCTTCATAGCTCTTCTTTGTCGATTTTGATTATAGAACTTTTTCAAAGCTTGTCTTTGTCAATTTTGAATAAAAGTCAGCAGTTGATGACTGCATTTTGCCTGTTGACAGTTACCATTAAATCTGGTGAAATGAATAAGAGTTATTTCTGCCGCTTGTTTTTCTGCAGGCTATGGTAGCGCTGGCTCCTGATGCTGTAGTGGTGGAGCAGGCTGGTGGGGACGCTCTGCAGCACATCGTCAGCTCAGCCGAGGGGGACAGGACCCAGGGACAGGAGTACATTGTGTACCTCACCCAGTCTACAGACACTCTGTAGCTCACACACAACGAGACATGGAAATATCCAATACATTCATTGATTCTTATTGGCAGAAATATGCCAAGAGTTTTTCTTTGATGAAATTTGCAGTGAACTGATGAAATATATTAAGTTGAAGAATGGCTATATGTGACCTAGTCTGGTGAAACAAACTTTGCGACTCCAAAATCATAAAAGTTGTTTTGGCTTGATAATGTTTGTGGGTGTAATGAGTTCTTCCCTTTAGCTTCTGTGGTGTGTTAACCACTAATGCTTAGCCAAGTATTGTACATATGTGATTCACAATAAGAGGACATTGAAATAGACTGTAAGTAACGGCCTACTGTAAAGTAGCTCCTATCATTGGTTGGGTCCAGATAAGACTAACCCTCTAGGATAGACTTATGAATTTACAAATATTCAGATATCTATCTTCGTAACAAGACTAAGACTCTTTGATATAACTATGCATTCGTAGAAGCCTTTGTAAGTCAAATAACCAGGCTAGTCTGAAAGAAAAATAGCTGTCATCATGAATTTGAAAAAGTATACATTGAAAAATGACAATATGATGAAAAAATAACTTTTCACTTCATGGAAACTGTGCTGCAAGATAAAGCACAGTGAGAATGTTGGCTTCTACACAAAAGTATTGTAGAAGAACAGCTACCATTAGTTATTTTCAAGATAATACAAAACCTACTAATACAGGACAAGTAGAGAAAAAGTCATCAGGTGGCATCTATCTATTGATAACTGTTGGTGTTACCTTCCATATTGCTACTGGTGCTGGAAAGAAATCAACTGAGGTTTTCTAGTATGTTTCTAACGTTGTTATGAATATCATTATACAGCTGTAAATGTACTGTTGACAATGTATCAATAGTAATTAGAGATGTCTCTATGACACCATGCATCCAACTTCTGGTAAATTTTACCATGCCACAATATGCGATTGTATGGTAATATTGTATGATTTTGCTTTCAAACTTTGGTTTTAGAAATGTCTGATTTATCCATGCCTAACCATTGTTACCTTTTTGTTTGAACTTTTCAATGAAATGGACTACTGTTGATATATAAGATGTCTGTATATTGTATTAATCACTAAATTGTTTGCTGAGTAAAGACAGACATACCAAGTGTGCCTGTTGTGTCTTTAATGTTTACATCCGTTTGAAATCTTTCCACCAGGGCAGAGGGTTCTATTTTGGTTCCAGTTTATAGCTGTAAGGTCACAAGTAAGAGTACAAGTCACAATCCTTCTGTTGAATTTTAGTACTTGGTTGAAACATGACAGGAATATTGACCAAAAGCTCACTTTTCAATCGCTGGTAAAAAGCCGTTCTAGGAATGTTTGTCTCAAGATATACAGATGCAAGATTAATACGGTTCTTTCCTGGTAAATTCGTGATATTTAGGTAGTCGAGACGAGTCTCATTGTCAAGAACAAGAGCAGGAAATACCTTAAGTAAAACCCCCATAAGAGCCCATCGCGTTTCCCAACTCGCGAAATGGCCGAATCTGGGAATAAGCGAGGCTTCCTTAGCGAGAGATACGGCCCTTTTGGGAACGGATGCGCGAAAACGGGGGTGTGATAGGGGATGGATCTCCACTTTTTCAAAAAATGAAACTTTTGGCATTTTCCGACCTCCTCCTTTTGATAGTATAGACCTTACGGTCATTATTTTATTCCTACTTACTTCATTCTCGAGTTATGAGGCAAAACGTGATTTTGCCATCAGCTGATCGCTCGCAGAAGTGTTCACAACCTTTGCAGAAGCGATGTTTTTGCTCTAGATGGCATTACCATACCAAGCAGATGGTAAGATAAAAATCGTAACTTTGCTCTGGGATTGTCATAGCCTACTATCTGCTTGGTTTCCATTCATATGGTAATGAGATCCATAGCAAATATTTCGCTTCTGCAAATGCTGTGACCACTTCTGCAAGCGATCAGCTGATCGCAAAATCACATTTCAACATATAAGTCGAGAATGAAGCAAAGTTGGTGGAAGACAATAAGTTGGAATAGAATAGAGACCGAGAGGGGTATACTCTGAAAAGAAGGAGGCCGAAAAATGCCAAAAGTTTCATTTTTTGAAAATTGAAAAAGCGGAAATCCATCCCCTATCACACCCCCGTTTTCGTGCATCTGTTCCTAAAAGGTCCGTATCTCGCTAAAGAAGCCTCGCTCATTCCCAGATTCGGCCATTTGGCGACTTGTGAAACTCGATGGGCTCTTATGGGGGTTTTACTTAAGGTTTTTCCCGCTCTTGTTCTTGACATTGAGGTCCACCGCGACTACCTAAATATAACGAATTTACCAGGAAAGAACTGCTTTAGTCTTGCATCTGTTTATTTTGAGACAAGCATTCCTAGAACAACTTTAATGAGCGGTTGAAAAGAGAACTTTTTGGTAAATATTTCTGCCATTTTAGTTTTCATGACTGAACTTAGTAAACTCTCATACCTTCCTCACTCCATTTCAAACAGTGTCTGCTCAGTTGACATATTCTTCATTATTTATCAGACATTTATAGATATAATATTTCGGTTGAGTGTGTAATGTAAGTCATTACAGTATCTTCCATCTGCTCTATACCACGTTATACTCTCTCGTACTGTACGTGCCTAGTCCGAATTAATGTTCCTCTTTCCCATTCACGTAAACACACACACAAAAACACATCACACAAAAATCCAACGGTAAATGCTGGGAAACTTTATTTACCGTTTCCATTATAATACTGTTTATCAATTTCAGAACAAACCCGACAGCAGGGGCCTCTAGCGATCAGTGTTGTATTTGCCCCTGCTAGATGCGGGGTTTTCCTGCAATGATGACTTCATCCGTTCAGCGGCGCTATTTTTGGATCGTGTGCATGGGTGCACTTGCTTGTCGACCTTAATGCATTCAAATTATGGTCTAAATTGTAATGACGAAATCTAATGAATAAGGATTCTTAACAGCAGTCCGTTGTTACAGATAACCACAGACTTGATAGAAGTATTACAAACGTGATATAAGTATTTTGTCGGGTTACATGATTAAATGCTAATTTTACTCCACAAATATTTGTTGAATTGTTGAAAGGATTCAAAAAGACTAGACTCTAGTAAACAAGTTTTTGTGTTGATTTCATGGATAGCATTTTACTGAATGTGGCCTATCCGTAGTAACTTGAAAAGCTAGTATGGGAAGAGAAAAGATCTTCAACTGAATTTAGACTGGTGTGATTTGAGTTGAGTTGATGAATTTGAACGTCATGAAGACAGATGACCCAAACGCCACCCAGTGTACAAACAGAACTAATCACGTCGTCACATCTCAGTAATGTGGGGGGTCAACTTTAACTTCGTGAAGTGTTATGATATAACCTCCGCCCGTACATTTGCTTGTGCGCAGCAATGATTTGCCTCTGTTTTAATGTGTTCCTTTGTTATCTAAACATCGGCTATAAGTATAACAGCAACCAAACTCGACCTGTGTCCCAAAATAGGGGACAGGCGTGACAAGTTAGGTGGGGTCGCAATGACGCACGGCATTAACAAACATTTTGTCAGGAAAGCGTATTATGAATATGGTCATATCTGAATGCGTAAGGATGCAAGGCAAGCGCTTATCTCATCGCCTGGCCAATGTGAAATGTTAAATTGGATTTTTATAATGACTAATACTAGCATTTATTTCCGTTAGATATACAGAGTTATTTCTACGTTCATATTCTGAATTCAGTTATTTTCTTCTATCTGATTTCCTGCAGTGGTAGTTCATTCATAATGTAATATATTCTATTCTATCCATGATGTTCTTCACATCTATGAAACCTGCCCATAATGAAATGGCAATTTTGGGCTTTGCCGCCATTGAGGCACTGAATGACGTCATATGTTAGCCCTCCATTGGTTCCATGGTAATGTAAAGACACAAACACATAAGTCAACACTTAATCACTGCTGGCAAGCTTTAAAGCTTCCAGCTGTGAATGCTATAGGCGTGTCCAAAGTTTGGCTAAGGTAAACTCATTTGGTTATAGTTTCAAAGTTCACTGGGCGCGGCTTGCGTACTAAGCAGTTAGCCGACACACCAGGCGCAGAGTAGGACCTGTGTTTCTGTCCTCTTCCTTTTCCCGGAGACAAGAGAAAGGCTGAAATTCGTACAGGATGATTCCCAGTAGAAGTCACCTTCTTCTTAAACTATGCATGATGTTACTCTTGTTAGGTAAGTGGCTGTTTTGTCGCAAAGTTTATCATGTTTCTTTCTGCCGCTGTAAGTTGTATTGGACACGTTGGTAATTCTGAAATGATTAAACAAAAACATTTCTGCCTCTCCTGTTAGCCTTAGTTTAACAAAAAGGGAAGAGCAGTGCAGAATCTCATCAGAAGTAAGATCAGCTGGTGTCTTTTTCAAAACATGCAGATTTAATGGATTGACGGATGATGAATATTGAAGTTGGTTGAGCAGGGGTTCTCAGCTTTTCTGTTTGGATGTCAAACTATGCCCGTGCACCTGTGACACCCAACATAATAACACCAAATACAGATATACATAGGCGTAGATATTTTCCAGTTATTGGTTCTATTGTCTTTATCATTGTATTCACTGGTAGTGTTAATTAGTAGTACATACATGTACATTATTTACTGACAACAGCAAATACCAATGATTACATTCATATCCTAGTGAAAGGATCTACCTGCAGCCAAAATGGCGTCAGAACTCGGTATCAGTACATTGGTCTAGGGGTGGTGGTGGTGGGTTCACAAGAAATACGTCACAGAGTCTATGTCCACATAGAATTTCACTTTGTTAGCCGCACACATGTGTTTCTCTATAGCTTATTACAAACCGACTGTTGGTATGCTTTATATACACTGTAATCTTTATGGTCTTCAATCACAATATAATGGGTGCCTTAGCCAAGCTGCCATGGCGGTCAAAGTACAATTAGCCTGTATTCAACACCCGGAAACAGGTTCAGTTTAGTCAGTGTGTGCAACAAACAAAAATTCACCTTTCCTCTCTAATGTCTGTTTTGCCATTTTCATGATTACAAAAGATCAGATAGATAGTATATTTTGATCTATTGTGGATGCGTTTTGGGTTAGGTCTATGGCTTATTACCTTTGCATTTCCATCGCTTGTATCGTTTTAAAGTGGGCCTAAGTTGACACATTCACCGCCGATCTCTATAGGTTAGCATCCATCTATATGGACAGGTAGCTCATACGGATGCTAAAACTGTATTGAATGTTAACAATAACGCCTTAAATGACTTTCCTCTTTCACTTGCAATTCGAATTGTAATGTCCCGACGCAATTCAGCCGTTCTGGCTGTCATGTTTGTGATAATCTTATATGTCTTTTGAAATAAACCATTCATATGTTCTTCTCATCGCATTACAGAGGCGGCAACGTCACAGAGTGCTACTCCGCCGGGGTCAACAAATGCCACAACACCGGTGCCATGTAACAACTATGACTTCCTATGTGAATTGGAAAAACTACCGATGATAGCGTTGTTAGTGGCACCAGGTGTGGGGCTCCTCCTGATTGCCGTAGTTATCGCCGTGGCCTGTGGAGTGTGCAGGAGAAAGGAAGATGACGACGACGACGAGATATTCCTAGAACGGGAGAGGACCAGTCAGATGTGAGTTTGTATATCTACTACTAGTATCTATTGAGTTTCCTGACTGACTATACGTAACTCTGCTATATGTTTAATGTTAAAACTTTTGATCCAATACAAAGAAGTTCTCTAATCTAGAGCTTTCGACCAGTCACTCTGGTCTTCCTCAGTAGACTGACCCAGTGAGGCTTGTCACGTGGCTTCTTTGCAGTGTGACGTCAATACTGGGTCAAAGGTACTAGTATCTGGTAGACGATGACTGCCCCCGTCGCGGTTGAATGAAGGGTGATGTGCCCTGATGTAAATAGCCTCTTTCACCCCCTCAGGAAACTGTGCTATATATTTGTTATTTGTAAGAATTTGTTGAATAGTTTCTAATGTTCACATGATTTTATCCCCCAGCGCCATGAATGATTACAGGAGTAACATGGCGGCATCCAGTGTGGCTGCAGAGGACGACTTTTCCGGCAGGCAGAAGACCAACCCGGCGTACATGGAAGACGACGAGCTCGCCTTCAACCACAACCACAGTAACTACGGTCGGCCGTCCGTGTCGTCTGGATCGGACCGCATGGACAACAGGAGGCAGCGGATGAGCATGGCGTCTGTGGACAGGCCTTACGGTGAGGACCAGCGCAGGCCTGGGTCTCACTACCCGGTGGACGACATGCGGCACCCACCGGCGGCAGACCCGCGGGGAAGGCCCGCCCAGTATGGGGACGAGCCGCGTAGGGCAGGTCCACGCTACATGGAGGTAGGCATTTTGGTGTGTTGTCCTCATTCCGTGCTGTCCTAATCTTAGCAAAGAAGAGAAGTTTGGATTAGCCTCCGTTTCCTCTCATTTTCAACCATGTAGTCTACTACCTTTTAAAGGGACTCGAGTTTATTGATTCAGATGGATTTATACAGAAAATCGTTAACATACCTGTCTCCAAGTCATATTACAACAACAGCTTCTTTCCCCGGACTGCAAAATTATGGAACTCTCTTCCAAACAGCTGCTTTCCGTCCGATTACAATCTACAAAGCTTCAAAACAAAGGTCCACCGCCATCTCATGACATAGCTATAATATACTCCTCTAAGTTCCTCTAGCTCTATGCCTAGAAGTGGCCAAATAAAATTGGCCTTGCATTGAGCGATACCGTTAAAAAAAAAAAAGTAAACGACAAATTCATTGAAACGTACGCGTCGCATCATGCAATTTTTGTTCAGGTTGTTGGGCGTTCCTTCCTTACTTAAGTATTCACTTATCAATCACTAAAGGAGGATCCCCGTCGCCCCCCACCCGACAGCCGAGGACGCCCATACGGCCACCCAGGTGACCGTGACGACGGAAGGCGCCCTCTATCGTCTGCCCCGATGTACGACAAGTCCGAGCCCAGGGGCGGACCCCGGCCACAGCAGCCACAGCAGTCTTCAGGGGGCGGGAGGAGAAACTGGGCCAAGCAGAGTGCCGCACCGCACGACGTGCCGCCGGCGGACTACGATGATGGAGTAAGTACAGTATATGCTTGATTTCTTCTGATTGTATTGCTAACTCCATGAAAACGGAGGTGCTGTTATGGGTGTTTGCTTTGTGTGCGTGTGTGTTTGTACGTGTGTCCACACAGTTGAGTGACAGCGCATGGATGGATGCTCAGACCAAGGTAGAAAGTTACATCTCAGAAGCTGCTAGATTCCCCCTCAAAATGTGCAAGATCAATTGATAAATCAAAAACTTACTTTTGAACCAGCTTGTGTAATAAACGCTGTGTCCTGTACATTGATAGGTTTCTTTTCGGCCTCATCAAAGCATCCTGGCATAGCCTAACAGTTTTTTCTTGAATTGTCCTCTCACAGTTCCCGAACCCACGTTCCAGTTACGCCGGCTTCCGACAGGATGTCAACAACTACTACTGAGAACCAGACTGAAGAATGCCCTGATAGTGTGAATTATATAGGCCCGAGTATACTAAATTCGACTTTTTTTTTCAAAAGATGAGTCAACTGTCCATAATTTAAAATTTCCATCAACCATTTTCCATGTAGATGACTCTTCCAGCGAGGATTCATATATCCCATGAATGCATAGCCTCAATTTTGCAACAAGTGGAATTTGTGGCATATTGAGATGGTCAATAATGTCTTTTCAATACTGTAATATCTATGAGAACGGTGAACAACTTGAACTACGCAGCCATACTTGATGTGGAAATGTTGTAATCTGAAAGAAAGTCATACTATTACAACCTTCAAGAAGTAAACTTCAAAGAAGGTTTTACATGCTGTAGATTTTGGAGCAAACTGGGACCAATATTTTTGCAATGTGTGCATTAGTGTTATATATTATAATTTATCGTTTAATCGTAGGACAGAACACTCTGAAAAGTGAGGCATTTTTCCTGATATATCCATAGCTAGGAATAACAAAATGCGTGTATGTTCTATACTGTTAGGTAACGGTATACTATTCAAAGTTGTACATCATTTCTTATTCCAAGCAAGTAAACTGAATGTGGAATATCATACTGCAGTACAACTTTGTCACACAAAGTTTGTTCTGTATTAATTCAATTACTCATAATGTTTGTATTATTAGTACTTTTATAAAGTAAACTGGACTATATGAATGAACAGTACGAAAGTTCTTCCTAGAACTGACTATAAAACATCTATCGTTGCCACTTTTTGCTCATGTTCCATGTCCGTTTGAAGGAATGAATAAATAAAGTGTAGCATTACAGAATGCCGTGTGCTGGTACATTATATATATATAGCGTTTGACATAGGAGCATGAAACTAACAAGGAACCCGGTGGTACGTACAGACCAAAGTGTTTATAATGTACTGAACACATATAATCATATAATTATGACATGCAGAGAGTGTGTAACCCTGACAGGGATATAAATGTGAAATTTGAAATGATATGTGACATACAAGAAGGGGAGAATTTTTGGTAAATGTGAATCGTGAAACGAGAATACTTGACAGCCACTTGGACTCTACATGCCGCCATTTCGGCACCTGAACACGCCCTATTTGTTCACTCTACCCTTTAAACTCTGACTTTCAACTGCCAACAACGTCCTCTTTTCTGTCGATCAAAAAATGTGAAATTATTGGTTATCCATATTTGACGATTCACATTTCCGATCAAAATTTCACAATAACTCCCATATTTTCTTCAGTAGTCCCATGTATTCAGTTTTTTTCATTGAGGTTAAGGCCGTGGTGTGCAGTGCAATATGCAAGTTACGAACCAGTCTGACCGGTTTGAATGAAAGCTCGGGTCCAACAAGGGGGGCACGACCTACATTCCCCGTGTTTGTCACTTGTGCTGAAGGCAGTGAGCTTACCGTCTGAACGGAAATCATGATATCAGCTTGTTTAATAGCTCACCCACTGTGGCGATAGAAACTACGTGAGTAACACATTCCAAAACGATTCGGTTGAGTGCCAAATTTGAGCAACAGTAGTTTTTAAAGCCCATCGGATTTGACAGTGATCAACTATCCCTTCTAGGTACCAAATACTGGCGATAACAACAAACGTGAACTGGCATCAAAACAAGGACCACGTAATATCGAACTCCAGCTCATCATGAACAGGTTTATCATATGCGCCTTTTTGCTCACATGTACAGGCGTTTCCTTCCTATGGTATGCGGAAAGGTATGACATCTTTATTCACATATATCAGCATTATTGTTTGGGGTTTATACAATTACAAGCGATTATCTGTTATCAATCATCAAATGTAAAGAAGAATGACAGAATTGAAAAGAAGACAAAATTAAGGGTGAATTGTTGAAATCACTTTTTTTGCTGAAGTTGCTAGTATATGTATGAAACACGTAACTCTCTTCTGTCGAATTTGAATACACATTAATGCATAATTACCGTTTAGTTAACCTTTTATTTGTAATCATTTCAGTATTACTAGTACCTACGAAAAAACGTCAGAGGTTTTACCGCATTTGACACGAGTGATCCAGCCTCCACAGCCGACCCTGGTATTTGGGACGTTGGCACCAAAGTCACCATGGGAATTCAGTGCTAAAGCTTTGAAAGAAGTTCGGTCAGTTTCATCACCTTTGTCTCTATGTTTCCATTTTCGAAACTTCCAGGGTAACCTAATGAGGACAAGTGTAGTTATATTCCACTGATGTTCAATTCAAACTTGATCACAAATTTGAATTCCATCGTACAAATCAAATATGTTGTTTTGTGTGTTGATCTATGCATATTGAGTATTACGGATGGTATCATTACTAGTATGTATATAATACTCGTTACTCATGAGAATTAATTAAAGTCGATTGATTTACAAATCTGTTATCTTAATGATTATAATTAATGTAATGTTCATCGTTTTCACATCGACACTGAATTTTTCTTCCAGTAAGATCTCGGCAAAATTGATAGTTCAGAAAAGCGTACGTAAATGGAAGTTGGGGAAGTGCCCAAATTTTGCAAACATCGGTCACTACAACACGTGCGCTGTCGTGGGCAATAGCGGCGTTCTGCTAGGAAGCCAATGTGGAGCGGAGATCAACTCCATGGATTTCGTCATGCGAATAGACATGCCGGTCATCAGAGGCTTCGAAAAGGATGTTGGCAATCGGACCAGCATGGTGTTATTCAACCTGAAAGGGCCAGACCGAATCAGACAGTCCTCTGCTTTCAAAAACAGATCCCGGGATGTGTACGAGAGTCGCTTTAGGGACGTGGAAGGCGCCATTCTGTTTGCAGACAAAAAAGCAGTGAAAAATATAAAGACCGCCGTAAACACCTACAAACTCTCATTTCCGTTGGTATCTCCCTCCGGGAGAATCAGGAATGGAGTGCGTGGGTGAGTCGCAGTTTTCATATTAATGAGAGAGAGCGTACGATTCTTAGTGGCAAATATAGCTGGTTTAGTTTAGTTTGGTTTGGTTTGGTTTATTGAAAATTAACAACTGACAGCCAATTGTGTCACATACATACATAAAGAATTGCACGATGCTATTATCTATGACCAGCACATTCAATTGTTAACGTATTAGTCAATTCCTATGGTAACAAAAAGTTGAGGGTACAATCAAATTAGTTACAATATTACAGCCATAAACTTAAAAATGTGTCTTTATATTTACAAATATGCAGATCGGCACATTATATTGGCGACACCAAATCCGTATGTGCTAACAGTGTTTAGACACGATAATAGATGCACGGAACATTTTCTTTCTTTTCTTTTCAGGACTGCATCTGAAATAGCAAAAAGGAATATAACAGGCACCCCTTCCATTGGTCTGGTAAGTGTGGTAATGATGACGGCGATTTGTGACCACCCCTACATCTACGGATTCTACCCTTTCACCTCAGACGCGAACAACAACTCTATTCTGTACCACTACTTCCCGGGAGACTTTGTTGACCCTCCGCTTGAGCATAAGTTCGACCCGAAGCATCGCGTGAATCAGGAGTACGAGTTTCACAGGGAGCTGCACAGACGGGGGGTTCTAAAGATGCAGGTCGGTCCTTGTGGAAAACAATGATCTGTTCAGAACCAAGGACGTCGCCGTCAGACACTATAGATATAACATACAATACACGCATAAAGTTGAAAGCAAGCCTGGGTGTTACGTTTCTCGAACTACGTACAAAAGGTATGGCCCTGTCAGATTATGTCATACACATGTATTGCTTAACTTCATAGGGGCACATAATAATGGTATATTGAAGATATTGATGATATTGAAGTCCTCTCCCAAGAATAATTATTTCCTGCCTTGAGCATTAAGTATGCTAACGTTATACATGTATAATATCTCTCCAGCAACAAAACCAATGGCGGAATATCATGTTATTTGTCGGGTCTCTGAATGTACATACGTGCGCTTGTGCTTACAGGTTCAGTACATGTAACGTTATATTCAAGTTATAACAAGAGAATTCAGGAAGCACGGGGCTCTCCCTAACGGTGGTGGGTATTCATTAGCTTGAACAACCAATATTTGCATATTGCTCCTGTGTAAGATTGAATTATGTTTTGCTGCGTACCATATTCATGTTTCAATGGAGGAAAAAGCATTCTTTTCATATCTAAATACACCAATACGTTAGAAGTGTGAAGGATTCCATACTATTAAGTAAAAGTATTCGTTTGTAAGGTGAAAGTAAATGTGAAGGAAAATGTGATGGCCGTATTTGTTTTGTATGTTTTATATCTTTCAATTACCAGTGAACCCTACAGTATATAACATAATCGTACTTTCTAACAATTTTCAGGATGTACCACGGGCCGACGGCGTTTTACTATATTTTTTATACTTTTAAAATCCGGCGCCACCTAAGCGTAACGCATTCGGGATTCACACGTCATCCTTAACCTTTGACCTAAAATAGCCCATCAACATGGCGTCGACTGACAACCCTTTCGCGTCCTTACGAGAGAGAAGACCAGATTCCAACAAGTCTAAAGCCCCTACTGGACATATTTTAGGACGAAAAGACACCTCAAAACCTCGTGAATCGTCAGAACGTAGATCGGACGCACCGCAGCAGACTTGTAAGGAGTACACGGTGTCTGTTCAGCGGTGGCTGGCGGAGTACTGGCATCATGTCGCCTACTGGAACACGGTTCACAACACGATGGCGATGCCGATGTGGTGTGTCGGTGGAGGGCCGGGGCACGGGCAGGTCGTGGCCGGGCAGCAGGCAGCCCAGACGGCCGCCAGGGTTCCTGCCGCAGCAGCGACAACTCCCGGCCCTGTACTGATGAACGGCGCGCAAGAGCTCAGACAACAACAGCTGCAAGCAGGTAAACCTGGAGGGGGTGTGGCAAACATATGGACAGAAATTAATTTCAATCTGATTATATAAAACTGACCTTCTAGTGTTTTGAAAATAAAGATGATGTTGAACACTCATCAGGTTTGCCAGGGCTAGAAACGTTAGAAAAGACACATCAACTGCATCACTGAAAAATCTTATGGTCAATGTAAAGGGAAGAGTTAGTTATTTGTGTGAATAACGTTAATTTGTTCCAGGAAAGGAATACACCGTCCCGGCAGTCAGTCGCCGTCTGATGGCAGAGTTCCTCGACTTTCTCATCCTGTTCCTCATGAAGCTACTGGTCACCCTGACCATGATGCACTTCTACGAGGGGCTGTGAGTTACTCATACTTTTTTCATAATAATAAACTAATGTGGTGAGTAGAGTAAAGGAGAGTTAAGTGGAGCATTTGATTGTATCTTTAGGTGTAAATTTGTTATTCTGTAAGGGGCATGCTTAGAATAACTTATATGGTCTACTACTATTATTAAACTCCATGTGATCTTCATTTGTTATTTTATCTTTCTGTCAAGGACAGAATGTTTATATTCTAAAGTCTTCATGGCCCCCAACAGTATCACTAACAAATCCGACAACAGTTACTCAGATGTTGCTAAAGTTTCTCTACTAGAATCGGTTGTAGGGAAAATGGATTCATGTCAGCAAACTGCAACAGTTGCAAATGAGAAGACATCAAAGCAAGTTGATGAATTGTAAAACTGACAACATTGTCAGAGGATGTCCTTTTCCAATGGCTACATTTTACAGGCATTAGGTCGACATTCTTAATAGCGCAGACTACAAGGGTGTCATGAGATGATTACCACTTATTCCTACTTAGGGATCCTACCAAGTTTGATATCAGAATCGTGCTGGAAGAGATGGATGATGATGCTTCTCTGGAGGACCTACAGAACATGCTGGTGTCGGCCATCATCTACAGACTCTGTGTCACTGTGTTTGAGGTAAAAACTACAGTACGATCTACTACTACTTACCCAGGCTCTTGGACATGCATGCTGGGGCTCCCACACTCGCTTTTAGGGAAGCGAGTGTGGGAGCCCCAGCATACAAGTAGGATGGTACCCAGGCTAATGCATGCACACTCTAGACTGGAATCCAGTCTTGGCTATACTCTGCTTCCAACAGTGACTACCTTGTTGGCAGGAGGCTAAAGCAAACAAGACTACATGGATCTCAGGCTATGCACAATCAGTATAGATAAAGTTGATGGCAGTATCATGTTGAGTAATTTTTTTTATGTTTAACATATTTGATGAAGGATACCCACTGGCATTAGTGTATCCCATCGGCAGTCCTGTAAAATTTGAAAAGCAGCAACAGTAGACTGATGTGTGCCGCCTGTTGACAGGCCGTGTTCTTGAGAGGAAGTGAAGCGGGCATGGGCGGGGCCACCCCCGGGAAGTGGATGATGGGATTGCAGGTGGTGTCATGTGACTACGTCCTGCCATCGACCAATGGTAACGTCAGGGTGGTCCCAGCAGGGCACATGGGGTTTGGAAGGTGAGACATTTCTCCTCGGTCTATTTTCCAGCCCAGTTAAGCCTTTTAACAGTTCAACTTTCATATTTAAGTTACGAGTTATATGATGGCAAGCATAGCTTGCATCAAATCAACACTTTTCAGAATTTGGATGCCAATTACATTGTGTATCTCATCAAAATCAGTCTGTGTTAACCTACTCCTTAATAGTAATGTGCAAATACACGGTATCTACATGTACATTGTAGCTGTATTTCGCTACATGTACCTGGTCCCTCTCAAAGAAACCGTTCATTGCTTGTACTATTCATGACAGGTCTACCATAGAGAAAATAGAACAAGAGAAGTCAATTGTACAAAATTAATGTGAAATTTCACTCTTTTTTCTTTTCAGATCCATTGTGCGAGCCCTGATCAAGAACTTGTCCATTGCCCTTTTCTTTCCCATCTGCTTCACTGTGTTCATCTTCCAGTACAACCGCACAGCTTACGATGTCATCGCTGGGTCCATGGTAGTGGCTAAGCCCATTAGGGCCAGAAGGAATGAATAACACGATAGCTATCATGTTGTGACAATATGTATGGGCAAGGAGTATGTACCGCCATGGGACAGAGTAGAAATTCTAAGCAATGTTAGAAAGTTATATACTAGTATATATTGTAGTGATTTTAGATATGTACTACATGTACTAGGATACTAGTACATGTACATGTATTTAAAAGTAGTGAGAATTCAGTCAACTCTTCTCAGCAGATTCCAAGTTTGAGATTTTGCATGAATCCACATTATGAGCATACATCAGTGTGATCATACATAGGATTGACTTTTTTCCAGTTGACTTGCCAGTGAATACTTGTATGTATGGAACAAATATATTATTGCCAAATAACTTGTATGCTGTACACAGTAGTAGTAAATACCATGTGAAATTCTGTGTATAGCTTTAAAATTACTTTCAGTACTGTACATTGTTACCACACTTGCAGTCAATGCATAGCTTTAAGATTTGTTTTATAAGTTTTAGTGATGAATTGACAGTCATGTTGTATATAATAGCCTGATTTTCATTATGTATGTTAGGATGGACCCTGAAATATTTTAAGTCTTCACAAAAATTCTATTTTCTCATCTTCAGTTGCTTACTAGATGCGTCTTCTAGGATTCAAAAATGGAAAATTTCACATAGAAGTTTTGGGCTTCCATTTCTTCAGTTTGCAATATGACAATAGTTGGGAATAGATTGTCTTGTGTTCACATTTGAAATGTTTTCGTCAGTGGAAAGTGCTCATTAGCAAGAACCGGTAGTATGGACATTGTTGTATTGTGAAGAAATGGGATAATTCAAGAGAATTTCAGTCAGCACAGATGTTATAAAACACATAGTGAGGTGGCCATGGCAACTTCTTTATATGGCGTTACAGTAATATTAGAGCTGAGCAACAAAGTAAGAGTCACTTCTGTGTTACATTGACGAGATGCGAGAAACATGTGGAAAATAGGTCTTTATTGAGATAAACACGAGTACATTTTCACTGACACCTGTTTCTGTGAAGATCCTTGTGCCTATACAATCAGGAGACAGTAAAAACATCAAAGACATTTAGTGGCAGAGGTCAAAACATTAGTGGTCACATTGAGTGTAAAACCTGGTGGCTTTGAGACCATCTACCCACCATGTACTAATATTCTATTTTAATTTACATGATTTTTTTAAACAGTATGTATAAATCTGTGACAATCTACAGGAGTTCTTTCTACTCTGCTGAAGCCGTCCAACAGTCATTTCTTGTACTAGAGAATGGTAGGTGTAAAAATACTACCCAGGGTACTGGAAGGACTTGATGATTCCAAGCCCAGTCACTCATCTACTTTGTTTGTATTGATAAAAAGTTTACAGTTGTTGACTTGTCGTACAGACAAATACTATCAAATTAAATGGACCCATTCTGTTTAAGACCATACTGCTGAAGCAATCCAAATGTGCTTTATTCAGTTAATTTAAAAAGAAGTCAGTGGCTAAATAGTGTGGTGCACAGCAGTTTTGTTGTGTGGTAGTGAGAGATATCTTAATGCCTGGTAGCAGGAGACTGAGCAAAATTTAGCAAGCTGCTTTGAAATCTGTTTGTTTGGATTCTGGCCCACCCATTAAAATGAAGGAAAGAATGTTTGCTTCCTGTTCATTTTGTTGGAAAGAAATACCACAGACCAATAATGTGGTCACAATGCTGATTGGTGGTACAAAGGCATGCTAAAATTCCATTTCTGTCAGTGGTAATGTATGCACTTGACAAAGATATAGAGCAAATTTCTTTAAACAAACATACGAGTCATACAATACTGTTGAGAATCTCCAAAACCTACTTAACAAAATGACTTTATGGCAAATAACCCTCCAGTGCTGAACATATATTCCACAAAAAGTCATTTGGTGATTATACCAACAGCACATATCTATTTAAAAATTTTTCTGCAGAATTTGTTAAGCCAATAATAAGCAAATTAGATTTACTATTATAATACCACACTTAACAGCAGAAACCATAACATGCAGCTGCAGAGGACTAAATGTAACAAATCTAAAGTATAGCAATAATCTATGGCCTCCTCGCTGGGTGAAACAATAAGAGCCTTTTGTCCCCTGTGAATCATATCCATCGGCCGATGCAGGGTGTGCTAGGTTAGGGCTGTCTTTCAGTCAAGATCTGCAAGGAGGCATCAGTTCTGCTCTTCAATAGCTGTCTGTGGATGGGAGAAGGGAACATTGTAATATTGCATCCTCAATCACTGCAAGCCTTTCCATGTCTCTCAGACATTGATGTGTCACAGAATCAACCTTAGGTAAGAATGATTTCACACATTAAACAGTTTCTTCTCAAGTTCAAATGTTACCCTTTTCATATGTTATACTGGTCAAGTGGTGGGAGAGCATAATGCTGTGATGTCAGTGTGTTGGCAGTTCTTGGATCGCTTCTTGATCAGTGTGTTGGGTCCTTGAGGCTGCCACAAGTAACTTCCCCCTGAAGAGAAAATTGTTGGCTAATGTACCTCCTCACACTATGCCTAAGTAGGTCGAAACATCTGCCCTCTGGAACCACACAGTTTGATCCATACTGTGAAGTAGTGGGGTCACTAACCCCTTTTGCCAATGGGACATGGATACATCTATGTAGTGGGAACACTAAAAAAAGGGCTTTTAAAAGATAGGCCTGGGTTTCCATTCCTTTTAAAAGATACAAGGCCTGAAACAGCAAATCCTGTCTATTTACCATTGCAGATTGGTGCGCAGCTGCACACATGGCACTATCTATAATATAGAATTGCATCCTACACAGTGACATTGAAGAGAAAGCTGATAATAAAAATTAATGAGAAAGTCCTTTATGATGTAATCGCAGTAAAATGATTATTGCTTCTTGACAGTTCAATAAAATATAGCTATAATAGCTGAGTTGAACGACAAGATATGGATGGGACAATAGTGTGGTGAATAACAAATTCCATGTAAAAATGCATAGAACAGCATTAAAAATTGGTACTTTATCTATTACTGGTTAATCATACATAAAGCGTGACATTTAGCAAAGGAAGCATGAAAAACAAGAACATGGCTCTCTAATTGAGGAAAAAATGAAATCTGCCCTACTACCCACAGATTATTCACAACCCTTTTAATCTGCCAGGCCCAGCAGGGACCCTGGAAATTGAAATCTATTGATAGAGACGTCATTGCTCCTTTTCATTACCAAATACTGCAAAATCAATTCCCATGACTACCCAGGTCTTGAATATATAGTGCAATTTGTGACTGACCTACTATGAACACACTACCAAAGCCAGTATAAACCTGGGATTCCTAAGGTTCTTTGATTTGACAGCACTGAAGATTCCATTAGACAGCAACTACACAGTATCTGTACAATGTATCTCAGTAATATTTCATATATTACTCAAATGGGATGCTGCTCTAATTAGTTGATAATACATGGTGTGGCACTATTTTAGTACATGGTACATGTACTAGGTTGCTACCATGGTATCTTCACTCCACTCTGCAATTTGGCCATGCTTATGGGAAAATGTTCACACGTAATTCCAATCATTACAGATTACCCAGCAGAAAGGTTTTAACTATACTCCTTTTGAACAGGTTCAAATAAAAGTCAGTGCCCTTCACGTAAAACAATCCGATTGTAGAGCTAACAGGATGACACGGGGAGGCCTAAGGCAATCCCAGCATCTGCAGGGTTTCTGTCAGGCCTCCGGGGATTCCCGGGCCACAATTCAGGCATCTACCACGTATCCAAGGTGGATTAGGAAATGTGATATCAGTACAAGCCAGCTTGCAGTAGGAGGGCCATGGGAGGCAGAGCTACCCTTTGATGTTACTTATTATTAAGTGCAACATAGATCACACCTTTGCAGGTACAGTGGGTTTGATTGGATCACCACAAGAGCCGAGGGTCAACCCAGCAGCAATGTGTGTACAGGATTACAGCAAAGTGGCTAGCACAACATTACGTATATGCAACCTTTGTATCACTGGCTACAAATATAGGTTTTGTACTGCTTTGAAAATTCAACTGTCCTGGTTACTATAACACTTTATTAACAGGAGATGATTTGACTTTTTATGCAGATTACAGGGAAGTCATACAATTTTTGTTAGTGTTCCTGGCTGTCTAGAGTTTTACCTGCTGTTCCTCCTCCCCGTTTCCGTTCTGTGAATTCTGGGCAGACTCCTCCTTCTGTTCCTCCTCCTCCTCCTTCACCTCAGGGTTGTCCTGGAAGATGGTGGTGCCGTGCTGTGTCTGTGCATGGTACATCAGGGGCCAGGCTCCCTCAAATGTCTCTTGGCACAAGATGCACACCCAAGACGCGGGCTTGGCTGGGCCTAAAACACAAAACCTTCATCAAACTTTTCAATGCCAACAAACTGGTGATTCATGAATACTACGTTGGTGAAGGTTAGACATCCAGGTAATAAGATATGCCAAAAAACAAGGATCTCAGGTCCAGGTCCTGGGTGCCACAAATCTGTAAAGCCCCAGTTTTATTACCTATCTCCCACAAAGTTAATACAATGACAAATGGTGTGAGCAACATTTCTGATGCACAGGCATTGCACCTTGGTGAATATTCCATTTTTGAAGATACTGCCTGGAGTGGAGGCCATGATATATGGTCCAGAACTAATGCCTGATGTACAAGCCTCACATGTGGATTAAAGAAAGCACTGCTGCTCTACCAGGTCCTTTGCAGAGTTCACCTATGTAACATACAAGGTGCTTTTTTCCTGCCACTACAGCTCTGAGGTAGAAACCATTAAGCCATGACTAGTGACACGTTCCTTATCTCTGCACCCACAGAGTGTAGTTTCCCTTCACCTGTCAACTCCCCTGCCAGCTCGCTGCACTTGCAGACAAACTTGAGCTGGCAGCCCTGTGTCTTGTGGGCCTGCAGGACTGCCATGTTGTTGAAGACCTGTTTGCACATGCCACAAATGAGGATGTCTGTGGACCCTGATATGCCTGGGGAGGGAACAGCAGAGGGATCAGGACATTGAAGACTTGTATGACATTCTCCCTATCGGTATCAAACAGCAGCAAAAGCAATGTCTTTATTAACTTCATACGTGTGGCACATCCCTTATATACCCCTACACTTCCTCCTCAATGAAGGGCAGAGGGCACTGAAGCACTATCCTTTATACGTAAGTGCTTTGCTTCCATTTCAGCACATAAATTTTCCTTGGAAACTTTGGAGACTTTTCACCACAAAGAGCATTCTGCCTTGGAACACGGCTACACTAAATGGCAAACTATTTCCTGGGCTACACAAATAACAGAAGACTGTCCTCACTTGGCACGCCCGTGGCTGCTGCTGCCACAGAGGCGAGTGCCTTTGGCCTGTTCTGTGTGCCCATTTTGGGTTTGCCCATCATCCCTGGGCGCGGCCTCTTGGCAGGTGGACCACCCATCAGTGGGGGAGGCTGGTCAAACCTGAAACAGAACATCTCAGTCAGCATGGCTGCTTATACTGGGATCGACTACAGCAATATTTCCATTTCAGTCAAATGCACCTATCAATAATACCTCGATATACTTCCCAACAAGTATCATTTCCATATCTTGTTTTCATTTACCTCCCTGTGTAAGCTTCAAGGGCGTATACAGTCTTCATCATAACAAAGAGGTTGATTGGAAATCCTTGTTTACACTTGGCATGTAATGGTTATAAGGTTTAACGAGCCCTACTATATACCCCATGACAACCTGACAGATTTAAGACTTAGTTATATGGAGGAAAACAACTTTCTACCTTGTAAGTAACCATTGCACTGGCAAAGCTTTTATGGTGGAATTTTGGTTTGTTTTTCTAGCTATTGACTCTATGGGAAAAATGTAATTCAGATAGTAGTAAAGAAAGAGACTAGACAGGAAGAGTCTTCTTTAACTGTAGCTGAACTGACTGAAGTTGAAAGTGTCTAAATCAGGTACACTTTTCAGGTTGTAGTGTAACACTTTTTTTATTTGTGTGATGAAACTCTGTACAACAGTATATCCCTGTAAATTAACCATTGATGCCTTTTCTCTTCCACAGTCAGCTGATCCCTGTAGTTGCGACATCCAACAGTCTCCCCTGACATCTGTAACAAATGAAAAAGGTGTCAATCATCACATAGCAAGGCTAAAATAATGCAGGTTCTTCTGTACAAAATCATACATACTTTCCTCATTTCTGTTTGTAAGTTTTAGATATCTAGCCTGGGCGTCATCTGATTTAATACAGGGCTCCCAATACTTACTGGCCCCCAAGTGAGTGCAAGAAGCTCTGTAACATATCAGATGGCAGGCTAAAAGATATCTGTTAAGTCTAACTAAAATAAAAAACTGTAAACCCTAACCTAAGATGTGGATTAAAAATAATGTTGGCAAACCCCGGCAGTAGGTTTCCTTTAAGAGAGATGCAGTATGAATAGACTATCCTCCTAAGACATGTTCCAGCTTCAGACTTTCTCTTGAAATATGACTGGATGGACTCCTTATAATATTTTGTGTAATGTCCATGAGTGGTAGAGAGCACTGTAAGTCACAATTCAAGAGACATGTAGCTGGAAACTTCAGTCACACAAGGGTGAACAAGTACTAATACCTTTGACATTTGGTGATATAAGCTGTGCCTGGGAAACCCAGTATGGAAAAAAAACATCATATACCTAATCTGGTGAAAATGGCATTAATGATTGGAGCATTCGCAAATCGTTTGAGAACACCAGTACTTATTGCTCTCTACCTCTAAAGGAAACTTATCACCTTTTAATCAACTCAGAATTTTACCAGGTGTAAACAAAATTAGAATAGAAATGCATACGTACAACATGTAGGATATTAACAACACTGCATATTTTCAGCACACTTCTACTTTCACTAAACAAGTTGTTTTGACTACTGTTTTCTCAAGTGTTCCGCCTTCCTGTATTCTACAGAAAGGTCTAAGCAAAGTTATAGTGTTTTGAGTAAACAGTGTAAATCGTAATGATCAATACAGATAGCATTTGTACATAGAATCTGCTATTATCAGGCCATTACAAGAAAATGAGGAATGTTGCAACACAAGAAGCAACAATTGTTGAAAATCAATGATATGGCAACGATTCACGGATGCAACATTGATTTGGAAAATGAGAACGTGAATTACTGCTACGTTGCTAAGATTAGATGGGGAGATACACCCTAGAAAATTCTACACACGGAAACAACATAGCAATAAAATGGCAAATAAAATCAGAAAATGCAGTTTGGAAAAGTCTGGAAAATATGAATGAAACCAGGTAAAAAAGAAAAAAAGAAAAATTCTTAACTCACCTTTTGGTACCAATTTCTTCGCGTAAAAATCAGAAAGAACGAAATCCAGACAGCAATCTCGAAAAATTGTTCCAATTTCGAGTGGTACCAGGAAAAATCGGACAAGTTCCTGCTTATAAGAGAAAAATGGGGAAAAATTGATAAGACAAGCAAAAATCATAAAAATTGAACCAATACATTAGTTTTTGATTGAAAAAGTCTCTTTGGAGCTGAGCATATCTATCAGAAATCTAATGTAGGAGAACATTTTGTTTGCACATCAAATAAAACTTTTCCAGAGTACAAAATACATGTACTGCTATACTTTAAATAATAAATGTTTTAATACTTTGGCAAGATTGTTTCAAGACCTGGTGAAAGTTACCAACAGCAAAAATTCTTAAAGAATCAACAGATTAAGGAGGGTATATAATAGGTACGTGTTCGCACTTTGATAATCCTACCATCACTGTCCAATCCCTAGGTTGATATATTCTTCAAAGCCAACCTGTAAAACCCTTTCTATTTTTTCCATCAGATGTTCCATCACCAAAGTGGTTTGGTTAATTCTTTCATTAGCTTCACTAGCCTGAAATATGTTTCCTTCAAACCCCAGCCTGGGTTCCAATTTTCCGGCACAGTGGAAAAAGAGGCAGCTATAAATACCATTGACTGCCTGGCCTTAGTGCCGATCCCTCTGCCCTTTAATCCTCACACAGAGCTAGGCCATTACTCATTCCCATCTCCCTGTAGCTCGGAAATAATTGGACCCGCCGGGGAAAGTGCCTTGATTTAACATTTTAATGGCATCGGAGGTAATAAGCCCCCACGCACCCCCTGAGAGCATTACAACACTTCCATCCTTACCCCCTCTGACTTCTTGTTGCCCTTCCATGCATGGCAGCCACCTTTAAATCCGTGGTCAAATTTACATACAAATTAACTGCTGATACCTGGAAGGGCAGTAATGAAGTTATTTGTTGCTACTTGGGCAATCTTGGCAAAAGAGGATACATGACTGTGGTTTCTTCCTTCATACGGCAAGCTCTGGGCAATATGCAAATTGCTTTCATTCCAGCTCTCACTACTATTTTAAGTTGTGGAAACAAATTTATGACTGTTGAGTTGGAGGGCTAAAAGTAAAGGCATTTGTAATCGTTCTGCAGGTTCTTATGTTCCTAGAGAAGATTTTATTCTACATTACATGACACAATCTATACCGGAGTGAAAAAATGGAGACTAAATGTGGTTGCTAAAAGGAAGGTATAACAAGCAAACTGTCATATTTTGGATGATAACAAATAGATTACAGTTCTTCAATTTTCTTTACAAGCACACACATTGACTGTACAACTTATTTCTTTCCCATAAAAACATTCGTTTAAAACAAATGTCTTGAAAAAAAAGCAATCATTATAACGGTAGTACCTCAAGTCAGAATAAGATTCTTTTCCTATAATAAGGTCTGAATCATCATATAATCATTAAATATCAACAAACAAAACAAACCTGTTATCAACCAACATCTTGTATAGTTCAACATAAATTTAAAGATGCAGATTTGTCCAACATTCACACTATAGAATATGACCATGGAATGCCTGTGGAAGAATTTGATTGAATTTTTCTCTTGACAAAATAGAAGTTTGAGTCAGGGAGTGAGCAATGTCATTCGTAATAATTGTAAGTCCTGCTCGGGGATATGAAATAACAGAGCCATGTGCTGACGCAAGTACATGTATCAATTTCCCCAAAGCAACATATTACATCTGCTAATGACGTGTCTGCCAGAGTGGACGTACCTTGGGGGTAAGAGTGATTTTCCCTGATAAAACAATCATGCATTTCTTTTCAAACTTTCAGTGCAGTGTGGTTATTCCACAAATGTCAGTAATGGCAGTGCTTTTGGCTAATATGGTCCTGTATACCTTGCAGCTGGACATCAATGTTAACCTTTCAATATCAAAATGATGGATGTCTCAAAAAAGATGGGTTAAGCTTACAAATACAATATTGAGCTGCAGAGCTTGAAATAGCATACGGTTTCACCTGCATATGTGGGTTTAATAGTGCAGGTTAACTTGGAGATGTGCAGAAAAATGTATTCAAAGCCCTAAGTTGTATGTCATAATAGTTATTCAAGCATTCACTGGGATGTACAACATAGCAAGGAAAAGTCCCACGTAGCATAGACATTGAAAAACCTTTCAAGAAATATTATCATTATGGTGCTATGTTCCACTGCAAAATGCAGGTATAGAAATGCAATTTCAATACAATCATTTATGATGTGATACATGACAAGCAAAACATCAAACACATCTCAAACAAAGACAAAACATATTGTTTTGTTTGATGTATTGATGTAACAGAGAATGCAATATTCCTCAGACCTGCCCCAAGCAGTACCATAGGTGCCACAATGACAAGTTTTGCAATATCAACCAGCATTCAAAGACAGCTTTCTATGTCATATTTCCAATTCCCATCCCTACAAGTACATGCTGGCAATATCCACTATTGGAAATTTTTTTAATTAAGAAAATTACCATCAATACATCAAATAGAACTGAGTGTTTCACCTGAACTGGAAATGTGTTTCATGTTTGCTTGTAATCTACCACATAATTAAAGCACTAAAATCTCATTTCTATTTTCTGTTTTGAACATTTTACACAGAAATGTTAATATGCGCACAATTCAATGACAAACTAGGAACTTCTTCAAGCTGCAATCCATGTTTGGTACCAGAGGTAAAGGTTGGAGGAAAGAAGGCATTATGATTTCCATGTGCTCTTTACTTGTAACACGACGTTTATGATCTTTTGAGAAAGTTTGAATCGTTGAACTTAAAATCTCCAAGCTTTCTTGCTAAGCATATGAAGGTCTTTGGAAGGATATAAGAGCTCCCTAATGACTTCTTTCCCCTTCAGGTTGCTACAAAAAGTGTCAAGGAAGCAAATGCAAATGGACAGTTCTAACTCACCCGGTGTAGTTTGGATCACTCTGGAAGTCCATCCCAACACCACTGCCCCTATTGGTTAAAGAAAGCTATGTGTCATACAACAGTGAGTCTTATCACAATGTGGTGCTAATAATTAAAAGCACAGAGGATTTAATGTCCTAGTTTTATGCCAAAAAATCCAACACTTCATGGTGGCAATTCCCGAGTAACAAGGTCATAAAATTTGTGTAACCTCTAGTGCAAAATATGAAGAAAAAAACATGCATGATATAGATATGTTACATACTATGCATATTGAAGCTTACCAGTTGGTGGATGGAGCTCCTCTCTTTGTGGGCCCTTGGCCAGGTGGCTTCTGGTTAGGTTTTGGCTCCGAGGCAATGTTCACATCTACAAAACAATATCAAGGAAAGGTCACAAAGATGTACAATAATGATACTCAAGCAAAACATGACATTGAACAGATGTACTGATTTTCAAATGTCAAAGAGCTATTGTTTTTCT